>NC_135310.1:54592194-54935944 GCF_048772815.1 Callospermophilus lateralis | reverse complement strand
AGTACCTGATAATCTGACGGCATAACTGGTCCCCCTGAGTTTGTGCCGGAAGCCCCCAGCCGCGGCTTCTTGTTTGGAGGCACCTGATTCAAGCCGGAGTCCTGGCTGTGCTGCAACCCTGCTCCAGCACCCCCGACACCAGCCGCAGTCCCTCCTGTTGTCCCATTGGTCTGAGTGTTGTTCTGTTGTGGCGGGGGTGCCTGTGGAGGGGCTGCTGCCTGCTGTGGAGGGGCTGTGGGTTGCTGATGCTGGTTCTGCTGCTGCTGCTGATTCTTTTATGGCAGGCAGGCAGGCAGGCAGGCAGGCAGGAAGGAAGGAAGGAAGGAAAGAAGGAAAGAAGTAAAGAAAGAAAAATAAGATATAAAACTAAATTCACAGGGAATTTTATTACTTGATACGCACATGTGACTGCTGACCCAGCTGGGACACAACCTGTATGGGTCACTAAGTGATTGGAATGACTGAAGATAGGGCAGCCAGAGAATATAGCATCCCCCAAATTCATCCCAGCCCAGAACAGAATGCATTTTCTGAAATTCACTTAGATCACACAGTAATCCTCCAAAACTAGTCACAGACACCTTATAGGACACAGGGCACAAAGCATATATATAGTTTCATACCCATTTAAAACAGGTATAAAAAATCTTTTCAATCATGATTTTGGAACGAAGAGCAGTGTAAGGAGGAGGCATATATATCCAGTTAAGATAAAAGGACAGAGTGATGCCTGCAAAAGACAGTGTGTAATGTAATGGTAATGACACTGAACAGAAAAAAGCAAGAATTAGGAACTGGAATAGAATAAGCTATTAGACAAACCAGAAAGTTCAATGATCTGTAAGCTTATTGTATTTTACATTTCAAGCTGTATCTACAATCCTCAAATTTCTACAGAAAATAGTATTTATTTAATTATTTAATAGAGATTATCAAATTATGCTCCCCTGAATTAGCTGACACCCTTACCCTCAAAAATTCAAAGTGTGCCATGCAGTTTATACCTTGTCACCTTTTTCTTCAGGCTCATCTTCATTAAGGAATTCTCGTTTAGGGTATGGAATCTGGCAGCCAGCAAACACACTAAAAAATTGTATTTAAAAAAATACATGTCAAGGCCTAAAGTCTATAATATCATTATCTTATTAATTTAAAATTCTAGTTTTTCTTTTGTAAATTATTTCATACTCTTTCTCTGTGGCTGGT
Organism: Callospermophilus lateralis; assembly: GCF_048772815.1. Lineage (NCBI taxonomy): Eukaryota > Metazoa > Chordata > Mammalia > Rodentia > Sciuridae > Callospermophilus > Callospermophilus lateralis. The sequence continues at coordinate 54,934,738 of NC_135310.1, read as the reverse complement.
ATCTGCTGAATGTCTCCCCAGACAACTCAATTTGAGCAATAAAAAAAATCACTCAACTGATTTCTACACTGTCACTTTCAATATCAAATTTTGACTGCTGCTTGCTAGCTGATGTATGTGACAAAGAAGCTTCTCCACACTGACTTCATCAGCACCAAAAATAACTGAATTAGTATTTGCTTCAACAACAACAAAATATTTTGTCCCCTCAAGAAAAAAATGCACTTCTAATAAATTCAAGCACAAAAGATATACTTGGATGACATTAGGATAAAGGAATAGAGGGGATTTGCAGCACCGTGGACACGCTCTAGAAGACAGAATTTTAAGTTCTCCATCTCTGATCTGATTGGTCTACAAGTCGCATTTGTTTTCAGTTTTAATTTTCATCTGTAAAACTGATTAATGGTCATTACTAAAACACTTGTTTTCATTCACACCTTTCTCCAGCTTGACCTGTTTCAAAATATGGACCATTTTTCTTCAGGAGTTTTTCCCTGAGGCTATATTAATAAAGAAAGTAAAATACTTCAGTAATGAGTACTTCCTTGATTTCATCCACCATCTGATATCCTTGACCTGGAGTGAAGGACATGGAAGAGGGAGTAAGATACATACTCTAATGTTGGCAAGGGGTCCTCCTGAAAATAAGGGTCCTGCAGAGCCTGCTCTGAGGTAATTCTCTTGGTTGGATCCATAGTAAGGAGTTTCTGAAGCTAGAGAAACAAAAGAAATTGACAGCACATGAAAAGGTTTGCTTACAAATCAATGTCCAGACTTTTGTAGTAAATGTGTAACAGGATTACATAAAATGTATTTTGTATAGCCCACTGCATAATCAGTATACTATACACCTATTTATGTGAACTTGGCAGAAATCATCAGCATTAAAGCACCTTTAAAATTCTTTTTTATGCTGATAAATCATTTTAAAAATTAAGGCTAGAAGGGTGATATTTCCAGAGAAAAATATTTAATTTTGCCTCAACATCATCCTCCAATTTCTTTTGTTTCAAAAGAAGAAATAGCTGGGATAGTTCCACAGTAAACAAGATGAGATGAAAACTGTGTTAAGATGAGATTTCAGTCTGGGAGAGAAGCACCTACCAAGAGGAACACTTTGCTGTCAGGCTTGACCTTGTGTTTCTCCATGTACTTTATGAGGCTACTGTTGGCATACCTGCAAGCACACAGACAGTCACATGTCAATGAGAACACTCACACAATTTACATTTTTTAATGAAAAGCTCTAAGACTGGTTTTCTTAGAAGGTATATTAAGTTTAAAGCATTGCTTTTGCTGATTAAAAACAAACACATTACCAAATATTGACAAATGTGTTAAGTAAGAGAAATTATTATATATCATATTTGAGATTTTTATATTGGAAAATAATTACATGTCAACTATTAGAAAAAAATTAATATGTAATATGACCTATCAATTCCATTTCTACGTACATACCTGAGTCTAAGTGATGCTTGTGTATATGCATATCAAAGTACATGAATAAGAGTCAGCTTTTATTTTTCCTCTGAGGTACTGGGGATAAACCCAGAAATCCTCTACACTGAACTACATCCTCAGCTCTTTTTATTTTTTGAGACATGGTTTCATCAAGTTGCCCAGGCTGCCTCAAACTTGCAACCCTCCAGCTTCAGCCTCCAGAGTAGTTGAGATTACAGAAGTGCACTACCACACCCAGCTTCTTATCAACATTTTTGTAGCAGCAAAAATAACTATAAAAAACAAATGTCCATCAACTGAAAAAAAACTAGGTAAATTGTAAAAATGTCACAGAATAGAATGCTATACATGAATGTATGTATGCACATGAATGCATATGGTTGAGTAGGAAAAACAGCATGTTGCTGAAGAAAATACATAGATAAACCAGGCGTGGTGGCACACGTCTATAATTCCAGAGGCTCAGGAGACTGAGGCAGGAGGATCACAAGTTCAAAGCCAGTCTTGGCAATTAGCAAGAACCTAAGCAAGACCCTGTCTCAAAATGAAAAATAAAAAGCAGGAGGCTGTGGTTGTGGCTCAGTGATAGACCCTTGCCTAGCATGTGCAAGGCACTGGGTTCGATCCTGAGCATCACATAAATAAATAAAGGTATAAAAAATGTTGTATCTTAAAAAGGGGGGAGATGGGGATGAGGCTCAGTGGTTAAGCGCCCCAGATTCAATCCCTGGTACCAAAAATAAATAAATAAATAAATAAAAAGAAAGAAAAAAATACATGAATGATACTAGATACTAGTACTAGTTATATAAATTTCAAAGACATATTAAACTGAACAAAAATTTTTAGAGATACATACATGGAAGAATAAAACTATGATAAAAAATGAGGAATGATAAACAAATTCAGAACATTCAGTCTTCTCTGGTAGAGATAAAAAAGAAGGGAGGATACGCAGGGTACTTCAATAATCTTAGCAATCCTTTATTTCTTAGGTTGAGAGGTGAGTGGGGGAAATTCATTTGATTATTATAAACATACTATGTATATATTTCATCATATATTTTCTTTCCTACATATGAAATATTTTGAATTAGAAAGGTCTAAAAATAGGTAAAAAATAGTCATGGTAAAAGAAAATATATAAAAATATAAAGAAAAAACTTCAATTCACTCATATCAAGCCATTCAGTGAGAAAGAACCACTGTCAAAGTTTTGATAATTTTTTTTGGCTTCTTTTTCCTATGTACATGTATATATGTATGTGTATGTATATATATGATTCAAATATGTGTGTGTGTGTGTATATACACACACACACACACACACACATATAATTCAAGCACAGCAGGACTTTTGCTTTGTTTTTATAGAATTGGAAACATAGTACATACATAGTATGCCATCATGAGTTTTTTTAATTTCATATTGCTTCACAAACAGTTTGCTTTGTTAAATACTCTTCAAACACATTCTTTTGAGTAGCTGAATATCTCCTATTGGTATGAAGCTGTTTCATAGTAGCTACAAGTACATGGCCAGGAAACAACACTATAGCTGATGAGAATCAGGCCAGATGCTGGCCCAGTTATTTATCTAACTGAATTTATCCTTTAAAATTTCTCTCCTCTTAATTCTGGTTATACTATTGTTTTAGGTAGAACTTTTCATTTTATCTTTAATGCTAAGTTAATTGTTAAGTGCCTTCATTAATTTTCTCCATCTTTTATATTATTAAATATCTTCAATTACTGAAACCATTTTCATTCAATATTCATTTGACAACTAATTAATGAGCACATACTATGTGCCAGGCCCTGAGGATACATAAAATGATATATAAAATAGAGATGATCCATACTATCTAGATGAAAAGACAGGATTCAAAAGCTAACTGTAGCACACAGTGATGAATGCTAAAAGCAGCAGCACAGCATGCAATGGGAATGCGAGGAGACCAACCTAATTTAGACCTGGAAGGTTAGGGGAGGCAAAATCCAAAGGATAAGTTGAAACAATAAGTAAGAGTTAATCTGCCCGGCACAGTGGTGCACACCTGCATTCCCAGCAGCTCAGGAGGCTGAGGCAGGAGGATGGCAAATTCAAAGCCAGCCTCAGCAAAACTGAGGCACTAAGCAACTCATGGAGACCTTGTCTCTAAATAAAATACAAAATAGGGCTAGAAATGTGGCTCAGTGGTCGAGCATCCTTGAGTTCAATCCCCCTTCCACTGCAAATAAAGAGTTAATCTGATAAAAGGGGTGAGAGGAAAAGTATGTCCTAAAGAGGAAAGAGCACATTTTAAAATTCAGAGGTCAAAAAGAAAGCTCAGAATACTTAAAAGAAATCCATGATGTTTTGGCTAAAGAATACCGAGGACGGTTAAGAAAGGAACCCGGAGATGCCAAAAGCATCCTAAACCATATTAAGGAACTGAAAGCAATGGTAAATTAAGAGCACCTAGAAAAAGTGACATGATCAAATTTGCTTTTGACAGTGACTATAGTGTAGACAGAGAATTGGAATAGAGTAGAAGTAGAAAAATCACTAAGTAGGCTGGCCACTGCAGGAGTCCAGAAAAGATGATGTTGGTGGCCAAAACTATAACAGTGGCAGGGTGAATGGAGAGAAACAGAAACATTCAAAGGATCCCTAGGATTATATTTGTTAATCAACTGGATGCAGGGTATGAATGGAAGATAGTGAGAGACAGAAGGATCAGGAGGAACTCACAGGTCTTTGGCTTGAACAATTAAGTCAATCATGGAGCCAGTTTCTATGGCAGGAAATAGCCTGGAGCAGTTTTGGAGAATAGATGATGAGTTCTATTTTGGACACTTAAAGCTTAACAGAACTTTGAAGTTGGGATTCCATAAAGCATTTTATTCTCTCTCTTTTTTTTTTTGGTTCCGGGGATTGAACTCAGGGGCACTCAGCCACTGAGCCACATCCCCAGCCCTATTTTATATTTTATTTAGAGACAGAGTTTCACTGAGTTTTTAGTGCCTCCCAGTTGCTGAGGCTGGCTTTGAACTTGTGATTCTCCCATCTTAGCCTCCAGAGCCAGTGGAATTACAGGCATGTGCCACCATGCCCAGCTATAAAGCATTTTAATAAATAGACTTGAAATCTGGAAAAGAGATCTGAGTGGGATATACAGGCTGAACAAAACTAACAAAAAACCCTGAAACTTAAAATGCTCCAAAATCTGAAAAAAATCCAAAATCAAAAAAACTGTGGCCCTAAGAACTTATAAGAGATACTTAAGCTGTATAAATTCAGAGTTACCAACACAATTGATGATAAACTGTGGCCACTGAAATTCTGGAGTCTGGGGAAAATATCTAGAGTAAGAAGGGAGCCTAAACAGAATCTTAGTACTAGGGCTATCTTAAGGCAAAGGACCCTAACAAGGACTCTGCGAAAGAGGGACTGGAAATGATCAATGCCATTCTTTACTCCCCTTTATTATGCTTTCATTCCTACAAGTCATCCTGTCCTGAAATTTTCCTGGCAAGCTGCCCAAAGAGAACCTCTTCTACTGTTTTCTCTAGGTGTACATATTTAGAACAAACTCCTTTCATGTCTTTGCTGTCCCTTCAAGTCTACTCAATATACATGTCTCCACCAGTGTGTTTTACTTGTGTCCTGGGCAACATGTTCTTCCTTCTGCTATTCCTCCTGGTTTCCTGGTCCAGCATTTCAGTCACCAGTTATTACTCAAAGATTAAATTACACATGTGGCTTTGAACTAAGATTTTTATCATGCTAAAACAGAATAAACTATCTACTGACCCTGAAATTTTTAAAAGCTTAAAAATATCATAGTCTAAACTAAACATATATATTAGCAGCATTTAAAGCATCCCTTAAATCACAAGTATAGGTACCTACCTGACACACACAAGGCCCTAGGTACAATTCCCAAGGCCCTAGGTACAATTCCCAAGGTGGTGGGGGGGGAGAAAGGAGGAGGAGGAGGGAGGAGGGGGAGGGGGAGTGAGATGGGGGAGGGAGGGGGAGGGGGAGTGAGATGGGGGAGGGAGGGGGAGGGGGAGGGGGGAGGGGGAGAAGAAGAATACTAAAAGTGCCTGGCTTAAATAATAATCTACATCTGTTTTTTTTAAAGATTAAATTTTCCTATTGGAGTTGCTACCTATAATTAACATGTTACAATCTGAATGTTTGTGGCCCCCTCCCCAAACTCATATTGAAACCTAATCTCCAATGCAATAATATTGAAAGGTGGTACCTTCAGAAGGTGCTTAGGTCATGGAAGATTCTGCCTTCATGAAAGGCATAATGCCTCATAGAAGAGGCTTCACCCCCTTTTACCCTCCCACCATTGAGGACACAACCACAAGACACCATCCTGGAAGCAGAGAACAGTCCTTGACAGACATGCAATGTCCCAGCACCTTGATCTCAGACTTTCCAGCCACCCAACTATAAGAAAATAAATTTCTATAGTTTATGAATTACCTAAGCTAAATACTTCTTTTTTCTAGCAGCACAGATGGACTACAACAATATGAATTACTTACGTTGTTCTTCTAAAGTCTTTTTGAAGTGTAGGGTATTCTGGCATCTTTCTAATATCTTCCCAGTCTTTATCTTACAAAAAAAATTGAATATTGTTATGAAAAATAATGTTAATTTTACTCAAAATCTAATTGGTTTAGTTTTAAAATATACATAAAACACACTTTATCTTTTGAAAAGGAATTATTTTGAAATATGACTCAAAATACTTTTTGTGGGGGTACTGGGGCACTATTCGACCACTGAGGCACATCACCAGCCTTTTTTGTATTTTATTTAGAGACAGGGTCTCACTGAGTTGCTTAGTGCCTCACTGTTGTTGAGGCTGGCTTTGAACTCACAATCCTCCTGCTTTAGCCTCTAGAGCCGGTGGGATTACAGGCATGGGCCACTGCACCCAGCTCAAAATACTATTTGAAAAAGAAAACAAATTACCTGCAGGAAATCCCATGACACTAAATATCCGATCAAGCTGATCATGATGAAAGGGATTGCTTGTTTTAATATCTTCCTGACGACAGTGAAAAATAGGTTCTGAAGTCAACAATTCAGCAAATATGCAACCTATTGCCCATATATCTATGAAGAAAAAAATCAAATTTTTATACAAATGTATTACATTTGCTTAGTTACAATTCCTGGATATAATTCCAACACATACATAAGAATACTTTTCAATTAAGCAATGTACAAAGAACAGCAAGTGTATGAAGAGAATATATACAGTATATATGTGACACGAAATAGCTGTATCATGTAACAGATTGGAAGCTTAATAAAGAACATTTACTTATAAGTTTCCTAAAAAATAAACTTAGAAAGAAATTAAATTTGGCAAGCAATAAATTTTAAGATTTACACAAAAATCTTCCTAGCCACTATTAATAATTTAAACATTGAAGCATTCATTGATAACCTAATACCAGGCACAATACTCAGATCTGACAGTCAAACACCATCATCCAATATGGTGATGTAATTCTTTTAATGCTATAAATGTGTAATGAATATGTCTAGACAGACAGCAAAAGGATTTGGAAAAACCCAACTTTTATCTGAAAGATTACTAGCCTCAGTTCTTTTCCCAACAAATTACAAGGTTTATGAGCTGATAAATAATACAAGCATGACTAGGACATGGTGGTACATGCCTGTGATCTCAGCAATTTGGGAGGCAGAAGCAGGAGGATTGTAAGTGGCCTCAGCAATTTAGTGAGAACCTGTCTCAAAATAAAAAATAAAAAGGGCTGGGGATGTAACTCAGTGGTAGAGTACCCCTGGGTTCAATCCCCAGTACTGAAAAAACAAAACACCACAAAACCAGCAAAATACATATGTGTGTGTGTGTGTGTGTGTGTGTGTGTGTGTGTGTATACACACACACATATATATGTATGTATTGTAGGACATCACTAGAGATAGAGCTTATCTTAACAGGTCTGCTCTGATGCTATCCCACCCCCATCCTTAGGACAGAGTTAGGAAGCTTTAAAGGTTTTAGAAGGGGCTAGGAATGTAGCTTAGAAGTAGAGAGTTTGTGCAACATGCTCAAGGACCTGGATTTGGTCCTCAGCACCATAAAAATTTTTTTTTTTAAGTTTTATTAACTAAAGTCACCAATAGATTATTCAATTGGGCTTTATATATTGAATGATTAGAATTTATATTCTGGGACTAAAATATTTAAAATGCTTTGCCAAATGTGTAAGTGAATTAATTTTTGTGAGATGTGTATCCACATTTGTCCCTTTAAATAAATGCCATTTAATTATGTATTTTTAAAACAGATAATAATGCTAGGAATATGGTATAGTAAAAAAAGTACAGTGTTTAGTAGCCTATCAAATGTGAGAATCACATTCTGTAGATAAACTAGAATTAAATAATATTCATTAGCTAAAATAATTGTCAGTATGATATTTTGTAAAAAGAGAAAATGCCAAGTGCAAAAAAAACATATAGTAATGCCTCTTTTATCTGATCCCATTCAGGAATGGTTTCCTTCCAGCTAAGTTAGCCTTCTGGATAATGGGAACATATCCCTTCAATAGCCATTTTTTATTATACCATTATGTGCCATCATAAGGGATATAAAATATAATTTAATCCTCCTTAATGATGCAGCCAAGGTCATCAACATCATAAATATTCATCACACACGGTAGAGTAATAATACTGTTCAGTGTCTACTTTTTAATTCTTTTCTCTCTCCCACATCATGTTGGCTATCATTCTTGTCCCTGATGGTCCCATCTCTCTTCCTCCTGGGGATGACTACTATATTGTTGTTGTTCATGTGTCTATCATGACCACGGTTTGTCTTTTATTCAAAACAGAACCCTGGATCTATACTTCCCCACAAACTGCTAAAATAAGGAATATCAAGTAGTGCTAAATTTTACTACAATTTCTGCCTCATATTAGCCTATAATTTTAAGTAGTTATCTGGCTCCTACATCAATCATCTCTGCCTCCTCCTCAGATCTCTTTCCTCAATCAATGGTTGTTCTCCTGATGCTTGTCCCCAATACACACTAGTATCACTGCCACTCCCCTCCCCACTAAATGTCATTCCATAAAACTCCACTGTTATCAAATCATCAAACTCTTTTTCCTATGCTCTGAATATACATACTCATTTCTGACATGGACTGGTATGGAGAAGAATGAGAATGAGTGATTATGTATGTGCTTATATACATATGCTATGAATATCTTTCAAGGCCAAAGATAATTGATTCAGGGAATTATTCTTTTCTCTGTCTTAACATCCTAACTCCTATTGAGAATGAATAATTAGGACTTTACTAAAATTAGAAACTAGTAATTATGCTTTTATCTTTAAATGGTAAATCTCATTTAGTGAGCAAGTAAGTTGCAAGCTTAAAATTCAATTTTAGTTCTCCTTACTGAGGAAATAAGAAATATACTTGGTTTTCAATTCATACCCAATTACCTTTATCTCCAAAAACTATTTTTATTTTAACATAAGAAAATCTAATCAGAAAATAATTATAAAACTGTATTTTTCCAAGTATGGACTCTCAAAGTATGTGGGTCACACATACTGTGTGAACTGTGTGAAAAGCACATGTTAAAAATGGGTATTACCATGAGTTGAGAATGAAACTGACTTTAGTGGAGCATCACTTAGCTTAACAAAAAGTATTGGCTGAATATGCCTTTTCTTAGAGAAAACACTCTCTTCTAGATATAGACTGTACTGGTAGTAGGTGAGGGCTACAGGCATATGGACTTTTATGGGTACTGCATCCTCTAGGTTATCCAACATCAGCCTGATTGTTCCAAGGCACCACCTGTTTCTTCCAACATTCTAACCTTCTCTTTAGCTTATTTTTACTCACTCTATTCCTATCCTCTGGTAGCTTCTGAGATTGCCTAAGGGATCTAACTGCTTCCAATAGTTGATAAGAAGAGACCTAAATAACAAAAAGTAAACATCATTCTAAAAAAAGTCTCAAAAATACAGTGCTACATTAAAAGTCATTTGTTGACATTTGTTGGGCCACTCCATCCCTTCCATTTTTGTCTGTAGTTCTTTCTTTACCCTCTACAGACAGCTGCCACGTTCCTCCATGGATCATATGGCCAATTGTGAGAACAAGGGCCTCATATCATCTCACATCCTCTACTGCCAAAGAAATACTGGTTTCCTCACAGCTCTGAGGCTACTCAGAGGCTTTACCATTAATTTAACAGAAGCATTTGACAGTATTTGTGAGATATTTACAATATTACAGTTCTATGCTAGAGTATCAGTATCTGAGCAACATATAAACATATTGTAGGTGTTTGACTTTTACAGAAATCAGACCTCCTGATGAACGAGGACATTAATTTGTGTTTGTTTTTTTACCCATGAGCAGGCTAGGTATCCAAATTTTTGTCCATAATTTGTCCAAATGTGAGAACTTCCTTTGCAGTTCTTTGAGTGCCACTAGGTTTTCATAAGCAAGGATTGTGCTTCTTGTCAATTTTTAACATTATAATTTTACTATCCTTGTTAAATATGACTCAACAAAAATAATTAAAGGTAGTCCAAACTGATATGAGCCTAATACCAATAAGCAGATAATCCAAATTAAGAAAGAAAATTTAAAGGAATACACTTGGGAAACGTAGGCACTTTATAGAAATAGACCTTCTACCAGCTATTATTCATTCACTCACTATGCTTCTTTTATTATCTCCAGATTTGAGGATGGCTCTCTCCAGCTGACTCTCAACCAACAGAGGGGATATTCTGAGGACACTGTAGTGACCAGGCAGCAAAATCTCTGAAGCCTCTGTTATAAAGCAGACTTAAAGTCCCAGTGAGTGTGTTTATGACAGGGTTTCTTACTCAGTGTCCCAACCACCCTGTAGAGAGATAGCAAGCTGCTAAGCACAGTTGATCTTGCTCAACTAACTAGATTATATTTCTTACCTTGAAGGAGAAACTGCATTCTGATAACTAATGGTAAAAGAGAAAGATAAGACATATAGTTCTTGCTAGAAAATATGGTGACTAACTTTCCCCCAAGTAAGAGTTCTGGCCAATACTGTATTACCCCTGCTTTTATATTTTTCTTTCTGTGAGAAAAACGATCCTAAACTTCTCTCTAGTTCTTCTGGTCAATAGTTAGGTGAGAATAAAATAAAATTTGCATGTTCTTATTTTCATAGCAACCTAATAGGATCAGATACCTCTATTCTCTAAAAGAAAATGCTTTCTTCTTTAAAAATTACCATATTCTCCTATTCAGTTCTAAAATCCAAATCTACTTGAATGTAAAATCCAGGAACATAGAAGATATCAGGATTTTAACAGAAAGATATAAGGTAGTTTTTACCACGTACTTTCATTATTATACCATTTGGTATTTATGAAAGCTCGATGCCAAGATAGCAAATCATGTTAGACCAACTTACCAATGGCCTTTGTATAATGCCTCGCACCAAGCAAAAGTTCTGGAGCCCGATACCAAAATGTCACAACTACTGGATCCAAATCTGCTAGTGGCTTTAGAGGAGAATTGAATAATCTGGCAAAACCCATGTCAGCTAAAAAATAAAATAAATTAATATAAAACTCAGTTTGACATGCTATTAGAACCATGCAAGGTTGATAAAATGGTCACTAACCTTATGAAGCAATGCTTTTCCTCTGGAAAAAATCACAGGTCTATGCCAAGCACTAAATGGGAATCACTTCATTTATCTTTAGTATCCCCCTGGATGTAGATATTACTATGGTGTCCATTTTACTGCTGAAGAAACTATGGCCTAAAGACTTGCCCAGCATCACTGAGCTAAGTTTAGTCAGAATTAAAATTCAGGTCTGACTTCAAATTTCTGGCTCTCAGAGACAATTATAATAATAATCTTAAATGTTTCTTAATACATAGAATAGTCTGAGAGTCTCCATGATCAGTCATGACTTCTATATACCTATACATCAAAGAACTGATTCTTACTTAGCTTAGTATGTGCTGCAAAAGCTCCTACATGCTCACATGAGCTGATTTATACATATCACTTCCTAACTCTGCATTAGGTGACAGAATATTGGTAACTTGGATTTGGCTATGACAGGATATTTACATTATGGAAAGTAGCAAATGTCACAAACTGAGATGGGAAATAGTCACTAATTGAAGGGTAACCAAAATATCACATGTGTTTCCAAGAGTAAGCACAGAACATATAAGAGATAATTTGTTATAATTCAGCATTTAACAAAGGCCTAACCAAAGCTAACTGATCTAAATATTAGGGGTATATAAAACTGAGTTATTAGTAAAATATGTTATTAGTAAAAGAATATTTATAACCATGATAAGGTTCCAGAGATCAATTTTCTTAAGATTTCATAAATAACAAATACCTATGTCTAAAAACACTTTACAGTTTACAACTGGCTTTTATGTGCATCATATACCACCTAATTTAATCCTTTTTTTTTTTTTTTGGTGGGGGGTGGACCAGAGATTGAACTCAAGGGCACTCAACCACTGAGCCACATCCCCAGCCCTATTTTGTATTTTATTTAGAGACAGGCTCTCACTGAGTTGCTTAACGCCTCGCCATTGCTGAGGCTGGCTTTGAACTCACGATCCTCCTGCCTCAGCTTTCCAAGCCACTGGGATTACAGGCATGGGCCACCACACCTGGCTTCATTTAATCATAATGAGAGCACTGGTATAGTAAGTATTTTGCTCCCCCCTTCTGAGATGAATAATCTAAGACCCAAAGCAAGTTAAATGACTTTCCCAGGTTCACAGAGATAGTAAATAAAGATCTTCACTACTGAAAAACCCATGTTGTAATTTAGGAGCTACTTATTTTTTCTCTTCTTTTTGCAGTGCTGGGGATCGAATCCAGGGGCTTGCATATGCTAGGCAAGCTCTCTACCACTGAGCTACATCCCTAGTCCTTTTTGTATTTTGAAATGGTATCTAAGTTGCCCATGCTGGCCCCAAACTTTTGAACCTTCTACCTTAGCTTCCTAGATAGCTGGAATTACAGGTGTGTGACACTCTGCCCAGCTATTATCTACATTCTCATACACTAATCTGACATCCATAAATTATACATATGATAAATGCAAACCACAGAGACAAAATTCCAAGAATGATAAGCCTCTATGACTTGAAATATATAATAATCAATGTATTGAGTACATAAGGGGCCTCAATATAAAATGTACAAACATACATAAAAAGTTTCAACTATAGAGTATCATTTAATCTGAAATTAATGTATGATAATTTACACTGAAATCTTGATTTACTGTGATTTTGTTTCCTTAGAGTTTGAATAAAATTTACAAGAACTTTCAGAGAATGCTTTTGGAGTATCCAGGTCTTTAAAAACAAAGCTATCCAAGGAAGCCTGTGCTGGTGCCTGCAGTTGTTGAACTAAATTTTCCTACAGCAAACAAAAATATTCAAGCATTTTACTAATATTACACCTATTATTCTACAATATTACACAATATTCAAAGCACTGTTTTATATATTTAATAGGTGTTATTGTTCATGGTAAGTATGTCATCACACAGATGAAAATGATTATATACGATAAATCAGATTAAACAATCAGATGCGGATTACTGTTGATGGTAAAGTATGATGGAATGCTGTTTTATCCTTTGAAAAGCATTTTAAAGTAAAGGCTAAAGTTATCATTTCTCCTCTTATTTTCTACCTCCTTAGTTTTGTCTAAGTTTCATCTAATCACTGTCAGATTAAGTTGAGGCCAGAAGGATACAATAGTCTTAATAATTCCTGCCTATTATATTAACTTCAAAGGAGCTTCAAACCATTTTTCAAATAATTACTAATTTAAACAAAAGATAACTAACTAAGTAACCATTACAACAACAGCTGGTTTAATTGAATTCTTCAATTAAACAGACAGGAGTAGCAGAATTCTGGTGTGGGTATTACTTAAGCAGTGTCAAATGAAAGAAAATTAGCAAAAAAATAAAATAAAATAAAAATCAGATATACCATCCAAAGAGTTTACATAACAAAATATATGGAGTAAATAAAATTAGCAAAGGTTCTAAGAACTGTGAGAATAAAGAAAATTGTTACTGCTTTCTACTAGGTGCTAAATCCCTTGTGGGGAGGGTCTCTTCCAAGGTGTTATGTGGAACAGTGCTTAATAAACACTGGTGAAAGTGGACTAAATTTAAACTGTATCTTGAGCTGGATCCTGAAGGAAAAATCTTTTTAAATAGCAAAAAGGAAGGTAATACACATTTTGGCCTGGAAGTCTTTAGGTTGCTGGGGAAGAGAAGATTCAGATATAGGAAAGGGCATAAAATATTTTCCATTCAACCAGGCATATTTTTCTTTTATGAGTCCCAAACAGAACTGTATTAAAACATTTATCACAGGTAATAGCATTATTAATTTTTTTTTCTTTTCCTGCAGTGCTAGGAACTGAAATCCAGGACCTTGCACATGCTAGGCAAGTACTTTACCATACCTATCCCTTCTCATTTTATTTTCAGAGAAGGTCTCCCTAAGTTGCTCAGGCTGGCCTGGAATTTGTGAACTTCCTGGGATGACAGGTATACACCATTACGCCCAGCAGCCACTAGTGATTTTTTAAAACTAATGTGCAGACTGGGGACGTAGCTTACTGGTAGAGTATTTCCCTGGGATGTGGGAGGCCCTGGATTGGCTTCCCAGCACTAACAACATCAACATGACATCAAAACAAAATTTATGCCAGATGCAGTGGCACAGTCCTCTAATCCCAGTGATTCACAGACCAAGGCATGAGGATCCCAAGTTCAAGGTCATCCTTGAACTTATTGAGACCTTCAACACCTTAGCAAGACTTTGTCTCAAAAAATAAAAAGGACTGAGAATGTAGCTCAGTGGTAACATGCCCCTGAATTCAATCTGCAGTACCAAAATAAATTTTTAAAAAACAGTAATTTAGTCAACTAGACCTTTATTATTTCTTACTTTCAATCCTGATTTTATCCCTAATCTTGGCTAAAATTCAATCCTAAAACTCTTAACATTAAGGTTATTAATTGCCAACCAGACGATGGATTTTATGTTAAGGAGTAGTAAGAAGACATTAGATTTGGGTGACTGGGATATAGTAAATGACACAAACAAGAGAGAGTGAATAAGAAAATGATGAAGTTGGTTTGGAACAATGGAGTATAGACTGCCAGGAGGACAGCCAAATAGAAAGAAAAGAATTCAGCTAGGGTGACAGAATAGAATCTAACACCCAGATCTTAAAATCATTTTCACAGAATCAAGATTTTGAAATCAAATTTATCAATTCCCTAAAGAAGTAACTGTAGAAGGAGACCATGTTCCAAACCAATACTTAGGGTATCTTAAAATAACAGGTAAACTGGAGTAAGAGGCATTAATGAATGAAATGCAGAAGTAACATCAAAAGTCGCAGACAGAAAAATAGAATTATATGATGCCATATAGACCAAGGAAAAAGACAGTCTCAAGACCAGACAGGCCAGAGGAACAAATGATTTATTGTAGTAAAGAAGAACAGGAGTAAGGTAGGACACTGGGTTTGGTAAGCTAGGAGTCACAGATGTCCTTTTATAAAGCAGTTTTGATCAAGAGATAAATTAGATGCCAGACTATAACAAATTAGGGTAAGTGGAATCCAAAAGTGAACATCAAGGATGTTCCAGAAGTATAGGAATAAGAGTGGAATAAAAATAGAACTAATGTTAAAGAAAACAACATGGATACAAGATTTATTTTAAAATCAGGAAAAGGACTATGAACGTTTGAAGGAAAGAAGAAACTTGAGAAAGGGAAAATGATAATACTATCATATAAGAATCTTAGGCAGGGCAGAGTGATATTTAGAAGATAGGAAAGGAACTAATAAGCTCGACTTTGGAAGGGAAGAGTAACTCTTTATCTGAGGATGTTTCATAGGCAGAGTTGTGTTGACAAAAAGTGGAAGTGAGGAAGTCACACAACCAACTCTGACATTAACAGATGTTTGTTTGTTGTTAGCCATGTAGTCTCAGGACTAGGAATCCAAGTCCTACCTTTGAAAGACTAAATAAGCTACTAACTGTCTAAATCCAGCTTTCCTTATCTACGTTATAAATGAAATAACATTGAAGGCACCTACCACACTGTACCGTACAGTTTATTTTACTGTCTCTCACAGGGAGGGACAATCCCTTTTACTCAACCTGTACCTCGTAAAATGTAGGTACATGCCTATAAGAAAAAGAGTGTGAGTATAAAACACAAATAAGTGAGGAGGAATAGAAAAGGGAGGGGAAAAGATAAGAGGTATAGTAGCCCCCAGGTAATTAATTAACATGAATACTTTTTTGAATAAAGCTGAATGCAAACTCAGAGTAGAATTTTAATGAAAGCGAAGTTGGTTTAGAGCTTCTTCAGAAATAGGTTAGGAAAGTAATGGAAGAAGCTGAAAACTAAGCAGCCAGGACAGACTCAGATGAAGCAGGAAAGCATGAGTTTGTTTTAGGTCAACTTAGCACCTTCTCTAGCACAGTATATTCTAATAGCAAAGAAAGTAGGCTAATAAAACAAATTTAAAGTCCTTTTAAAAAGCACTGGACATGGGCCGGACTTAGCTCAGTGGTAGAGTGCTTGTCTAGCACATATGAGGCACTGGATTTGATCCTTAGCAACACATAAAAATCAAGAAAGAAAGAAGGTATTTATCCATCTATAACTAAAAAATTTTTTTAAAAATTGAACATCCAATAAACATAATTTCTATGAAAATAAATTAGACAAAGCATTTCTTAGCTCATTTTTTAGGTATAAATAATGTTAATTTCTTTTAGACCCTTCAAGTAAGTATGAAAGGCTATAAACATATATTCATTGGGAAAAAATGTCAGTCCCTGGCACAGGATATGCAGGCCAAGAGTGGGGGAGTGAGGAAAACATATGAGGGTCTCTATGTATTAAGTCAAGGGGGATATATTCAGGGAAAGGACATTTGGTAAGGTTAAGGAAAAAAACGAGATTTATGGGATTATGTTTAGGGTAACTCTGCAGGACAGTGGTAGTAAGTAACATAAACACATGCTATGGGAGTGAATGTCTTCGTGGGCTTGCTTGTCAATTCCCAGTGATTTCTCAGCTTAGAATTACAGGATCTTATTGGGGGGGGAGGGATTGAGGTTTTATCAACTATACACCTACATTTTCCAACATCTTTTCTAAAAATAATGTCAGAAGTAATTTTAAAATTAACTTCTTAAATAAGAGTATTAAATAGGGAAACCATCTTTGAAGGAATTTCAGCTTCTTAATAAATTATTTAAGGAGTAATTACCTACCTATTTTGACTCTCCCTCTCTCGGGACCTTCTCCCATTACTAGGATATTTGCTGGTTTCTAGAAATAAAAATAGAGCATTCAAATTACTGTTTATTCCTTTGACATGCTCTAAAATGGAAAAACTTCTTATAATATGAAAATAGCATTTGTGCATTTTCATCAAAACTAAACTTAAAATCAAATAGCAAGCACCTTCTACATAGTTAAAGCACTCAACACACTTGAAGTTAACACTAACTTTACATAAACATCCTTGTCATGGAAACATAACTTATTTTCAAAATTATGCCATTCAAATAATTACAAAACAATTAAAGTTATTGTTTATAATCATCTCACACAAAAAAATAGTAATAACAATTTTAAAACCTGCATAAGTTATATAAACTGATTATTGCCCAGAACAAAGAGTTTGCGTGGATGAAAATTTTTTATATAAAAATTTCAAACCACAATAAAATTGCCTTCACTTAAATAAATCAAATGGAACATTCTTTGCTAAATATTCCTAACCTGCTGTAGGAAAACATGACCAACATTTAACAGACTCCATTAAAATTCATATGTACATGCAAAAGTAAGAAACTCCAAATATAATTTCAAAATGTAGAAAAGTAAAAACCAAGGTTAATACAGAGCTATATAAAGAAAATGAGTAGGCGGTAAATGTATCTACCATCTTTTAAGCTATCTTTATCTTCAGACATTTGGAAAAAGAAACTGTGCAGAGAGATTTGGGGTGGGAAGAGGCAAGTAAATCTTTGTCGAGAAAATTTGTGTTTAAATTTACTGAATTCATTTATTTAATCGATGAATATGTTTTAATGTCTTCTAGGGGCAAAGAAACATACCTAAGCATTAAGAGGAAAAACTAAAACATCATAAAACCAAGATCCTAATCTCCAGATGCTCACTATGTAGAAAAAAAATTGTAAGTTTTATATAATATTAGAAGCCTGGCCTGAGGCCTTTCTTCCATTAGAGATTTAACTGGGCTACCTTTATGATCCCTCTCAAACTGCTAATTTTTTAAAGCATTTCAATGAAAACAATAAGTACTACTTTTTAGAAGTTCAAAGTCAGAAGTGATTTAACTAGAGATTTCATTATTGAGGGAAATGTTCACCGGGGGTAAGGGTGGGAACTATATCCATTTGCAAATCCTGAAAAATGAACAGCAATCAGCATGGCAGAGTAGAGGAAGAGTGAAAGCACCAGAGCATCACAGAAGGTGAAAAAACTGTGAATGGGTATACTGAGGATACAATAAGAAGTCTGACTTAGCAGGAGAAGGCTCATGTTGGGGGAAGTTGGATGAAACTGGACTCTGGATAGTCTTAAATGCCAGGTGAGATTATAGGAAAGGTGGAATAAGAGAACTGGGCATGAAGTGATAAGGGACCAGAGAGGAAGAAATGGAGCTGAGAAGTGTTTAGAGGAGAAAATGTAGAGAACTTTGTGACTACTTGAAATCAAAGATTAAGAAAGAGTGATAAAGATTTCACCAAAGTTTTCTGAATCTATGTGCTCAAAAGAATGACAGTGCCTTCTATGGAAATAGAAAAGTTGTGAGAGATACTGGTTTGGGATGGAGAACAACAAAGAGTAGTTGACACTAAGTTTGTGTAACATGAGATGCCTAAGTCATACTAGCCAGGGGAGTGAGAATAAGAAAATTTGCACTTGAAAGTTATTGCCACTACAGTGTAATAATTAAAAACGTGAGACAGGATTAATTCACCATAGAAAAATAAGAAAAATAACATCAGATAAAAACTGATGAATGAATAAATTTCCAAATTCAAGTTTGGAAAAAGAATCAAGTTTGGTAACTACTTATCAAAGATACATTATTACTGTACTGCAGACCTTTAGGGAAAAAAATTTTAAAGACCTTGACTTTGTCAAGAAGCATAAGCCTAGTAAGGCAAGTTGGGACAGACAGCTTTTTTAGAATAGAATGCATATTATAAAAAGTGACAAAACAGAAAAGTACCAAAAGAATGATTCTTTTCAGTGAATATCAGATAGTCTTTAGGAAGATGACTCTGGATGACTACAAGTAAACAGGACACAGATTTATTAAGAAGAAACAAAAGAATGACTGTTTCGGCAAATGGAATCCTACAGGTAAGAACACAGTCACATAAAAACACAGACATACCATATTAAGAGCCTGTATGAGTATTTTTATGTGAGTAGAGCATAGAATGCTTTGTACAGAAATAAAGACTAGAAAACTATGTTGGGAATAAAATACCACATTAAAAAAACTGGAACCTATTCTATAGACAAAGCAAAACAAGACAATGAGATAATCATATCTATTTAAGAAAGAAAGTCTGGAAACAATATGAAGGATAGATTGGAAGGATAGATGAATCAATGACCAATGAAGCACGAAGTGGAGGTTGGAAATGAGCTACAATAGTCTAGGGAAAAGTACAACTTAATCTGTGGCAATGGTCACAGAGGAACACAAAAACATTTCAAGGTAAAAGTTCAAGACTTGTCATCATTGTTTTTTTACACCATTCTCTCCATCCTCATTTATTCAACAAATATTGATTATATGCATACTAAGCAATAGACAATGGTTTTGATGTGAGAAATGTGATAGGAAAAAAAACAAGAAAAATTCTTGCCCTTTTGGAGTTTATATTCTAGTGGAAAGAGAATAAATAAGTATATACATAGTATATCACATATTATAAGTAATATGAAAATAAAGAAAACAAGGAGACTGCCATATCTTGTATTATGGCTAACCAAGTGTTCTAAGGGACCCTGCCCTTACAGAACAATTATATGCAGCATAAGGAAAATTTCTCGAAGTGTCCCTTATCTCACAGGGGTCAAAGATATCTACAACAACTTTCAGCCTCTGAATAATGTATCCTTATGGATGGAGAGTTAAGGAAAGGCAGAATGGACCTCAGAGCAGATACTAAATACATAATTCCCGTGGGACATGGAACCCTGAATCATCAACCAGGTGAGGAAGTTGAGTCTTCTATTCTACAATTGCCAAGACCCTGAAGGGAACTAAACCTAGATACCACCAGAAGAAGCAAAAGCAAAACCTTTCTAGAGGCAAAAAATTTTCCCAACTTAGGCCTGAGGAATCATGTTTCCATAGTGAATTAAAATCAGAATCCATTCATATGCTATTGACAAGAGGTAACCTAAATGAAGGACCCTAAAAGCTAAAAATTTAAGAATGTTTAAAAATATATTAACTGCTTAAGGAAAGCTGAGTCAAGCACAGAAATGTCAGACTAAATAATTTTGAAGACAAAAGCATAATTATTAGGTCCAGAAATGGTCATTATATAATGATACAAAGTTCAATTTACCAGAAAGAGGCAACGATTCTATACTTGTTACGTTTTACTTATACACACACATACAAACACACACACTTATGTATGTATGTACGTATTTAAATATGTACGTGTTTAAAACTTGATATAACTTCAGGGAGAAAAAAGACCAATGATAATATAGCTTTTTAAATACTGATATTTCAAGCAGACAAAGATTAGTTTTGTATACTACTCAAAGAATACAATTAACAAGGATGAACTAGTGGGTATATACTCAACTTTTTACCCAATAATTAGAGAATATGTTTTTCCCTCTCAGGCACATTTACAAATGTTGATTATATACCAACAGGTCTCAAGAAATTGTTATTAAATGGACTATGTTCTCTGACTACAATTCAATTAACTTAAAGTCAATTATAAAAATATAAATTTAAAACTTAGAATATTTCTAACGAACTCAGAAGTAAAAGGAGAAATCATAAAGAAAATTAAAATACTCAGGAATGAAATATTTAAAATACTTCATTTCAAAACCTGTGAAACGCAGCTAATATAATACTATATTATAAGGAAATTTATAAATTAACTATGTTAGGAAAAAAGTAAGCTTGGAAATAATGAATTAAGAGGACAAGAAGAAAGAAAGAAGGAGGAGAGGAAGGAGGAGGAAGAAAAGGATGCAGCAGTAGCTACTGCTCAAGAAAATAAACAAAAAGAGAGTAGAAGGAAAAAGACAAAGAAAAGGGCAGAAATTTATGAACCCGAGAGGATTTATGAAGTCCATGGGACAACTGGAGCAAGAAGAGAGAGGTACAAAATAAACAACATTACAAATGAAGAAAAAAAAAAACATAACTATGATCCAGTGGAGGACAGAAAGATAAAAGAATCCTATGGAGAACTTAACTAATTTGAAAACGTATACATAATAGCCAAAGTCAAGAAAATGTAGCCTACAAATTGATTCAAAATGAATTAGAAAACCTGAAGAAATTAAGAAGCACTGAATTAAGTTGAAACTGTAGTTTATCTGTCTATTCCTATTAGGCCAGTTTAAGCTTGATAGCAAAACCAGACAAAGCATGAAAAAGAAAATTTTCAGAATAATTTTACTCTTCAGTATAGATAAAAAAAAAATTAAACAAAATGTCAGTAAATCAAATCTAGGAAACAAGAATACCAATATAGTCTAACATGAGAAAATCCATACAAGTCTATAAAGATGAAAATGATACAATCATTTTGATAGATGCTGAAAAAGCAGTGAATAAAATTTAATACTTGTTCATAATAAAAATTATCAGCAACTTAGACTAGGAAAAAATTTTCTTTTTCTTTTTAGTTGTTGATGGACCTTTATTTTATTTATTTATATGTGGTGCTAGAAATCGAATGCAGTGCCTCACACATAGGTGGCAAGTGCTCTACTGCTGAGCTACAACTCCAGCCCCGGGAAACAATTTTCTTAAAGTGATAAAGGGTATATATCAAAATCTAAGAAGAAAACACTGGAAATACTCCCTTTAAGATTGGTAATAGCACATGTCTGTAATCTTAGCAACTTGGGAAGCTAAGGCAGGAGGATTCCAAGTTCCAAAATAAGCAATTTAGTGAAACCCTCTCAAAAAATTAAAAGGGTTGGGGATGCAGCTTAGTGGTAGAGCACCCCTAGATTCAATCCCCAGTAACACACACACACACACACACACACACACACACGCGCGCGCGAATTCAGGGATGTCCATTATCATCACTTCTAAAGTTAACATGTATTGTAAATATAATGCTATAGGTCAATATTAAAGGCACATGAATTATAAAGACAGAAATAAAACTACTCAGATGATTTCATTATCTACATCAAAAAACTCAAAAGATAAATTATTAGCAATCATAGAAAGGTTTAGAAAGATATCTGGCTAATTGAATAATATAAAAAAGTCAATGCATTTCTATATTTTAGTAAAAGTAAGAGCTAGGAAATATATATATTTCAAAGCCAATGCTTCTATAGCAATAAGAACTATACAGTATTTAGGAATAAATTAACAAAGGATGTTATGGTTTAGATGTGGTGTCCCCCAAAAGCTCATGTGAGAGAATGCAAAAAGGTTTGAAGGAGAAATGACTGGGTTATAGACTTAACCTAATCTGTGAATTAATCCTCTTGATAGGGATTAAGTAAGTAGTAATTGAAGTGGTAGGGTGTAGCTAGAGGTGGTGGGAATTGGGGCGTGGTTTGGGGGTGTATACATCTAGTCAGTGGAGTCTTTCTTTCTCTGCTTCTTAATCACCAAGTAAGCTGCTTCCCTCTGCCACAGTCTTCCACCATGTTCTGCCTCACCTCAAGCCCTGAGGAAAGGAGCTGACCTTCTATGGATTAAGACCTCTGAAACCCTGAGCCCTCAAATACGCTTTTCCTTCTCTATAATTGTTCTGGTCAGATCTTTTAGTCATAGCAGCAAAAAAGCTGACTAAAACAAAGGATGTACATGATACATATGAAATCTTATTTTAAATGACATAAAGAAGTCCTAAATAAAGACCTCATGTTAAGAGATAAAAAGACTCAATGTAGTAAAGATATCAATTCTCCTCATATTTATTTTTAAATTCAATGTGATTTCAATTAAAAAATCCCATTAGAGTTTTTGTAATGGGGGAGGTAGGACTTGAAAAGCTGATTCTAAAAAGAGCAAAGGGCTAAGAATAGCCAAGATACAAAGAATATTATACAAGGGATTGAGGAGTGGGAATAGGAATCTGGCTCAAAACCAGATACCAAAGCTTGTTTTAGAGCTATGATAATTATCAGTGTGATGGTAGTACAGAAACAGATAAACTAATCAATGATGGAAACCATGATACTGACGGAAGAACAACTTGAGATCAATGGAAAAAGGAGCAACTATTTTAAAAACGATGCTGTAACAACAGATGAGGATTTGTATAAATGTGAAAAAATAAAATGAATCATCACCTTCTCTCTCTCTCTCTCT
The DNA here is from genome assembly GCF_048772815.1 of Callospermophilus lateralis. Taxonomy (NCBI): domain Eukaryota; kingdom Metazoa; phylum Chordata; class Mammalia; order Rodentia; family Sciuridae; genus Callospermophilus; species Callospermophilus lateralis. The sequence goes on along the minus strand of NC_135310.1, from coordinate 54,911,556 downwards.
CTCTCCACCACACACACACACACACACACACACACACACACACACATATACATCAATTGCGACCAAAGATCTAAATAACACACACATCAATTTCAACTGAAGATCTAAATAAAAAGTAAACCTTTAGAACTTCAGAGAAAAAGTCTGAGAACATCTTTTTTGATCCTGAGGTAGATTTAAATTTCTTAAAACAAGTTACAAAAAACTCCGATCATAAAAGACTGAGAAATTTGACTATGTTCTAATAACTTCCAATCATCAAAAAATAATGAGAAAATTTAAAATCAAAGCACAAACTGGAAGAAGTACTTATAACACATATAAGCAAGAAAGATTAAAGAAATCATACAAGTTAAAATGAAAAACAACCAAACAGAAAAATGAGCAAAATGTCCAAACAGATAATCAACTAAAGCAGAAATTTTTAATAAGTATTATGAAAAGATGTTCAACCCAACCAATAAGGGAAATGTAAAGTAAGATCACAATGGACTTTATACTTACTAGATTGGTTAAAAATTAAGAATAGGAAGTAGATCAATGGAAATTCTTATACATCGCTGGTAGGAATATAAACTGGTATAACTTCTTTGGAAAACAATTTGACAACAACTTGCAAAAGTAAACAAATGCATACCCTTTGACTCAGTAATTCTATTTTTAGATATACCATAGAATGTTCATAATACCAGTTTGTATTTTTTTTTAAAAAATGTGGTAGAGTAACACAAAATTTTAAAACAGTAGTGAAAAAAGTCACTGAATTATAAACAAATGTAAAAACATGTTCAAATTGTGGAAGCACTGAATAAAAAAAGCAAGTTTTAGAAGACTACATACATACAACAGGATAGCATTTTCAAAAAGCTTAAAATCAGGCAGAGCTAAATATACTAAATGAGATGAATCTTTTCTCTCCCCTTGCCCCAGTATTGGACTGCTTTGAGGAGTGGAAATAGGAATCTGGACCCAGGAGTCCTTTCCAACTGAGCTACATCCCATTCCTTATTTATTTATTTGTTATTTTTAGACAGGGTCTCACTAAAGTGCCTCGAACTTGCAATCCCACTACAACTGCCTCCCAGATCGCTGGGATTCCAAGTATGTGCCATCTTACCCAGGAAGATAAATCCATTTTTAAATAGAATAGAATAATTGATTCAAATCCAGGATATTTGTTCCCTCTTGGGAGGAGGTAGGAGAATATGGAACAACAAATAAAAGCATACTATTGGTAATCTTCTAGTTACTGAGTTAAGTGACAGGTTCTTGACAATTCACTGTATTTTTATGCCTTATGACATATAAATATTTTAGATATTCTTTTGTAAGTACATATTCAGAAGATAATGAAGACAGAAAATAAAGCAAGGAATAGGGATAGGTACTGTTTTGAATAAACTGGTAAGGTGATATCTTCCACATTGTTTAAGCATTCTTTTCTCTTCAGAGAAAGCCTTCTGGAGAAAGTAACATTTTGCATAAGACCTGAAGGAGGTACAATAGTGAGCCAGCTGGATGTCTAAGGAAAGAGCAGTCCAGACAGAAGAGCAACTTGCAAGGCTTGAGGCAAAAGTGTGCCTGGACAAATCAGATACAAAAACATATCAAAAAGATCGTGCACCATGATCAAGCGGGATTCATCCCTGGGATGCAAGGTTGGTTCAACATATGGAAATCAATAAATGTAATTCATCACATCAATAGACTTAAAGATAAGAACCATATGATCATCTCGATAGATGCAGAGAAAGCATTTGACAAAATACAGCACCCCTTTATATTCAAAACACTAGAAAAACTAGGGATAACAGGAACTTACCTCAACACTGTAAAAGCTACCTACGCTAAGCCTCAGGCCAGCATCATTCTAAAAGGAGAAAAACTGAAGGCATTCCTCTAAAATCTGGAGCAAAACAGGGATGCCCTCTCTCAACACTTCTATTCAACATAGTTCTTGAAACACTGGCCAGAGCAATTAGACAGACAAAAGAAATTAAAGGAATAACTATAGGAAAAGAAGAACTTAAACTATCACTATTTGCTGATGATATGATTCTATACCTAGAAGATCTAAAAAACTCTACCAAGAAACTTCTAGAACTAGTACATGAGTTCAACAAAGTGGCAGGATATAAAATCAACACCCATAAATCAAAGGCATTTCTGTATATCAGTGACAAATCCTCTGAAAAGGAAATGAGGAAAACTACCTCATTCACAATATCCTCAAAAAATAAAATAAAATATTTGGGAATCAACTTAACAAAAGAGGTGAAAGATCTTTACAATGAAAACTATAGAACCCTAAAGAGAGAAATAGAAGAAGACCTTAGAAGATGGAAAGATCTACCTTGCTCATAGATAGGAGAATTAATACTATTAAAATGACCATACTACCAAAAGTACTATACAGATTCAATGCAATTCCAACCAAAATTCCAATGGCATTTCTCATAGAAATAGGAAAAGCAATCATGAAATTCATCTGGAAAACTAAGAGACCCAGGAAGAGTGAAATAGGTGGTATCACTGTACCAGACCTTAACTATACTACAGAGCAATAGTAACAAAAACAGCATGGTACTGGCACCAAAACAGGCTGTAGACCAATGGTACAGAATAGAGGACACAGAGACTAACCCACAAAATTACAACTACCTTATATTAGACAAAGGTGCCAAAAGCATGCACCGGAGAAAGGATAGCATCTTCAACAAATGGTGCTGGGAAAACTGGAAATCCATATGCAACAAAATGAAATTGAATCCCTCTCTCTCACCATACACAAAAGTTAACTCAAAATGGATCAAGGTTCTAGGGATTAAACTAGAGACTCTGTCTAATAGAAGAAAAAGTAGGCCCTAATCTCCATCACGTGGGACTAGGCCCCAACTTCCTTAATAAGACACCTATAGCACAAGAATTAAAACCAAGAATTAACAAATGAGATGGATTCAAACTAAAAAGTTTTTTCTCAGCAAAAGAAATAATATGTGAGGTGAATAGGGAGCCAACATCCTGGGAACAAATTTTTACCCCTCACACATCAGATAGAGCTCTAATCTCTAGGGTATATAAAGAGCTCAACAAGATAAGCACCAATAAAACAAATAATCCAATCAATAAATGGGCCAAGGACCTGAACAGATACTTCTCAGAAGAGGATATACAATCAATCAACAAATATATGAAAAAATGCTCATCATCTCTAGCAATCAGAGAAATGCAAATTAAAACTAAGATACGGTAAGATACCATCTTACTCCAGTAAGAGTGGCAGTCACTATGAAGACAAACAACAAGAAGTGCTGGCGAGGATGCGGAGAAAAAGGTACACTCATACATTGCTGGTGGGACTGCAAATTGGTGCAGCCAATATGGAAAGCAGTATGGAGATTCCTTGGAAAGCTGGGAATGGAACCACCATTTGACCCAGCTATTCCTCTCTTCGGACTATACCCAAAGGACCTAAAAACAGCATACTATAGGGACACAGCCACATCAATGTTTATAGCAGCACAATTCACAATAGCTAAAATGTGGAACTAACCTAGATATCTTTCAGTGGATGAATGGATTTAAAAATGTGGCATTTATACACAATGGAATATTACTCAGCAAAAAAAAAAAAAAAGAATAAGATCATGGCATTTGCAGGGAAATGGATGGCATTAGGGAAGATTGTGCTAAGTGAAGTTAGCCAATCCCCAAAAAAACAAATGCCAAATGTCTTCTCTGATGTAAGGGGGGTGACTCAAAATGGGGTTGGGAGGGAGAGCAAGGGAGGAAGATTATCTCTAGATAGGGAATAGGGGTGGGAGGGAAAGGGAGGGAGAAGGGGAATAGCATGGATGGTGGAAGGAGATCTTCATCATTATACAAAATAAATGTATGAAGATGTGAATTTGGTGTCAACATACCTTATATACAATCAGAGATATGATAAATTGTGGTATAAAGGTGTATTAAGAATTGTAATGCAAATAATAATAATTTTTAAAATACAATATAGGGCTAGGGATGTGGCTCAGTGGTTGAGTGTCCCAATCCCTAGTACCAAAACGAAAGAAAAAAATCCATAAAGCTCATATTCAGAAATTTTTAAAAAAAAAGTGTGCCTGGAGTAAACTAGAGACATGGCTAAGGAGAACCATGGCAATAGGAAGGACAGAATAATACAGTTGTGATGATTATAGAGAAAGGAAACCCAAGGAAGGGCTTACTTGCTGTTTTAAATATTCTGTTTATAGATCAAGTCACTTTAGTAACTGGAACTGGCTACCTTCTTGAGCACGTCTAGCCTGTGCTCTGAGAGTTGGTGAGGGCTGCCATAGGTTTGCAGATGGGCAAGAGCAAGGACATGATGTCTGTAGCAGTTAGGGAGAATCTTGATGAGCTAGCAGGCTAGCCAGCTGGAGAAAGAGTAGAGGTAACTGACTGGAGTCAATGTGAGAGGAGAAGAGTAAGTAGTAGGAGAAGCAATGGAGAATTAAGACAAAGATTGGAGGGAGGTTTTAATCATAGAGTCACACAGGAACTAGGAAAGACTTTAGGTTTTATATGAATAGAATTAGCATCATTCTGTTATTTTATCCTTCTTTTTTACCCTTAACTTTTAAATAGTTGTATAATATAGATGGATGGATGAATGGGTGGGTGGGTGGGTGGGTGGGTAGATGGATGGATGAATGGGTGGGTGGGTGGGTGGGTGGGTAGATGGATGGATGGATGGGTAGGTAGGACAGGGAGGAATACAGGTTGATTTTGGTATTCTGCCCAATCTCTGATGGCAAGATTTGGAAAGATTGTCATTTACCATGATATTATGTATTTCTGTGATGTTTGATCTTGTAAAATTTAGTTATTTACAATAAGAGAAGTGTATATTTAAAAATAAAATAAAAAATAAATACTACTGGAGAAAATAAAGGGAGGGGGAAAAACCAATGAAACAACCTGTGAAGAAAATCAAAGGTAAAAAAAACCTATATAGAACAGGATTCTAGACAATAAGAGAATTTAAAAAGGAAGAAGTAGCTACAAGTGGAATGAATAATTAGAAGGTCACTGGCAACTCAGTGAAAATAATCTCTGTGCATTTACAGAAGCCAGGCACAGTGAATGTGGCCCAAATAAGTGAAAAGAAGGTAATGCATATTTACAGTATAATTTTAAAGGCCTTAATGAGAAAGCTACTTCTAGGGGACATAATTTTTAAAGTTGTAAACTTTCAAACAAATCATCTTACATACCACTTGCTATACGGTATTTGTTAACACCAAAAGTTTGAGTTTAGACACTTTCAAAATAAAGATAGTAAGATAAAATATAATTTTTAAGTATATGGGAGCAAAAACTGCTTTATAAAATAAATAAAATACAATAAGAACTGCCAAATGTGAGAACTACAGGAAGCAGGTTTTATATCACTTAACTAACTCTTGTTAGACATTCTTTCAATCGCACTGTTGAAACAACAAGAACAATGAATGAGGACACAAACAGAAGCAAGAGAGTCTAGCTAGCACTGAAGTTAGAGAATACCTTTGGGAAACATACTTGAAGCCTATCCTATGGAAGCTCTATGTATAAGGTCTCTATACAGAGTCTGAGATGAGGGCAGAGGCATAGTTAGGGGAACAGTAGTCTATGAGTTCTTCCATAAAGTCTGAGAAAGAAACCTAGAGCTTGGACTGTTACCCACAGGTACATTAAAACCTAGAATTGCACAGGGGAATAATTTTAAAATACTCATCCCTTCACTGGGACTACCTGTCCCCTTCAGAACAAGTAAATAAATGTTAAGGTCACAAGATATTTTATGTTTCAAAGTAACAATATAAACAAAATAAATTATACAACCAACATGAAAATGTGTTTGACTTTTCAAAGTATTCATTTTTCTTTTCTCTTTTTCTTTGCAGGGGCGTGGGGGAGGGCTGCCGTGGAGCCCTGGGAATTGAACTCAGGGGCACTCAACCACTGAGCCACATCCCCAGTCCTATTTTGTATTTTATTTACAGACAGGGTCTCACTGAGTTGATTAGCACCTTGCCATTGCTGAGGCTGGCTTTGAACTCACGATTCTTCTGTCTCAGCCTCTGGAGAGCCACTGGGATTACAGGCATGAGCCACCGCGCCCAGCTCTTTTCTCTCACATGGGTATGTGCATGGTGGTATTAATTCAACCCAAAGTCTTATCTCATGCATGCTAGGCAAGTGCTCTACCTCTGAACTACATCGCCCCCTTTTTATTTAATTTTAAGACATGGTCTAAATTGCCCAGGCTGAACTTGAAATCCTCCTGACTCAACTTGCTGTGTGGCTGGGATTACAGACATGTGCCACTGTGCCCAGAAACTTCATTTGTCTATAGGGTATTTGGGGCAAATTTCAGAATACCTCCATCCAAGCAAGATTTCATGCTGAATTATATACACAGATGTTTCATTTTTAAACATTTTTTAGTTGTCAATGAATCTTTATGTATATGCAGTGCAGAGAATCGAACCCATGCCTTACACATGATAGGCAAGTACTCTACCACTGTGCTATGACCCCAGCCCTTATGTTTAATTTTACAAAGACCACCTACAGTGATTACTTTCAGTGAAAGTATATGTATTGTTTAAACAAGGAAACTTCATTTCACACACATAACCCATACCCACACACAAATCTAAATGATGAAGAAAGGATACCAAAATTGTTCTGACCTAGTTACATCCCAATTAACATAGACTATGCTTTACTAAAACTCCTATTCTTACTGTGAACAAAAAATGCCAGCTGTGAAAGAAAGTGATACTGCTGGGTTTGCACACTTTGGTTACCATAGAAACAGTAGAAATGGCAGTAGTTGGATGGCTCACATTTAAGTTATCAGCAATAAAATCAGACAAATCAATTCTACAAGGTTTGCTTTAGTTCAATTGTATTTTCAAGGCAAAAGAGAAGGAAATAATGGGATAAATAAAACAACCACTCAGAAGATATCACTGAAATATCTGTGTTTTTGCAGAATTTAGTTAATTCAATTTATATTCATGATGCTCTTCATGCACTCCAGATTTGCTTTTTCCCTTTTATAGTATCTTTTTTTCCACAGGATTGAATTTATTTCAGTTAACTGGCATCATAAATAGAACAGCCTTAAAGATACACAGTCATTCTACCACATTTGCTTTTCATTCCCCACCCCAAGACATTTAGAACAAATATATGAAACTCACAATATGACTCTTATCAGCACCAATCGGGGAAGACAGAAAAACCCAAACACAATTGTCTACAATCCTGAATAATAGGAACAAGAACAATCAGAATGTCAATTGGACTGGTTTCTAAAAACAATGAACAGTGCAGGCCTGATATTAATGACTACAACTGTACTTTTATTTAAACATAGTGTTGGCACAATTCCCTTTACGTTTGCTACAGAAGAACATTCCCAGGAGAAAACCGTCAGTTCATGTTCCTTTCTGTACACTGTTGTTCATTGTTCACCCCAAACAAATAAGATTGTGTTGCAGCAAATAGGACAAATAACTACTAAGAGTAAGATCTATGCTTTCGTTTATTTAGCAAACACAATGGTCATTTACAAATAGTATTAGTCTATCATAACTGTTTAGCCCTTAAAATAACCTCATTAATTGGATAATAGAATCTATATTTAAAAATTATAGAGAATGTGATCATTGTGATTGCAACTTCCTAGAAGGCAGAGAGGAAGTTCTGTCACTGTATATATCTGTTGAAATCTAAGCATATCATAAATAATTTTTTTAAAGAAAACTTTTGTTGAATGAATAAACAAACAAACAAATGAATTACTAATGGTCCTTTGATAGGTGACTTCCCAATTTTAAAAGAAGTGTCAGAAAACTAGAAAAAGCACTTACCTCAAATGATAACAAGCTCACCCCTGAACATAGGTTCTTTGAAAATTCTGCTTCTGGTTTATTTGAGGATTTCAGAAGTCACCTACGTGCTGAGACTCCCAAGTGCAGACTTCTAGGGCTCTAATCCTGCACTGTACCTTAGAGTTATGTCAGTTGTATGTTGTCCATCTCTACACAATGAGCCTTGTCCAAACTGAATTACCTTTCCCTTTCAAAACCGCCTCTTTTTGCAGTATTCGCTTCTCAGTCAACAAAAGCATAAGTCTGAACTCCATTCTGTCTTTTATCCCTCAAATCTAATCAATCCTCAAATATGACTTCAGTCCTAAATATTTACCTATTATCTTCCCTCTTCTTTATGCTGTTCACCTCTGCCCTAGGTCTTCATGACTTCTCAACTAGCTGACTTGAACAACCTGATAAAGCTACTCTCCCTGAATCCTCAAACCAACCCTCCTTAACTGTCTCAGTGGTCTGCTTTAAAACTTGACCAGCTCAGGAAACTGGCAAACGGAAAAATCCATACTTCTAAACAGGGCAATTAAGAATCACCATTACTGGTTCCTACACCTTTCTCTCTTTTTTTAATTCTTTGTTTTGGTTTGGATATGAAGTGTCCCACAAAGGCTCATATATTGAAGGCCTGGTCTCCAAAGCAGCAGTGTTCAGAGGTGGAACCCTTGGAAAATGATTGGATCATGCAGGTTCTGACCTTACCGGTGGACTAATCCATTGATGGTACATGCTCCCCACCCCTTCACCCCCATACTCCCCACCCCTGCTTGGGAACCTCCTGCTATTTCTCTCCCCTCTTTTAAGGCTTCTGAATGAAGTTTCTACCTTGGAACTGGCTGACCATGACTGAAATATGAGTAAAAATAAATCTTTCCTCCTAAATTTTTTTTTGTTGTCCCAGCAACAAAAAGCAAGCCTGTTTCCTTTAATGTAAGCTGTCTCCTCTACCTGAAATCCTCTCCTCCTCCACTCATTTTTACCTTATTAATTTCTACTCACCCTTTTAATTTCAGCTTAGTATAGACCTTCAAGAGAGTCCCCATCTAAGCTAGTTAAATGTTCTACATCTGTATTCTCAATTCCTTATGCTTATTAGCTGATCCTTAAATGTATCTCATAATTTTTTATAACCCTGTTGTTTTATGATTATCTGTTTTATTAAGTCTTCCCGCCATACACCCATTGGGGGAAGCAACTGTATTACTCCCTATGTTCCCAGTGCTCTGCATAGTGTCTGGTATATGGGTTTTTGTTTTGGTTTGTTGGTGGTTTTTTGTTTGTTTTTGTACTGGAGATTAAACCCAGGGATGCTTAACCACTGAGCCAGGACCCCAGCCCTTTTATATTTTTTGTTTTGAAACAGGGTCTTGCTAATTGCTGAGGATGGCTTTGAACTTGTGATCCTCTGCAGTCTCTCAAGCCTCTGAGATTACAGACATGCACCACTGTGCCTGGCTCTGTACATGCTAAGAAGTTAAAATATGTTGGTAAAGCAAAGTCTGCAAACAAGTATCCCCACCATGGGAATACAGTTAAAAAATAGATAATCTAGTTAAAAATTGTAGTTAGGTTTTAAAATTATATTAGTGTCATATTTTAGGTACATCTGGATTAAATGTGTCTTTCTATTCAGAGAAACTGACCACTGTTTATGCTGTTTATTTCCAAGTAAAATGCACTTCCAGCTGGAAGTTTCATGCTTACAGGTAGATGCAGGCTATCTTACCTTAAATCAGGAGTAGCATATACTATTAAATGCTGTGATTAATTTCATTTTACCTTAAACTAGCCTGGGAATATCCGTAATACAACACTTATGTTAATCAAACTTTGATACTCATAGTACAATGCCTGCCAACACAGCACTGCCAACAGTTAACAATGAACTTCTTTGTCTGCCTTTTAGAAGTGGTTACAGGCCTGAATAGCAGAGATAAGGTTTTCTTTTTTTCTAACAAAAACTAATAAAACACAACCATTATTAAAACATAGTATTTTAATTTTTTAATACCAAAAGGCATGTTTTACATATTCATACTAGTTTTCTATTTTGTAAAGCAGAAGGGGTTAGGATGAATATCTGGCTAAAGGAATTCTGGGGAAGAAAGAGATTAAAATAAAGGGCACATTTGGATTACTGATAGGATCAAGACAGATTGTCCAGGAGCACCCACAGAAGGGAAATAAGGAGGAATCCAGAAATTTTATAAGTTTAAATTGGGGGTCAACAGCCGTATAAATTAGCTATTATGGCCCCCATTTTATATATGAGTAATCCTAAGATTTATGGATCATGATTAGCTATCTTTGAAATAATTTTTTAAGTACAGAATCTCTAAGCTCCCATATATCATAAGAACTCAGTAACGCTAAAAATTCTAATACAATAATTATTCAAATGCCACCAAAACACTGGCATGAGGGTTATAGTAAGAATCTAGTGATTTTTTTTTTTTTTTTTTTTTTTTTGAGATGTAACCCATTTGTCTTATCAGGCCCTTTTCAGCAGAGACAAAACCAAAAACTTCAGGGATTTCCTTGTCAGAATATGAAAAGAAGCTATATTGCACACAGATATTTCTAGATAATTTTGCAATAAGTGAGCACTTATGTTAGTCAAACTTTCACAAATACTAAACAGTACAGAAAAGAAATTTTGTTGAAGGCTATACAAAGGGTAATAAATCACTTAAGAGGAAATGAGAAACTAAGGCAAGAACAAAGGAACCCAAATCCCTTAAAAATCCCCAACTCTTTAAGAGGCATCCTATTTTCCCCAGAGGTGGTCAAGCCAGTACCTGTTCTGGGCATCTATACTCTATCTATACTTTATCTAATAAACTCTTGTCTGTTAAAACAAAACAAAAACTTCCCCTCTTGGGATGTGGTTTGCATCTAGTGACTTGCTTCTAATGAACAGCATATAGCAAAAGTAAGGAATGTCATTTTCATAATTAGGTTACAAAAGATTGACTTTCATCTAGTTAAGCCACACTCTCTTTTGCCCTCTAACCCCCAAAAAACAAACTGCTGTGTTGTGAGATGCTCTATGGGGAACTCATGTGGCAAGGAACCAGGGTCAACCTCCACCCATCCACTCATAAGAATGCAGATAAGCCACAACTGGATTTATGTACCACAGAAGCTGTGAAGTAATAAATGTTGTTTTAAGTCATTAAAATTTGGGTTAATTTGTTATGCAGCAATGATAACTAATACAGACTTAAAATATACATAAACAGCATGTAATAATCTAGAAGGCTGCTGAAAATCCAATAAGTATTCTGCCTGAACAAACAGATACCATAAGAAAAAAAAAAACAAACTATAGTTCGTATCAATTAGTACTATATCATATAATGCACTTTTCTCTGGAGCTAGACTATCTATTGCATCACTTTCTTTAATCAACTGAAATCACATCTCACTCAAAGTCTTAGTTTTTTTGTTCTTTGGTTTTTATTGTATTTTATTTGGGGTGGGGGTACTCAACCTCTGAGCCACATTCCCAGCCCCCCCCTTTTTAAATTTAGAAACAGGGGGTCACTGAATTGCTTAGGTCTTCACTAAGTTGCTGAGGCTGGCCTTAAACTTGCAATCCTCTTGCCTTAGCCTCCCAAGCCACTGGGATTTCAGGTATGCGCCACCACGCTCCGCTGCTATTTGGTTTTTGTTTGGGTGGTGTTATTGCTACTTCAGTAGATTTCTAATAGGTCTCTAATACAAGTGAATTTTTGACAACCCAAAATGTTTAAAAGATGTTAATCAACAACAAAACCCAAAAGATTTCTGGAAAAAAAACATTATTTTGTCTTTCTACTGGATCTCACAAAATTTCCATATGTTTGCCAACCATATATTATTTTTGCTGAGAGACTGCAAGTTCAGCCACCAATGTGAAGAATAACTATTATTCAAAACCCAAGTTCAAGTTTTGAAATAGGACTTCCATGAATATTTTCTAAAAGAGAGAGCTAGTTTGGGGCTCTGGTACATTCATTCAAATTCTTCATTTAATAAAAACCTCATTACTATTGTGTGTTAGGTTCTGGGATATAATAGTGAAAAGGATAGTATAGCTTGTAGTTTAGCTTATGCCACTGGTCCAGTAGCATATATTCTGTAACTAAGGAACCATGAATCTACTTAATGATACTATCATTCAGCCAGCATTTCTCCATCCTTGCAAAAGAATAATGTGAAACTACCAGATGCTTTACTGAAATTCTACTCAAGTAACTTATGAGCACAAACAATATGCCAACACCAAGACTACAAAAATTAGTGAGGTATGAACTTTGCTTTCAAGAAGCTCATAATATGAAAAAAAGATAAATTATATCTTGGCAATCCTCCAGCCTACCGGAATAGTAATCCCATAAAAATGAGTCATCCTATATTTCATCTTCTTACTCTTAGTTATATCCTGCTGTAAAATTAAAATATATCTTTCCTCCCTTAGTGTTTACAAGTTACAAATATTTATAGATTTATATCTATAGACAGTGAAAAGGCTGTCTCTCAGCCAAGATGAATATACTTAGCTTTCCTTTCCTTTTAAACGCAATGCCTTAATTTAAATAATTTTGGGGGGGATTTTATTTAAGTTCTCTACTATTGTATTAAATCATAGGATCCAAATCAAATAATTAAAATGTTGTTCAAGATATGAAACCAATCATGATGAAAAATATCAACTTTTTTTTTTTTTGGTGGTGCTGGGAATTAAACCCAGAGCCTTGTGCATGTGAGGCAAGTGCTCTATCAACTGAATTATATCCCCAGCCCAACATCAACCTTTTTGATGATGTAATGCTTCTGTATGTGAAGTCCAAAACACTGGCTGTAATTTTAGATTACTACACTAAAAATGTATATTTACTTTAATTGTTTGGATTTCTCAGGTTTCTCACATCAAATGAAAATTTAGAGATGGTAAGTTACTCTGAAACAGTTTCAACTAACAAGTAGTATAAAACCAGATGTCTTTCAGCAATAGAAAATGATGCATTAATAAAAACAAAAACAAAAAAAAACCCTATTCATTGACTAAAATAGCAATTCTAAAACTCATAAAAATGTTTCTTCAAATGTTTCCATCATTCTCCTTTTAGCATTATATTCATATTTTATATTTATTTTACTACAGAGTAACAATTTAAATCTTCTACTTCTAAAAATTTTTTCAAAATCATGACAATGTGGTCCAGATATCAGGACTTCTGGTCAGTGAAAAGAATTATGGAGACTATCTCACACTAGATGGTTCAAGGTTTCACATGTAAATTATTTGAGCAGCAGAGCCATTCAGTTAATGTACGGGTAAAATATAATAAGCACTACACTAGGGAAGAATTACACTCAAAACACATTTTCAGGGGCTGGGGTTGGGGCTCAGTGGTAGAGTGTTTGCCTAGCCGTGCGAGGCTCTGGGTTCGATCTTCAACACCACGTAAAAATAAATAAGTAAAATAAAGGTATTGTGTCCAACTACAACTAAAAAAATATTTTTAAAAAATTTCACCAGGGGGCTGGGGATGTGGCTCAAGCGGTAGCACGCTCGCCGGGCATGCGTGCGGCCCAGGTTCGATCCTCAGCACCACATACAAACAAAAATGTTGTGTCCGCCAAATACTAAAAAAAATGAATATTAAAATTCATTCTCTCTCTCACTCTCTCTCATTCTCTCTAAAAAAAAAAATTTCACCATTTCATCCATCCTATGGGCAAGGTAATAGTTATCATTGGTGATGTTTAGCAGAAGGAAAAATTCCATTTTTTTTGTTTACAAACTTGTGGTAACTTATAATAAGTGAACAGACTCCCCAAACTCCATAGTCTGATATTTAAGGCCTGTTTTAATCAGGCTCCAAACACATATTTCCAGTCTTATCCCACACTACTCCAATTATCATATGTGAGCTAAGCAGAACTATATAGCCATTCTGAGACAATACAAGTGCTTTCTGGCCTCAGCTATTTTACATCCAAAACTCCTCTAAATCCCTCAATTCTACACACCCTTCAAAGTCCAACTCAAATGCAACATGCTCTCTGAAGCTACCCCCAGTCCCCCACTAGAACCTCTTCTGATGTTTAACACCATTTAGTCTGTCTTTTTGTATAGCCACAATCCCATTCTCTCACCTATTTCACAGTGTAACTGTATGTACGTCATATTTCTTCTCTTGGACTATAAGCCCTTAAGAAGGCCTTTAATGCAGTCATATTTATACTGTTTCTATTCCTTTCTATTTTACACACACAAGAAAATAATAAATATTTACCAAGGACAAGTGTTCAAATACTTCATCAAAAATGCCATAATAATCAATATTCTCACTGGTATTCATTCTCTGAGAAAATATTTCCTCTACACCTATTGTGTACAGGGGTAGTGACATGCAAAAAGGATCAGACAACAGATTCTGCCCTCTCAAGAAGTTTACAATCAAGGAGATAATCTAAGAAACCTATACACATAAATAATACTAAGAGAATACAGATAAAGCATAACAGGAACCAATAACAAGGAGAGATTATTTCTAAGTAAAAATAAATTTGAGGCAAATTTTTAAATTTGTGCTACGCCCTAAAAGACAGGTAATATTTGGATATGTAGATGAAGAGCAAAGAGTTTTAAGACAGGGGAATAAAGGCCATTGAGTCAGGAAATCTCAGAAGGATACAGAAAACAATCAATAGTTCAATAATATAATATCTGTAAAAGATGGCAGGGACAGAGAAAAATTTTAAAGGCAGTTGGAGCTAAATGTGGTAAGACCCTGAAAGCGAAATAAGAAACTAGAACTTTAGTCGTTGGATAAGAAATTATTTCAAAGTTCTTGAACAGGGCTACATAAATAGCCAGTGGGTCTAAAGTAGACTGGGGAGGAAAGAAATTACTGACAAGGAAACAAACAAAGAGGCCATTACTATAACACTAGAAAGGAATGAGGTACTAGGGATGGTAATAGATGAATGGAAGAGATATTTTAGAGATGACACTAAAAAGAACTTGACAAGTTCTGAATGTGAAATGCAATGAATAGTTTGCAAAAAGGCAAAAGATGGTTTCTAGTGTAAGAGGTGGGTGGTGCCATAACCTTAAAAAAGGACACTAAACCAGCAGCAAGTTTGGATGGGAAAAAATGAGTCTTAGCCATGGTGAATTTTATCAGTGGAACTCAGGTGATAATATTACACAAAATATACAACTTCAAAAATGAAAGAAAACTCAAATTAATTACTCCTCACCAAAAGAATTCCAATCAATGGTTTAAACATAATTATAACTACGAAAATATAACTCATAGAGGTTAAATTAAGTGTATCACAAATTAAAATCTTAACACAATCTATGTGATTAATCTACAATAACTTCATATACCTAAGAACCATTTTAAACATGCTGACTCATGGATAATAGTTGGAAGTCTTGAAGAACCTTATAGTTAAAATGATACAGTAAAATGCTTCTGTCAAAATGGCAAATGCATATTCTGTAGTCACGATCATTTAGAAGAGACAGTCAAGTTAGATGTCTAGGCCTAAGAACCAAGGGATATTCACCTGATCTCTTTATATTTTCATTCCTTTCTGTAATAATATGTCTCCTCAGTTAATAAAACTTAAATCTACCCTAGATTTATTCCTACCACATCACTTAAATTCTCAAAAGCCTAAAAAATAAATTATCACAAAGTCACTCATGAAGGGGGATACAAAATAAAATCTCCAGTGATTAACTCATGAGGACTATAGCTATTCATTATTCATATCTTTTTATGAAAAAACAAACAGGGTTTGTGTCCCTGTCCAGGCACCAAAAAACAAAAACAAAAAAGAAAAGAAAATGCTGAGCATGGTGGCACATACCTGTAATCCCAGCTACTGAGGCGGCTGAGGCAGAAGGATTGCAAATTCAAGGACAGTCTCCGCAACTTAATGAGACTGTCTTAAAATAAAATAAAATAAAGGACTAGGGGTATAGCTCAGTGGTGGAGAGCCCTTGGGCTCAATCTCTAGTAAGGAAGGAAAAAAAGGGAGGGAGAGAGGGAAAAAAGGGGGGGGAACTCATCAAAATAAACTAAAATAATAATTAATATCTAACATACAATTTGATATTAGTAAATGTCTTCTGTAAGTACACTGAATAAAAAAATCAAAATTTAAACATTTTCAGTCCCATCGGCAATGTATGAATGTTCCTTTTCCCCCACATCCTCGCCAATACTTACTGTTTGCTTTCATAATAGCTGCCATTCTGACAGGAGTGAGATGAAATCATAGAGTAGTTTTGATTTGCATTTCTCTAATTGTTAGAGATGAGAACATTTTTTCATATATTTGTTGACTGATTGTATATCTTCCTCTGAAAAGTGTCTGTTCAGGTCCTTGGCCCATTTACTTGCTGGGTTATTGGAACCACCCTTTGACCCAGCTATCCCTCTCTTCGGTCTATACCCAAAGGACTTAAAAACAGCATACTACAGGGATACAGCCACATCAATGTTTATAGCAGCACAATTCACAATAGCTAAACTGTGGAACCAACCTAGATGCCCTTCGGTAGATCAATGGATTTTTAAAATGTGGCATATAAACACACTTTTAACACAATGGAACATTACTCAGCATTAAAAGAGAATAAAATCATGGCATTTTCAGGTAAATGGATGGAGTTGAAGAAGATAATGCTAAGTGAAGTTAGCCAATCCCAAAAAAACAAATGCTGAATATTTTCTCTGATATAAGGAAGCTGATTCATAGTTGGGTAGGGAGGGGGAGCATGGGAGGAGTAGATGAACTCTAGTTAGGGCAGAGGGTGGGAGGGGATGGGAGGGGGCAAGGGGTTAGCAATGATGGTGGAATGTGATGGACATCATTATCCAAAGTACATGCAAGAAGACACGAATTGGTGTGAATATACTTTATGTACAACCAGAGATTATGAAAAATTGTGCTCTATATGTGTAATATGAATTGTAATACATTCTACATTTTTAAATTTATTTTAAAAAATTCTTTTTAATTTAAACATTTGAATTGTGGCTAATTTGCCTAATAAGCGTATTTCACCTGTTAGGTCTATATATTCGTTTATTTATTTTTAATGCTAATTACAACATTCTTTTTACCAGATACAATATCCTTATTTCAGTTTAGGTCTTAAGGTTAAAAAAAAAAATGAGAACTCAATCTAATTTATTAATGTTTCTCTGATAATAAGCAATAATATGAAGAACAACCTGAACTGAAATGTACTTGTTTCACATACAACTACTCCATTAAAATTATACACTAATAATTTGTTAAAAATCACAATGAAATAATATATACCAATTTAATAAAGGTAATATTTTGATTAGAAGCCTATATGTAATTTTCATTCCTTCTTTGCTTATGTATAATTCAAAATTTTCTATAGTTAATATTATTATAATTGTACCAAGAAGAAAAATTTTCTTAAAAAAGGAAGAAAAGATATATTGATGCATTTTAAAGAAGCACACTTACCAGGTCTCTGTGAAGCACCCAATTTGCATGGAGATAATGGATACCATCAAGAATCTGGTAAAGTAATGATTTAACCATAGATCTTGGCAACTGCATGGGCTTTTTATTTGCTTTTGATGCACGGTGAAACTTAATAATATGCTAAAAATTAAAAAAAATACTATAATGATATATAGTCTTCACTAATATCTATGCCAATAAAACACAATTAAGGCTGTAATAAATGCTCTGTATTTTAAAAATTACTTTTTAAAGGCAAAGGACACAAAGAAAATAACTTGAATAAGGTCAAGCAAATAACAATCTATTTTGGGGGGTGAATGGGGGGTTATAATGACTAGATTTACTGAAACCATTAAGATTTTCATTAAAAAGGACCAAAAGGTTAAAAGATTGATATTTAAATGCCTGACTAAAAACAGTACTAGTCATATTCTCTGCAGACAGAATGAAATATTAAAAGTCCACCTCTTTTTGGTACAGAATGAATTCTGGCACAAAATGAAGATGTATTCTTAGGAGTTAATATTAAATAGAAAATAATTAAAAAGGAGGGAGAAAAATAGGGAATTTAATTGTATTGAAATAAATACAATCAGGTCATGATTTTCAAATTTTTACAGCCATGTTATATTGCAGTTTACAAAAACATTGCAATTAAAGAGAA
The DNA here is from genome assembly GCF_048772815.1 of Callospermophilus lateralis. Classification (NCBI taxonomy): domain Eukaryota; kingdom Metazoa; phylum Chordata; class Mammalia; order Rodentia; family Sciuridae; genus Callospermophilus; species Callospermophilus lateralis. Next base: position 54,893,448 of record NC_135310.1, on the reverse strand, counting down.
GAATTCTACATACCACCCCTCACCTCCACCTCCACTTCCATCCCCATCCAAAGCATGCCAAAATGGATACCAAGATCAGTTAAAACCCCTATTCAAACAATACTAGTGAAGTTGTCAACAGTGTTCCACTAATTTTAAATAAACCAATGGTATGTAAAATTCTTTATAAACTGTTCAACAGCATTCACTTGATTTTAATAAATAATAAAAAATTTGGTTTTATACTAAAATCAGAGATTTTTAATACAGATATAATGGGAGCTGCATACATAATTTTATACTTTTTATTTATTTATTTATTTTTAATGTGGTGCTAAGGATTGAACCCAGAACCTCACTCTACCGCTGAGCCACAACCCCATTCCCAACTTCATACTTTTAAAAATACAATTTATAGCATTATCCATAAAAAGAATTATGAAAAAAAAGAGGTTCTAGTCAGCACCTGCTATAATAGAATGGCCTCTGGAAGTACCTGTGAATCTGTTAAAGTTATTACTAAACAGATTTTTAATTTATATAGATGATAACACATACCATATTTAATCAAAATTTGATTATCCATAATTTGAATTTACTACCAAATTTGAATTTTTTTTCAGTAGTTATTTAGATAAAATGTTTAAATGCCATGATTCCTAATTTAAAACATTAGAAATTCTAATTTTTTGCTTTTTTCACTTATTGATAAAAACTTCCTAAAAATCTACAAAACCTTGGGGCTGGGGTTGTGGCTCAGCGGTAGAGTGCTTGCCTAGCACGTGTGAGGCTCTGGGTTCAATCCTCAGCACCACATATAGATAAATAAATAAATAAAATAAAGGTATTGTAACCAAGTACAACTAAAAAAAATTTTTAAATTTAAAAATTAAAAAAAAATCTACAAAACCATACACACACTTCTGTATGGTGGACCCAGTTTTAAATGGCAAAATGCTACAAGAGGTCGATCTTAACTTGGAAACTATTCACAAGTATATAACTGATTAAATCTGAACTAATGAACACATCAAAAAAGTAATTTTCACTATGCATATTAGCAAATTATCAACAATTATTTGCATGAAAATACAATCTTGTCACTCAGTAAAATTTTCTTAAGTAAAATTTCTAAATATTACAATATTATCTTCTCAATAAATGTTGGTTTATTGCTCAGCTTCTTTAAAATCAACATTTAAAATTCATTACATTTATTTTGAACTCCTATTAACAGCAAGTTTTCCTTCCTGTGCATTAGCAGTTTGTTATTGCTTACATATGTTCCATACCTATTATAAACAATCCTAAGTATACAGGAAGTTTAGACTTACCCACAAGTCATGTTCTGCATAATCAAACAGCAGCCACACTTTCCTGTCACTGTGGGAAAGGAACACCTTTTGCAATGCAATCACATTAGGGTGCTTCAATTCTCGCAAAAGCTGAATGCAAGAGAAAGAGAGGGATCGCTATCTTGTTAATGAGAAGGGGAAATTATGTATTTCTTATAAATAAAGAATGAAATATCTGAAAATTTCAGAAAACCTAGGTAATCAAAATTTTTTAAAAATATAGTGCACTAGGGGTTGGGGTGGTGGCTCAGTGGTAGAGCGCTCACCTAGCATGCATGAGGCACTGGGTTCAATCCTCAGCACCACATAAAAATAAAATATTGTATCCACCTAAAAATAAAAAATAATTAAAAAATATATATATATATTACACTAAATACCACTACTCAGAGATAAACTCTGTCAATTCCTTAGTGCATTCCTTGTGATCTTTTTTCTGTCTGTTTAAAATGGAATCACTTTAAATAGTAAAACATAAAATGGTGAATGAAAGTAATACTGGGTCACCAAAGAATTAATTATATTTTGGTACATATGAATCATTTCTTACTACAGAAACAGCTACTTGAGAGGCAGAAATCATGTATTTATACAGTTTGTATCCACACTAGCACAGTACTAGTGCTCAACACACATTAACAAAGGGAGAGAGAGCTAACAATCCCTATACTTACCCATGCCATAATGTGTGGCTCAGGATTTTTTTAAAAAGTAGTGGATATAAAGGAATGACTCTCATACCGATGAGTAAAAATTGGAGTTTTAATAAGTTACTATAGTTTGGATCCTAAATATGCCCCAAATGCCCATATGTTGAAGACTTATACCCCAGCTGACAGCACTACTGGGAGAGTGGAAGAACCTTTTAGGGGCTTAGTATAAAGAAATCAAGTCATTGATGGTATGCCATTGAAGGAGATAATGAAACCTGACATTTTAAAGAAAGAAAAGAAACAGGTAAAATTAAATTTTGCACTCTTCCTTGGCTTCCTGGCAGCCACAAGGTAGGCATCCTCTGCCATATGTTCCTGCTCTGATGTACTGGGCCACCTACCACAAGTCCAAACAACAGGATCAAGCAACCATGGACCCAAATCTCTGAAACTATAAGCCAAAATAAACCTTTTTCCTTATTAAGTGATTATCTCAGGTGTTTATCACAGTGACAGAAAGATAACTAACACAGAAAAGGTCCTATAACAACAGTAGAGGGAAAAAAAAAGAGAAGGCTTTCACAAGTACAAGCTTCACAGCTATGCTCTAACAATACAGAGGGAAGATAGATCCGATCACCACGTGAAATTTTAGCATTTGACATATAACAGATAGTTCTTGATAAAATATTTAGTAATAGTGACATTAACTGCTCAAGATAAAAGCCTTATAAATATGCCCTCCTCAGGCTGTTCTTAAACCAGAGTTTAGATTTAATAGGTAAACAACTATATTCAATTTGAGAAATATTTTTATGTCTTTTAAATGTAAAGCTCTGGGGAATATAAAAGAGGGAAAAGGAAGAAAACTTCTATTCATTTTTTTCTTTTTTGTTTTATGTTTATTTATGAAATGATTATCTACAAATGTTTTTCTCGTTAAATTCTAATAACAACTCTACAATGCACAAAGAAGCTGAGGTACAGTATGATAAAAATAACTTGACCAAAGACAATAGTTAGAATGAGAAGGGGGTTGGATTTAAATAGATCGGACTGACTCTTAGTCATGTTTTTTCCCCACTAGAGTAAAAGTTTTGTCTTCAATTCCCACAATGCAGTAGGAAAGACAGACATAAATAGATCAATGAGGCAAAGAAAAATAAATTGCATACCCATTCAAATAATTTGAAATGAGTAAAATGTACTTTAAGTGCCTATCCTGGAATCATGTAAAAAAAAATCTGAACTCTATCTCTGAAATTTTTATAAACTTCCTAATATTTATTTCTTTACTACTTTCAGTGACAGATTTCCTATTACTTCAAATTTTCTCATTTTGTTTCTGTACTTCAGCTCATCTATACCTCAACAACCTTGCCTGAAAGTGATCTGCCAGTTGGGCATGATTCCAGGATATAACTCCCCAGCTTCTGTATCCAACCCATATTCCCTGGAACACAACTAAGAGGTAAGAGCTCAGGTGGTCTGGGTTGACTCCAGCCTATCATCCACTTTTCACAATCTGCCTCAGGGTTCTAACCATATTTCCTATTGGGTCTAGGTGAGAAAGGAAGAACTGGAAGGGAAATAACCAGGGAAGATGTGAGTCCTACTACCTTGGGTAGGGAGAGAGGGAAAGCAAGTGCTCAGCTCGTAGCTTCTACTGCCTAAGACATGTTATGCAATCCTGCTTCTTATTTCAGATGAAAGTACTAGACATAATATGCTCCTAACTAGTTGCATTTTGGAAGGATGCAGAGCTATATCCAGAAAGTTTGTTAGTTTTGAATGCTTTAAGCTCTCTGACTCTATCAAGTACCATTTAATAACCCCATTGTGGTGGCCAGCTTTGGAGGCTCTGGGTAAGAGGCCTCACCCCAGGCACAAGGCTTGTCTCTTTGTGACTTCTTAGTACTGATAAACTTTAAAATATTTGCCTTTATTAAATATATACCCAAAAAGTGTTTTCTTTGAAGCCTCAAGTATAATGGCATGGTGAAACTCCACTTCTACTGAAACACCAAACACTGGCACAGACCCTGAGTCCTGGCCCTCACTTGTCTGGTAGAGGTGATATCACATGTAGAAATATTTAACCATGACTTCTAAAAGATTATGTTTCTCTGTTAACTATAAATTATTGGTCCACTCTACAATAAATCCATTTTAAGTCCCATGTTAAAAATTATTTTCAATAGATAATACATTTACATCATTCAAAAAATCAAAAGCACATAAAAGGATACATACAGAGATGTCTCAATACCAATCCTTGCATTTCCTGAGGGTAAAAATTTTTACTAGTTGCTTGTTAATCCAATGTTTCTTTATGCAAATTAAAGCAAATATGAATATTTTTATCCTCCCTTAGTTACATAAAAGATACTATAATATGCACACTGTTCTGTACCTGTTTTTATAGATTTCTCTCAATACCAATACAGTGTCAATATGTAGAAATCTTTCTTGTTCATTTTTATAGCTGCATGATATTTCTTGGTCACCTTTTTCATTGTGGTAAAATATGTGTAACATAAAATTCACCATTTTAATCATTATTAAGTGAATGATGCAGTAGAATTTGAGTACATTTGCATTATCATGCATTCATCACCACTATCCATCTCCAGAACTTTTCTATCATTCCTAACTGAAATTATGTACCATTAAAAACCTCCCTGTTTCCCTCTTTCCCCAGACCAATGGTAGCCATATTCTACTTTGTGTCTCTATGTTTTTGACTATTCTAAGTACCTCATATAAGAGTAATCATATAGTATTTGCTCTTTTGTATCTAGCTTCTTTCCCTTCATATAATCTTTTCGAGATTCATTCACGTTATAGCACATATCAGAGTTTCATTCCACTTGAAGGCTGCATAATTGCATTGTACATACATACTACCTTTTGTTTATCCACCTATCCTTCAATGTACATTTAGGTCATTTTAGCCTTTTGGCTATTATGAATAATGCTGCTTTGAACACTGAAATACAAAATATATTTGAATTTTTACTTTCGATTCTTTTGTATATACACCCAGAAATGTGACTGCTAGACTTATTTAATTTTTTGAAGAACTGCCATATGTCACCTTTTAATATGACATACATGGAAGAAGAGTATTTTCTTATTCAGCAATATATCCTTTCCAAACCTTGCTATGCTTTTTCTTCTCTATAGATCTATATAAATCACTAAATATCAATGTGAAGGCAGATTAAGGCAAAGAAATAGCAAAGTTAATGTTATCTAGGTCTGTTTTGTTCCCTCTTCTAATTCATCTTTCAACTCTACAGCCAGAATGATGTTTCAAAAATATAAAACTAATCATCTCCATCACTAGAGATAGGTATAAGGTAACAAAGCAAAAGATAGGGGAAAGACCAAATATGAGGGGCTTTGTAAGCCATGCAAAGTGTCACTACTATCCCTGGGATCATGCTGGGTTAGTAGAGAAACCAGCTATTATAAAAGGTACCACACCTTAACTATCTTCTGTATAAGTTTCATGGATAGACCACTGAACAAGCAAGTGTGAGGGCAATGGAGTTTCAGGTGACTCAGATTTAGATTCACTGAAACATATTACTATAATTTACACTATTTACCTGTTTACATCTGCCTTCCCTATAAGCCATAGATTCTTGAACACAAAGATAATTTTTAATTTATCTCTGTATCCCTAGGGAATATAGCCCAATGGTTGACACACTGAAGGAGTTTTTTTTGTTTTTTGTTTTTAAGTGATCTTATTAAGTTTGGGGTTTTACTAGGATCCTAATTAGAATAAGATATACTCTATGTATGTATAAATATGTCAACATATACTCTACTGTCATATATAACTGAAAAGAACAAATAAAAAAAAGTTTGGGGTTTTATTTTTTAATGTTTTCTGGTTTTTTTCTTTTTATTTATTTTTCATTTTATGTGGTGGTGCAGAAAATCAAATAGTGCTTCACACATGCAAGGCAAGTGCTCTACCACTGAATTACAATTCCAAGTTTGGGATTTTAAATGTCACCAAATGCATTAACTCCCAAATGTTTATTTCTAGTCCACATATCCTCTCTGGACTCCAGTTAAGTGTATCCATAACATCCCTACATGAATGTCTAAAGGCCAAAACAGAACTTGTGATCTCTACCTTCCTTACCCGCTATTCCACTTGCTCTTCCCTTTTACTAGCACCCCATCATTCTGTTTCTTAAGTCAAAAACCTCATCTGTTTTATTTTCTATCACCTCTTCAATAACAATTTCCTTGCCCTTCTATTTAAAACTGTAACCACTCTTCTTTTCAGCAAATACTACCCATAATCAAATATACTACAAGTTTATACCTCTTGTCTACAATCCCAAAGAGCTCAGAACCAAAGCTTTCTAGTAACTCACATAGGAAAAAGAATTCTACTTCAATGAAAGAAAAATACTTTGTCAAAGACACATTTCAGTTATATACTTTAATTCTATGGAAGCTACTTTACAACTCTGTATATTATAGGTAACTGATAGCAATGCAGAATAATTCTTGTCTATAGGCATGCAAATTCTGTGCTGTTCAGTAAAGGTTCATTGGCCCTTCTCCTGTCATGAAAGAAGCAAGTTTTTTCTCAATTTTGCACATTCATTTCAATATACCTGATCTATGTCTATTCTAAGAACTTTCCTTTGAAGGAGTTATAAAATTGGCCTGGTTCCTTCATTTAAAAAGTTAAATAAAATATTTAAAATGTGTTTATTCTGTATCTGTATAACAGAACTTTACACTTCAAAATTATCCTTTAATACTCATTAAACAAATATGTCACTTGAACTGACATAAAGCTGTTCATAGGTTATATATTGTCTGTCTCTCTTCATCAACATATAAGCTTGACAAAGACAGATTTTTGTTGGTTTTATGTTCCCAGTGCTTAAAGTGATTCCTAATATATATTTAAGCACTCAATATTTGTCAAATGAATTAAATCTACTGAATGTACTTGATTCTTACAAAACAAACCAGTAAATGGCTTGTAACAAAATGTTGCTACTTTTCATAAATCAATTGCTTTTAAAAAGTGTTTTGAATGATTTTGCTTTTAACAACTGACTAAATTATACTCAAAATAGTAATTGAAAGGACATTTAATTATCCATATTTATTTTAGGCCTAAAAAGGAATAGCTCTCTCAATTAACACCTCCTCTACCACAAAGGTTATACCTAAGATAATCAACTTAAAAGGGGGGAAGGTTTATTTTGGATTATGGTTTCATAAGTTTTAGTCCATGGTCTCTGGCTGAGTTGCTTTGGGCTTGTGGAGAGAAACACATGGCAGAAGAGGCCTGTTTTACCTCATGCTGACTGGAAAACAAAAAGACGGAGAAGAAGATTTTGTGGTTCCAATATCTACTTCAGTATCTTCCTTCTAGTAGACTCCATCTACTAAAGATTCTATTCCCTCCCAATAGCTCCATAATCTGGGGACAAAGGCTTCAACACAGGAACCTTTCAGGGACATTCAAGAACCAAACTATAACAAGAATATATTCATTATTCCCAGTTACTAAAACAAACAACAAAAAGGTAAGCTTTTCTACCACAATTACTAAAACAAATGAGTAACAATAAATAACCTAAATGTTCAATATAAGAAAACTGATAATTATAGTATATCCACATATTGAAGCCTCAAATACATCCACTGAAAGTTTTCAATTACATGAAAAAGTCTTATGCTATAATGTTGTGATGTAATAATAAAAGGCTATAAAATATAAAATATAAAATGTAATGTTTATAAAATAGGAAATAAACCAAAACACTAATAGTAGCTATCTGTGGATGTGAAATATGGATTTTCTTTCATTTTTTTCTATTTATAAGCTATCCACCATGAGCATTACTCCTAATTCTAAAAAACACAAATGCACACCCCAAAAGAAAGCCTTTCCCTCCATAAATTCACCTAACAAAGAGGATACCATTTTACCTCAGAGCATCATGTGGTTATCTGAGAAGGGTCACATGCAAGGTGATGGTCATGCTGATACTTTCCCTAACTCAGCAAAATCAAATTTTACTATGGACTTTAATCTCGTCTCACAGATTTTTGCTCAACATAACATCATGCAACTACAAATAGGTTTAATCCTATTTAAACAGTAGTTAAGTAGACCATGATTTTCCTGTGACCTGTCACTTAAAATCAAGTCAATTTTCTATTCTTGTTTGATCTCTTAAAAATAACAGTATGATTCATATGACCAACAATATTTCCCCTTGGTGAGAATAGTGTCAATGAATTCTCAAAGTACTGAGTATACCCCTTTTTTATGTAGAACACTCTCTCTTCCTCTCCGAAAGAACTAACGATAAATGAAGTAATATATTTTACAGTATATCAGGAGACTTGCCCAATTCCAAAAATCCCCAGTATTCCTAAAACTGTAATTTAAGGATCAGCATTTTGAAATTTAACGTTTTCAGACCTATGACAGGTCTTTTAGAAGCTGGTCATTACAAGCATATCAGATACATTGTAACCTTCCAGCAGGTGGCACTCATACTCTGAAAAGGGGTCTATAAACACAATAACCCAGCCCTGGTTCAAAGTGGCTCTAAATTTTTTGCCTTATTTTACTTTAGTGGCACTACTTAGGTGCAAGTCACAAGCTCCAGGGAGGTCAGTGTTCCCCACTACCACCCAGTAGAAGTGATATTGTAGTAGCAAACATACTGCAAAAAATACAGGTTTTAGAACTCATAGATAAGTTAGAGTCCTGACATACTAACAGTACGACAGAAATCAAGTTACCTTATAAACATACACACAGATTCTGTAAGGAATTAATTAATATGAGGAGATAAGTATATAACTCAATGCTTGAAACTGATTAAGCACTTGACAAATTACAGTTATCACTCTGATAACCATCACTATTTACAAGAATGTTAGGACTAAATGAGGTAATCTATATAGAATGCCTGGCTTATGGTAAATTCTTGATAAAAAGTACTGTTGTTAGACTTAAGTGAAGAAAACTACCCACTCAAGGCAGTCAGAGATAATCATCAGAAAGAAATGGACTGCCATGGGAAAAAAAAGAGCCTGAAACACTTCTTTAATATAACATATAATATTATAGCTACATAAAAGCTATATATATTTTACAGAAATCTAGTTTTTTTCTGAGTTCAAGTTCTGCATGTACTTAACTGAAGAGATAAATGAATATGGTATATTTATTATTATTAATCCATAGATTCAAAGTTGAATATCACTTTTCACCCTTTTATCAAACCCACCCCCAACCAATCTTTGCCTGTTTTTTACTTTCCATTCATTAAGATCTTTGCTCTTAATGATCTCTTTCTCTCCAAATCCTATAGGGATTATCTATACTATTCATTTAGAATTTACTAAATGACCTCTTATATAATCTATCTTTTTAATACATATTCTATTGTTTTATATATAAACATAACTTAAATGATGTACACATATGCTTATATAAAGTATATATCTAAACTTGTAAACTTATATAAAGTATATATACTTATAACTTATAAGTATATATACACTTATATTAACTATTTAGTAAATTATATGGTCATTCCATACATGAATATTATCAATTCATCAACAAATCCTTTTAGTTATCTTTTTAAGTCCTCCTGTTACCCCAGAAGTCAAAAGTTATTCAGGGGGCTCAGTGGTAGAGTGCTAGCCTAGCAGGTGCGAGGCACTGGTTTCGATCCTCAGCACCGCATTAAAAATAAATAAAATAGGGCTGGGGTTGTGGCTCAGTGGTAGAGCGCTCACCTAGTGCGTGTAAGGCCCTGGGTTCAATCATTAGCGCCACATAAAAATAAATAAATAAAACAAAGGTATTGTGTCCAACTACAACTAAAAAATAAATATCTTTTAAAAATCAATAGTAGTTAAATAAATAAATAAAATAAAGGTATTGTGTCCAACTACTACTAAAAAATATTTTTAAAAAAGTTATTCAGAAAGTGGGTTGACCATAGAAAAAGGTTAATTTTGAAAGCAATGTGGCCAATATGTCTAAGAGCGAGAAGGGGGAGAAAATATGATAAGAGCAGAAAGGAGGGGATGGGGAGAAAAAGAAGGAAAGACAGAATTAATAGGATTTAGTAATTAATAGAGGGCAGATATATATATATATATATACACACACATATACATACATACATATATATATATATATATATATATATATATATATATTATCAGAGAAGTAAAATTGAGGGACAAGGAAAAGCATCATTACAAGTTTGAGGTGGGGAGAAATGCTAATTTTAGAATCAGACATGATAAATTTGAGATGTTCATGGGACATATTGACAGTGGTCCTGATTATCGGGATCTGGAGCTCAGGAGAGACTGCTGGACTTGACTTCATGAACATAGAGAAGAGATTGCCCAGAAAGTGTTTCACATAAGAAGAAGGGCAATTAATACAGAATTCTGTAGGAAAATGAAAGCACTAAAGGGCCTAAAAGTGACATTTAAAAGAAAAAGGATCACAGATTCAGAATAACTGCTCCGAGAAGTAGGAGACTCCTCCAGGGAGAGGCCATTGTAATGAAAATGAAGAAAAGTATCCTTCCTCCAAGAAGGGAGAATAGAGAATTTCAAGTAAGAGAAAGACTAATTTGATCTGTCATACTCTGTTGGAGGTATATAGGAAGTTTAGAAAGATGATTTCTTACCCCTGAAACCTTAAATTCCAGGAAGACAGATATCATGTCTGTCTTGTTCATTGTTATTTATTGCACTCAACAAGCCCAGCCATGTGTGGGCACTTAAATACTTTTTGAACTAATATGAAAGCAGAAACAAAGCCAGATTAGAACAAAAGCTTAGCTGCCCTTGATAGTTAATGGTGAAGAGAAATCACCTGGCTATAAATGCAGGGGCATTTTATGGGCTCCTGGAAGTGCTTTTCTTTGTTATAACAGGAAAGACTTCAACATTTGTTAAATATGGAGACAGAAGAATTCATGGAGAAGATAAGATTTTACATGTGACCCTTCTCAGATTTGGTAGTTTTAGCCCAAATGAGTATCTAACTGGTAGAAGATTTTTTAAAATTTTTAAATGAGTAGGGGGAAAAAAATCAAGCAAGGCAGGATTAAGATTCAGAATAGAATAGCCTCCACATTAGCAAGAAAGTAGAGCAAAATAGCTACTAAACTGTCATCTTTTCTCGACTTTCTCCCTTCCTTAACTTCTCAGCTCCCAAACTCTAATTTAAAGAGGTTCCTTGTAGCAGTGTCAAAAAGGCACTGTAGAAGTCAGAGGTTTGTAAGGCAAAGTGGTAAGGAGATGGTAGAACTGGGAATGAGGAATGAAGAAGTAGCAGCTACAGAAAGATCCAAGAGCTTCTGGGTTAAGCATGTGCCTCCATGCCTGGCTCAAGGGGATGTTCTTAAATCAAGGGTTACCAACAGTATTAGTTGGTAAGTAAGTGATATGGACCAACATCATTAAAAACCAAACCAAACCATGATCTCAGATAAATATCCATGGTTTGGAACATTTCAATTCTAAATCTATAGAATCAACTGAATGTGAGCACTTTTTAAAATACATGATCAAACAAAATAATGGCGCTATGTCAGAAGTTGCTCCCCCTCCCCCAACCTCTCTTTTTGCAGAGACAGGATCTCACCATATTTCCCAGGCTGGTCTTGCATTCCTGGGCTCAAGGCGATCCTCCCACCTCAGCCTCCCAAGTAGCTGGAGCTACAGGTACATTGCCGCCACACCCAGCTAGAAGTTTCTTTTAAACTAAAATTGTTTCTTAGAATATCAGTAACACTGAAGGTCCTTGACCTGTTCCACCAGTATTCACACTGGCTGGCTTCTTGCTTGCATCCTACCTCATGTGACATCAAACCACCTCTAGGTTGCCCAGTTCACCAAGCTGCCTCATACTACAGCTGCTCTGCTGCCAGAAAGGCTTTAAACCCAACCTGCAAAAACCTTGAAGCTTCAGCTCAAGCATCCAGTCCTTTATGAAGCCTTTTCCTATTGGCCACTTTTCACTCTCAACCTCAACTAACCTCTCAAAATACTGACCAAGAATTCATTGGTATCCCGCTGTCATACAACTGTAACATCTGAGGTTTTAGTTGTTTACTTCTCTTCCTAACCAGACAATACCTAAGGGTTGGAACCCTTTTAAAAAATTCATCTTATTGTTCTCCAGTACCTAGCACTAAACTTATCATATACTGTAGACTCAAAACAAAGTGAAATTTTAAAAATATTGCCCCAAATTTTAGAAATACAAAACCTAAACTAGCTACCAAAGCAATACTCTAAATAGAGGTTTACAGTTTTTCCAAATTCTGAAATCACCATTAAAGCTACTGAATTTGAACCACAGAAATAAGGAATCACAAAACAAAACAAAAAAATTCAAAAGCAATATGTACTGTCTTTGCCCAAAACACTAAGGATGCAAGTTTAAACAGAACTCAGTGTATACTATGTTGTCTTCCCAGAGGTAAATCTGATTAAATCTATAATTCTACTTGTAGGAATGTTTAATTACACAACTGTGTTTCTATTGGCCCTAACCTACAGATTTCCTATATCTTCAAAAATGGTGGTGAAACTCTGAACAGAATGATGAAATTTATATTAGAAGTCATAAATCTTTCGTTTATCATGAGTCACTTTTGCTTAACTAGTGGTATATCCTAATGACTTGGGCACACAGAAAGTTTTAAACATTTTTAAATTATAAAAAAAAAAAAAAATGTGTTCAGGGCTGGGGTTGTGGCTCAGCGGTAGAGTGTTCACCTAGCAGGTGCAAGGCCCTGGGTTTGATCCTCAGCACCACATAAAAATAAATAAATAAAATAAAGGTATTGTGTCCAACTACAACCAAAAAAATAATTCTTAAAAAAGATGTGTTCAATACAAGATCAGAATCATAAATACAGAAAACCACAAAGAAAATAAATTACCTGTAATCCAACCCACCAAAAAAAATCTCCAAATCTTTTTCATATGCATATGTATATATAGTAATAACAATCACTGTGACCACAAAAAAGCTGCTATTTATTATGCTTTTATCACCAGATAACATAGGCACCATGCTAAGCAACACAAACACATTATTTTATTTAATCTTTAAAAACAACTCAAGTAGGTACTTTCTTTTAAACAGCCTTTGGGCTTTTATTTATTTTACACTCATTATGTCATGAATTCACAGGGTATAGATTTCAGCAGCACAGGCTTCTTTCCTCTGGTTCTCACAAAATGCACTTTTCTGGGTGGGACAGGCTGGTGCTTCATTCAGTTAAACCTAGATATCTTTCTCTTTGTCTTCCTTCTTTTTCTGATCATTTTCCTTTATGTGTTCAGGAAGCTATCTTGGTTTAAAAGAGTAATCAATATGCTCAATGCATAACATTAATTTTCTTGGCAAAATCCTGCCCTTGTTTGTTTACAATGCTTACCACACACCAGACAACACCTTAGACTCCTCCAGTTTTGCCATGGTAACTATTGTGGGACAGTCCTTTTTGAACAATATTCATATGTATGTGGCCAAAGGAAAAACTCCATATTTTCTTAAAAGTCTAAAGAACAAATAGCAGACGTCTCTCTTCTTTCCCTTTGTGTTGTCATTTTGGTAAATTACTAGAAGATTTCAGTTTCAGCCAGAAGGTACTATTTTTTTTAAATTAGAGGATTATAGTTATACAAGTGGCTGGATTCATTTTGACAAAAAATCATACATGCATGGAACTTGATTTCAATCCCTGGCCCCCACTTCTCTTGCCTCCCTTCCCCTATCCTCCTTCCTCTCTCTATTGATCTTCCTTTGCATGTTTATTTATTTATTTCTGATTGGTACTTTCTACATATACATAAAAGTGAAATTCCCTGTGGTATATTCATATATGCATATAATGCAATTTTATTAAATTCATTCCAGATTTCCTCTCCTTTCCTATTCCTCCTCCCTTCCCACCCACCTCCTTCATATACTCCATTGAGCCTCCCTATATCCAATCCTGCCTTCTTTCCCTTATTTTACTCTAGCAGAAGACACTATTTTTAAGTTTCTCTCTTATAGTGGAAAAATTGAGGTGGCTAAGAGGTTAAGTAATTTATATGAAGACACACACAGCTAATACATGGCAAAACATGGATTAAATAAATCTTTTTGGTGCCTTAGTTTCAAATCATATCTACATATATATGTGTACAAACATATAATATTTTCAAATAGGAACACAAAACCATACAGTTTTGAAACCAACCTTTTTTTTTTACTTAATGTTTACATAATATCAACAACTTTTCTGTCAATAAACATCTGCCACATCAGCAGTGTTCATGGTTGCCAGGTATGGCATTGTCTGGGTATGAAATAAATAATTGTAGAATACTTATGTTACTCCAACATTACAAATGCTTTTTAATATAATTAACAATGCTATAATGAATAGTTTTATATATCTGTCTGATTAACTCCTTAAGATAAAAATACCCAAAAAAGAAGAAAGCCCTCTTTTGTGGACTTCTGATACTTCTTCAGTTCCTAGCTACATTTTGATTACTTAAACTCTCTATCCACTCATTCCTGAGGGGCATCCTCCACAGTAACTTCTGCTTACCCTGCAGATACAGCACACAGGATGTGCCCTGGAGAGTTGACTCCCTCCTCCTTTACCTCCACCAAGGCTAAGAGACAGAGAAACATTACTTACTGACATCATTGTTGCAATTCTTATCTCCAGTCCCACCCATCAGCCTGAATACATTCCTAGGAATATATAGAGGGACACACTCTCTGACCAACCTTCTAAGCAAGTTTTCTGCAATTGTGCTGGCTGGCAATTGGCAGGCTATCACCCTCCCCCTGCTTTTACTTTCCTGTTTCAAAACTCTTCCACATGATGACACTGAGAATGAGACTTTTCTTTCATTTTGCAAGCGTAACATCAATTTTGTGCATTCTATGATTTGGAACTAATAATATATTTTGGTTGTTTCAATAACAACAACAAGAACAAAAAAGCTGGTAAGAAGGTGCAAGGTGAATCACCACCTTATATAGAGAAGTTCAAACTTTTAAACTTCATTTATAATTAAAATGATTTTAATGAACAATTTGATATTCCAACTGGCTCTCTTTATCCTTCCACTTGAAATATGCTTAAGAAATAAATTCCTAGGTCTGGAGTTGTAGCTCAGTGGTATACTGCTTTCCCCTCACCTGTGAGGCACTGGGCTCTATCCTCGGCAATAAATAAATAAATAAGCAAACAAACAAATAAATAAATAAATAAATGTACTGCGTCCATCTACAATGAAAAATATTTAAAGAAATAAATACCTAGAAGGAGCTGGGGCTCAGTGGTAGTGCACTTGACTAGCGAGTGTGAGGCACTGGGTTCGATTCTCAGCACCACATATAAATAAGTAAAGGTCCATCACAAACTAAAAAATATATTTTAAAAAAAAAGAAATACCTAGAAAAGATGTGCCTTGATTAAGAATCAGTTCATGTTCTTGATTGTTTCCTACACTGTGAAGAAACTTTTCAGTTTGATACCATCCCATTTATTGATTCTTGATTTTACTTCTTACATTTTATGAGTCTTATTGAGGAAGTTGGTTCCTAAGCTGACACGTTGGACGGCTGGGCCATCTCTGGTCTAATGCCTAGATCCTTGATCCACTTATAGTTGAGTTTTATGCAGGTTGAGATATAGGGGTTCCATTTTATTCTATTATCCATGGATTTCCAGTTTTTCCAGCACCATTTGTTAAAGAAGCTATCTTTCCACCAATGTATATTTATGGCACCTTTGTCTAGAGTGAGATAATTGTATTTATGTGGGTTTTTCTCTGTGTCTTCTATTCTGCTCCCATGGTCTTCATGTCTGTTTTGGTGCCAATACCACGCTGTTTTTGTTACTATAGATCTGTAGTATAATTTAAGGTCTGGTATTATGATGTTTTCTATATCACTTTTCTCTCTACAGATTACTTTGGCTATTCTGGGCCTTATATTTTTCCAAATAAATTTCATGATCGCCTTTTCTATTTCTGTGAAGTTTCTTCACAGCAAAGGAAACAAATGTGAGCAGAGATCCTACAGAATGTGAGAAAATCTTTACCACTAGTACCTCAGATAAGGCATTGATTTCTAGGATATACAAAAAGTACTCAAAATCTTGGCACCAGAAAAATACATAACCCAGTCAATAAATGGGCAAAGGAACTGAACAAATACTTCACAGAGGAAGAAATACAGATGGTCAAAAAATATATGAAAAAATGTTCAACATCTTTAGCAATTAAAGAGATGCAAATTAAAACTACACAGAGATTCCATCTCACTCTAGTCAGAATGGCAATTATAAAGAATACATATAATAATAACTGTTGGTGAAAATGTGGAGAGAAAGGTACTCTCATACATTGTTGGTGGGACTGCAAATGGGTGTAACTACTATGTAAAGCAATATAGAGATTGCTTAGAAAACCTGGGATGGAACCACTGTTTAACCCAGTTATCCTACTCTTCAGTCTATACCCAAAGGACTTAAGAACAGCACACTACAGTGGTGCAGCCACATCAATATTTATAGCAGCTCAACTCACAATAGCCAAGCTATGGAACTAGGTGTCCTTCAAAGGATGAATGAATAAAGAAAATGTGGTATATATCCACATAATAATGGTATATTACTCACCCATCAGGAAGAATGAAATAATGGCATTTGCCAGTAAATGGATGGAACTGGAGAATATCATGCTAAGTGAAATAAGCCAATCCCCAAAAAACCCAAAGGCCAAATGTTCTCTCTGATTTGTGGATGCTAATCAAAACAAGGAAGGTTGGGAAAGGGAAAAATATAAATCCATTAGATTAGACAAAGGGAAATGAAGGGATGAGAAAGGGGAGTCGAATAGGTAAGACAGTAGAATTAAACAGACATAACTTTCCTAGACTTGTATTTGAATACACAACTGGGGTAAATCTGCATCATGTACAGTCACAATTTGCCAAAATACATTCTACTGTCATGTATTACTAAAAAGGACAAATTTTAAAAAAATTAAAAAGAAACAATGTAATAAGCAAGAAATAGCAGACTGCTTCAAATTATGTGAACAACAACCAGACTTCACATAGGAATTTTTTTCAGTGCTAGAGATTGAACCCAGGGCCTTGTTCATGCAAGTACTCTACCACAGAGTTACACCCCCAGCCCTAAACAGGAACTTTATTCATGAAAATCCAATTTCTTGGAAGTAGGTAAAGAGGTATTCTACCATTATCTACACAAGAAAATGACAACACCTAAGTAACTACAGAATAAAAAAGCAGAAATTCTAATTTAATTTTCTTTATATATATATATATATATATATTATTTTTTTAGAGAGAATTTTTTAATATTTATTTTTTAGTTCTCGGCGGACACAACATCTTTGTTTGTATGTGGTGCTAAGGATCGAACCCGGGCCACACGCATGCCAGGCAAGCACGCTACCGCTTGAGCCACATCCCCAGCCCATCTAATTTAATTTTCAATTCTAATTGTACTTCACACTCATGCTAGACAATACTTTAAAAAGCTACAGAATTCTTGAAATTTTTATATATATCTCTACATACACAGAGATACATATGGTAGAATCTAACCAAAAACAATATTAAAGATAAAATTTCCTATGCATAAATCATCTAATTTTTAAAGATATGCATCATAATATCATTATGTGTTACTATTTCTCAAAGCAAATAAATAGAATCTTGACTTTAGAAATTCATCATCACAAAAAAATATTCTAGTATCAATTTTAATTTCTCTCTTTTTTATAGCACTGGGATTAAACCCAGGGCCTCGGGAATTCTAGGCAAGCACTCTGAGAACTACAACCCCAGCCTTATTTTACTTCATTATTTATATTTTGAAATAGGGTCTCACTAAATTGCCCAGGCTGGGCTTGAACTTGTGATCCTCCTGTCTCTGCCTCCCAAGTAGCTGGAATTATAGGCATGTGCCACTGTAAACGGCTATATCAATTCTAATTTCATGCTTTCAAATTCATTGTTTTTCTTAACCCAGAGTCTTACACATGCCAGGAAAGTACCCTACCCCTTAGCTATATTGCCAATCCCTTTTTAATTTTGTTTTGAGGCAGGGTCTCCCTAAATTCAGGTTGGACTCACACTTTCAATCCTCTTGCCTCAGCCTCCCAAATCAAATTTATTCTTTAATTCAATCAACAAAATATGTATACAGTTGAAAATACTACATATGCAACTAGATCACATACAATAATGTAAACTACTAGACACCATTTGAAAGGAAAAAATACTTGTAACTAAAGAAAGCAAAAAACAACAGAAAAATACTAATTTCTAAACTAACAAAATTCATCTTGAAGCCAACTCAACCAAACACAGCTTTGTTAAATGAGCCTTCACTTCATACTTTCTCCAAGTGCCAAGACTGCTGAGAGAGGATCTGTTCTTTTCACATGGGAGAAATTCTGAAACCACCATGTTTTATCACTGTCAGATCTACCTGACTTGTCCATAGCATCAGAAGCCAACCACACAGAAACACCTCTGAAGAGGGCCCTGAGCCATCAATCAAAAGACAGAGCAAGTCTAAATGGAAATAAAATACACTCCTTGTCTCAGGTCACTTAGGCTGCTATAACAAATTACCATAGACTATGTAGCTTATAAACAAAAGAAATTTACTTTTCACAATTCTGGAGACCCGGAATTGTAAGATCAAGGTGCTGGCAGATTCAGTGTCTGGTGACCAACCACCTCCTTAAACACTATTCTCTCTTAACACCATAATCTCTAGTCGGGGAAGTGGGGTAGGGATTTCTCTAAAGTCTCTTTCTTAAGGGCACTAGTCTCACCTTCACCTTAAGAGAATTTCAACATACAAATTTTGGGGGAACACAGATATTCAGATCATACACCCATAAAGCACATAAGAAGAATAAAACCTAACCACAAACTTCATTTCCCCATTACATTCAAGCCCTGCATATATAAAACAACAACGAAGCAGCGGATAAGCCACAAGTTATCTAATCTTACACCAAACTATAATACTAGAACTTACAAATTATCCATGACTATCAGATACCCATTATAAACTATAAAGTACTCAAAAAAATGAAAGGCAGTGTAATAAATGAGTAATTTTATAGAGAAAAAAATCTTACACTAATTAAACCTAATGAAAAAAAAACATGATACCTACTATAGGCCTATAAGAAATATATTGTGATATACAATATAATATCTACATATTTATTTGTTAATAATGGATAAATAGTGAATAAAAGCTATTTTCTACAAAAAATTTAAAAATAATAGATTGTGTTTATTTACTAATTACACCTTCAATATCCAGGCTAATTATAGTCATGAGCTGCATGACATTTCAGTCAACAATGTGTGATGGTCCCATAAAATAAAAATGGAGCTGAAAACTACCTATCACCTAGTAACACCTAAGCCCCACAATGTCAAAGTGAAGGACATTACTGATGTGTCTTTTTTTATGATACTAGTGTAAACAAACCTACTGTGCTGCCAGTCATTTCAGAGTACAACAGTAAAATTGTATATAGTACTTGATAATGATAAAAGATGATGATGTTACTGGTAGATGTATTTACTATAATATGCTTTTTACCATTATTTTTAGGAAGTATTCCTACTTATGAAAAAAATCATCTTCTTGGAATGAGACCATCGTTTGACCCGTTGTCCCTCTCCTCTGTCTATACCCAAAGGACTTAAAATCAGCATACTACAATGATGCAATGAATGTTTATAGCAGCTCAATTCACAATAGCTAAACTATAGAACCAACTTTGGTGCTCTTCAACAGATGAATGGATAAACTGTGTCATATATATACAATGGAATATTACTCAGCCTTAAAAAAGAATGAAATTATGGCATTTGCAAGTAAATGGTTGGAGTTGGAGAGTATGCTAAGCAAAATAAGCCAATCCCAAAGAACCAAAGACCAAATGTTTTCTCTGATATGTGCTTGCTAATTCACAATGAGGGGAGTGGTGCTAGGGAAAAATAGAGGTACTTTGGATTAGACAAAGGGGAGTGAAGGGTATTGGGGTAGAAAGAATAGTAGAATGAATCGGACATTATTACCCTATGTACATATATGATTACACAACACATGTAACTCTCCATCATGTACAACCAGAAGAATGAGAAGTTATTCTCTATTTATGTATGATGTGTCAAAATGCATTCTACTGTCATGTATAACTAATTAGAATTTAAAAAGGGATTAAAAATCATTTTCTTTAGACCAGAATGCTGTGTTATGCCAGCATTGATCTCATGTTTACCACATCTCTTGTGCTTGATTTAACCTCATGATGTCTTGTTTATCATGGCCCTAGAAGCAACAGGCTGTATCATATGTATACATATACACACCTACACAACCTAGGTGTGTAGTAGGCTCTACTTTCTGAGTTTTTATAGGTACACTCTGATGCTCACACAACAACTAAATGTCTCAAAACATAGTGCAGTCATTATGTGACACAGGACTATGCTTTTTCAAGGAAGGGCTTTTTTTTTTTTTAAGTGTGGATGGACGTAATACCTTTATTTTATTTATTTATATGTGGTACTGAGGATCGAACCCAGTACCTCACATGTGCTAGGCAAGTGCTCTATCACTGAGTTACAACCTCAAACCCCAAGGACAATTTCTTTTCTAACACATTTCACAAAAAATGACAGGGCCTTTGCCTTATTAGCTCTTATTCCCACTCCCTCTTTCCCTTTTTTCCTATCTTTTGGGTTCTTGCTGTCCAGGTTTCCTTGGTAAGGCAGAGGAAATGGGGATGCTGAAAGATTAAAGGATCTAGGTAAATGAACAGGAGTATAGAGAAGCAGAATAAATAAGATATTTATCCACAATAGCTAGAGACCATTCATTCAAGGAGTAGATTAGTTAAAGAGAGTCAAAGTCAGAGATCAGCACTAACAGAGCAGAACAAAGTTTTTGGTTAATGTTTTAGATAGCTTTTTCACCATGTGACTAAAAGATCTGACCAGAATAATCATAAAGGAGGGAAACTTTATTTGAGAGCTCATGGTTTATGAGGTCTTATTCCATAGAAGGCCAGCTCCAATCCTTGGGGCTCAGTACTTCACTCCTGTTTATGACTAAATAATATTCCATTGTTTGGATATATCAATTTTGTTTATTCATTGATCAGTTGATGAGTATGTGATTAGTAGTCACTTTTTTACTACTAATGCTTCTATGAACATTCATGCACAGTTTTTATTTCAACAACATTTTCAGTTCTCTTGGATATATAACTAGGAGTGAAACTGCTGGGTTATTTGGTAATTCCATCCAATCAACTTGTTTTCCATAGCAGTAGTACCACTGTACTTTCCCACCAGCAATGTATGAGGGTTCTAGTTTCTTCCTATCCTCACTAACATCTGTTATTTTCTTCTTCTGCTGCTGCTGCTGCTGCTACTACCACTACTACTACTACTACTACCACCACCACCACCACCACCACCACTACCATCACCATTCTAGTAGGTATAAGGTGGTACCTCACTATGGCTTTGGTTTGAATTTCCCTAATAATTAATGACATCAACCATCTTTTCATGTAATTAATGACCATTCGTATATCTGGAGAAATATCCATTCAAGCACTTTGCCCTTTTTTAATTAGGTTGCCTTTTTGTGAATATTTGTTTTTAAGTCACAACTACCTTTTATTTAATTCTTCAAGTCTATAGACTGGTTTTTATCAATATTTTGATAGAATGTTTCCAATGTTCCTTTACTACCTCAGAGGATCCTCCTACTCTGAGCTTACATTTTACAATGCCTTCTGGAGTACTAAGAGCCTACTCATGATAGATAGCTAGCATTTCTAATGGTAGCTTAATCACAATATTATGCTAATGGGTTAACAGGGTCAAACATAACTTAATCATTTAAACTCAAAAAACATTTTCTGAACATTCACATATTCAAGTGGCTGCACAGAGTTTTGTTTAAGTAGGTAATTAAGAATCTGGTGGAAAATGAATATTTAAATGTCATTATACTGGTACTAATAACCCTATCATTAATTTTCCATGTTCAGCTTTTTGGTCAAATGATCATCAAAATCTCTGAACACTGAAATGTCATGCAGTTTGCTTTTCATAGTGCTTTTGTAGGATTAAACCAGGGCTGGGGGTATAGCTCAGGCATACAGCATAAACCTAGCATGCACAAGATCTAGATTCAACACCCAACACCGAACAAACAGAAAGACCAAAAACAACGAAGCATCTTTCTTTTATAAGAATCATTTAAAGTATTTTGAGATTGCAAATATTTTTATTTTGTCATCCTTAATTAGTTTGGCACTGTTCAATGACATTCTTCATGAACAAAAGCATACTACATTTACTAAGAAAGCATACATTTTTCTCTATGGAAGGAAATGAAACAATACTAATTATGTTTCAAATCTATGAGACTCGATGAAAGGAATTATGCAATATTATACTTTCTCTTCTAAGCTTGGGGTAGTCAGATTATGGAGGGAAAGGAGATAATTAATTTAAAGATAAAAAACATTTTAATTCCACATTCAACACTTAACTTTTTTATTTTAATTGACAATAATTAGATGTATTTATGGAATGTAACATGATGTTTTGATATATGCATTCATTATAGAACAATTAAATTAAAATAATTATTATATCATCACCTTATCATTTTATAATTATTTTAATTACACAAATGGGTGAGGTATAAGGTAATAATCCAATACATGTGTATAATGCTACCAGTGCTTAAGGACATTCTTTTAAAAATAAAATGATGCTCAATTATAAGGAAATCATAAGTATATCAAAACAGTTGTCATTTTATCAGAGCATTTATTATATTATAGAATTAATAAGCACTCCTGTATTTTTTAAAGCAATACATAAAACTAATACTTTATTTATAAAAAAGTGTCAAATCACTGACTATTATGGTATGATGTGGTTTATTCCCTAAGAGTTCAAGTGTTGGAGGCATGGTCCTTGGTTTATCAATGTTGGGAAATGATGTGGGGCCTTTAAGAGGTGGGGCCTACTGGGAGATTATTAGGTCAGTTAGGGTGTGCTCTCAGAAATGATTAAGATGGTCCTCGTGGGGACATTATTATCTCTTATTACAAGAGTAAACCTGACTCCTGAATTGCTCTCTGATTTCCAATCTGCAAATGTGATTTCTTGCTTCTACATGTGTTTGCACCTTGATGCCATCCATTGCCATTAGTCTCTCACCAGAGGCCAAATCAATAGGGCTGCCTCATCTTAAACTTTCAGCCTCCAAAACTAAAAGCTAAAGAAATCTCTTTTATTTATAAACTTACACAGTCTTGGATATTTTGTTTTGGTAATGAAAAATGAACTAATACACCTCTGAGTTAAAACATTTTAACATACTTTAAAGATTTTGACAAACAGAATATCCAATGAATGACTTGGGAAGAGTGTACACCGTGACACTCATGCTGAACACTCAAGAACTACACTTTTCAAAACCACTGCCTTGGTAACGATAATGATAAAGAATCTTTCTCCAGAAAGATTTAAAAAGCATTAAATAATCTTTCTAAAGATTAAATAAGCATTAAATAGTCAAACATTATCTGGACATGCCTAGGACAGTTTCAGGCTTTGACAGATTATTCAAGTTAAATATGAAGCAGGGGTCCACATGTATCACTCACTATGTTTATTTTATTCCATAAAGAGATTTGAAGTGCTATAATCAGTCAATCAATAAGCATTTAGAGCTTTGGATATATTGTACACTTCAACTAACATAACAATCGCATTCTAAAAATCTTATGGAAAATGATTTCTCCTATCTCAAAGAAACCTAATTCCATTATAACTAATCTTTTAAGACTATCTTATTTTTCTTAATTCTTCTATTAAACACATTTAAATGGTAAATCTGAACAAACAAAAAGGAAAGTCTAAATGTTTGTGCCCCACCCCCAAATGCATAAATTGAAATCTAAACCTCAACATAATAATATTAAGAGATAGGGCCTTGAGCAGGTGATCAGGTCATGAGGATGATATTCTCATGAATGAAACAATGTCCTAATAAAACAGGCCCAAGTAGGCTTGTTTTCCCCTTTTCCACCAGGTGAGGATACCATGAAAAGGCCCCATCTATAAAGCAGAGAGCAAACCTCATTAGATAGGCCATCTACTAGCACCTCAATCCTGGGACTTCCCAACCTCCAGAACTGTGAACAATACATTTCTGTTAATCATAAGTTCTCCATTCTAAGGGATTTTGGTATAGCAGCCAGAATGGACTAAAATATCAAGTGCCAGAAACAAAAGGAGAAATCAAATCAAAGCCAAAGAATAAAATGAGCTGATAAAAGTTAAAGCCCAATACAGGCCCTAGGTATTGGTCTTCTAAATTCTTACTCAAAACAAAAGATAGTACCCCTTAGGGGTAGAGGGTTGAGGTATGGAATTAGCACACAAGAGTTCAGAGGCTAGGAAGAGCTACCATGTCCGTGAAAAAAAAGTACTAGAAAAACTCTATCCACAGGTCTGGGAAAACAGTAAGGAAGCTTGGTGTATGTCCTGGGCATTATATTATATAGTGTGCAGAACATCAAAGGTAAAGAGAAAACTTTAAAATCAAACAGTAAAAACAGATTATCTAAAAAAAGTAAAACTATTAATTACACTCCTCAAAATACTCAGAGGCTGGGGTTGTGGCTCAGCAGTAGAGCACTCACCTAGCTCACACGAGGTGCTGGGTTCGATCCTCAACACCAACTAAAAATAAATAAATAAATAATGCTCAGCATTAACCAAGACCAAAGACCATGGATAAATCTTTAAAGTACTTGGAGTGGAGGAATCTTCTAATTCTACATCCAGCTAAATAATATTTTTATTATTGTTACTTTTTGAGATAGTCTCACCATGTTATCCATGCTAATCTTGAAGTTGTGATCTCCTACCTCAGGCTTCAGAGCAACTGGGATTACAGGTAAGTGCCACTACACCTAGCTTAAACTAAATTTTAAAATGGGGCAATAAAGACACTTGCATTCAAAGACGAAAAACAATTGCCATTCACAGGTCCTTGCTAAAAGAATCACTAAAAAATATACCTAACAAGGAGCAAGTAGTATACGCAGGAAAAAAAAAAAATCACAAAACTAAATCTAAATAAGTCTTAACTATAAAAAAACTAAAATATAGAGAGGGGGACATAGCAATTAAGTGAAAACATGGTAAGACTAAAATAATGGAAAAGTAAAACATTAGGGAGAAATCTGAAGTACGGGATCAAAAGTTCTTATACTTGGCAGAAGTTGGATGAATGATAACTTAAGGCAAATGTGCATATAAAAATATAAGAGTAATTATAGTTACTAAGTTAGGAAGAGTATAAGTTATTTTCAATCCACAAACTGGGGCGGGGGGGAGGACTAAGGAAAACTCAATTAATATTACAGAAATCACAAAAGAAGGGATGAGACATAGGAAAATACCCAAACGGAGCAGAAATAAATCTAAATACAGAAAAATACACATTAGTGTGATCAGATTAAAATCTCCCAATTTGAAAAAGATGCTTAGATGGGGAAAGATAATAAGTTAAAAAAAGTAAACTTCACAAACATCTATTTCAGTTGGAAAGCTGCTACAGTTTCTTCTGAATGCAGAGATAGAATAGTAAGCAGTATGACTTTTAAAATGGTAATGGTTTTAAACAATCCAACAGATTGCCACAAGTGTTCTAAAAATCCTGACTCACAAAGTTATGTGACAGTAAGTGAAAATCAGAATTACCAGTGCTTTGAGACTTGTTCTTTGGAGAATCAATGAGCTTCTCTACAAAAGAAAATAGCCCCATATTCTAACTCCTATTTCTTAAACAGAATTTCTTGACAAGAAAGTGATTACAGACCCTGACTAGGATGATTTTAAGACCTTGGAACAGACTTCTTTCACAATCTTTGGCAGAGTCTTAGATGCCAATGTAGCAATGATTCATAGCAACCTGCAGAGCTTCTTCCTTCCCTGAAGCAGCAAAACCAGATGTTACCAGGTATTCCATCAGTTTTGCTGGACAAGGCACTTTTCACTGTTTGATATCTCAATGATCTTTCCAGTTTCCAAAATGGGTTCACATAACAAGAATTCTTTGATGGCATCAGCATGCTCTTACAGAACAGAAAAGAGAAGCTTGCTTTACTACAAAATATCAGAAGTTCACTCAGTCACATGCTTGAAAGGAAATAGCACAGCTGCCAATACCTTTAAAACCCTGATTTGAGAGACTGCAATGGAAAATATGTCAACAATTCTAGAGGAACATATGTCATCTGAAAAGAGGCCACACTGTTCTCCTGTGCCTAGACACAAACTAGAGTTCAGAGGGCTTCACTAAGACTCTCCAAACACACCACTCCTCCCTCCCTCCCTTCTTTCCTTACTATCTTTCACTTTTTAGGGATTGAACCATGGGGTGCTTAGTCACTCAGCCACATTGCCAGAGCTTTTTATATTTAGAGACAGGGACTCACTAAGTTGCTGAGGTTGGCTTTGAACTTGAGATCCTCCTGCCTCAACTTCCTAAGCTGCTGGGAATTACAGGCATGCGCCACCTCACCCAGAAAACCACTTCTTTCCTTAGATAATTTTATAAGACTTTTTCATTGGGGTAAATTCAGATTTAGGTAAGGGTCCCAGTCTTTTCAAATTAAGCTACCTTGTTATTAAAATACATGCATATTGTCCAAGATGTTTTCTGTCTGGGAATATATAAAAAGGGTTTCCTCAGCTTTGTTGACTTCCTGCTTCCATTAACAAGAACACTGACAGTAAAGAAAAAACATGACTTTTGTGTCCCCACACATTCAATCTTTAGAGTAAGATCAAAGCACACACAAGTTTTGTCCTACTTTTGTTTCTTATCTTTATTCTTGGGGCGGGGAGCATGCATGTGTATATAAGAGAGGACAGAAAGAGAGATCTTTTTTAACTTGAACTAGATCCCACAAAAATAAAGATGTCATGGCAAATTTTCATTGAGTTTTATCAATGGGAAACTATTCTATATAAGTCCCCACATGTACAGCAATGAAAACTATATATAACATAACTAGATACACTAGTGATCTACAATAGCATACCCTTATTTTTAAAGGGTAAGTGAACAAATACGTAAGCAATTTTGACTTTAAGAAAAAAATATGTTTTGTAAAAAGCAATTTTCAAATTAACAGAAAAGTATCAAAAAAACTTTTAAAAAGTGTTTTAGCTTTTAGTTCACAGACTCTTCATAAAGTCCTAAACTCCACTTACAGATTAGGTAAAGAATTCTGACCTTTTATCTCAACTGTCATTATAAAGTGCTCATTTGAAACACAACAGTAGCAAATATTAGACTCAACTACTGTGGCAGAATATATTTTCTAAAGATAGTCACAATGATAAGACTATACCACATGCTCTTCTACAATCTTGCCAGCTCCCAACCAGAGATAAACTCTCATTCTCCTCCCCTATCTGGGTATGTATGTGCTCCCTTGTAACTAAGACTAACAGAAAGCAGCATAAGTGGCAATGTACAGTCTGCAAAGTTTTGTCCAACAAACAAAACAAAAATGTAGTTTCTTCACAGAAAAAATTCAATCGATCAACAAATATATGAAAAAATATTCAACATTTCTAATAATTAGAGAAATGCAAATCAAAACTAAGATTTTATCTCACTCCAGTCAGAATGGCAGTTATCAAGAATACAAACAACAATAAGTGTTGATAAGATGTGAGGTAAAAGGCACACTCATACATTGCTGGTGGGACTGTAAATTAGTGCAACCACTTTGGAAAGCAGTATGGAGATTCCTCAGAAAACTTGGAATGGAACCACCATTTGATCCAGCTATCCTACTCTTAGATCTATACCCAAAGGACTTAAAATCAGCATACTAATATCCACACCAATGTTTGCAGCAGCTTAATTCATAATAGCTAAACTGTGGAACCACCTAGATGCCCATCAATAGATGAATGAATAAAGAAACTGTGGTATATACACACAATGGATTATTACTCAGCATTAAAAGAGAATAAATTATAGCATTTGCAGGTAAATGGATAGAGTTGGAGAATATTGTGCTAAGCGATGTAAACCAATCCCAGAAAACTAAAGAATCAATGTTTTCTCTGTTGCTGATCTATGGCTGGGGTGGGGTTGCGGAGATGGAGGAATTTTGGATAGGGCAAAGGGGAGGATGGGAAGGGGTTATGGGGTTAGGAAAGATGGTGGAATGAGACAGACAACATTACCCTAGGTACATGTATAATTGCACAAATGGTGCATCTCTACACTGAGAACTGAAATGCTGCACTCCATTTGTGTACCATGAATTGAAATGCATTCTTCTGCTGTCATGTACAACTAAGTAGAATAAATAAAATAATAAATAAAACAAAGAAGCAGAACATTAAAAAAAACATAAGAAAGAATACAAGCAACAATAAATGTTGGCGAGGATATAGGGAAAAAGGTATAGTCATACATTGCTGGTGGGACTGCAAATTGTTGCAACCACTATGGAAAGCAGTATGGAAATTCCTCAGAAAACTTGGAATGGAATCACCATTTGATCCAGTTATCTCACTCCTCGGTCTATACCCAAAGGACTTAAAATAAGCATACTACAGTGATGCAGCCTATCAATGTTTATAGTCACTCAATTCACAATAGCTAAACTGTAGACCAACCTAGATGCCCTTTAACAGATGAATGGATAAAGAAAATGTGGTATATGTACACAGTGGAATATTACTCAGCTGTAAAGAAGAAATTATGGCATTTGCAGGTAAATGGACAGAGTTGGAGAATATTATGCTAAGCAAAATAAGCCAATCCCAAAGAACCAAAGGCTGAATGTTTTCTCTGAAAAGTGAATGCTCACTTATAATGGGGTGGGGATGCCTAGGAAAGAATGGAGGAATTCTGAATTAAGCAGAGGGAAGCGAGAGGAGAGTGTATGGGGGTGGAAAAGATGGTGGAATGAGACGGACACTATTACCCCTTATATATGTATGACTGTATGACTCTGCATCATGTACAGCCAGAGGAATGAGAAGTTGTGCTCCATTTGTGTACATGTGTTCAAATGCATTCTACTATCATGTATGACTAATTAGAATTTTTTTTAAATGCAGCTTCTTGTTCACTTTAACACTTGAGCTTGTTGCAATTTTCATGAAACCATCTGTCACTTTGTTGTGCAGAAACAAGGACACATGTTGGCGTTCTGGCCAAGGGTCCTCATTTCTTCAATTTATCATAGCCCAATTACCAGACATGTTAGTAAATAAGCCATCAAATTAGTTCAGCCCCCAGCAATATAAGTGATCTTAATCTTCAAGTCTCCTGCTGAGACATCAGTCATCACAGAACTGTCTTCCCCAAAGTGCCCTTTCAGAATTCCCAACAGGCAGAATTCATGGGCATAATAAAAATACAATGTTTCATCCACTAACTTTTGGGATGGATGTTAAACAGCAATACTAGCTAGAATAACTATGGAGCCGGGGATCTAATCTCATTTCCAAATTTGGATATTTTTAAATCTAAACAATATTAGACTCCTGATCTACAAAACTGACAACTAAATGTGATGAGATTACATATGAACTTTCTCGAGTCTACCACCAAAAATGTCATAAATAAGTAAATAAATTGATTGCTTATACTAACCACTCTTGTTTTTCACAAGGGCATTAAAGCCCTTTTAATATTTAACAACTCTTAAACAACTTCCACATATACACAAAGTCTTGGCCACAGGATGAAATGCTAGTTAAATTGTTTATATAAATTGTGAGAATTTGTTTCCTGCTATTTGAATATTCCTTTTCCATTATTTATACTGAAAAATGAACAAAATCCAATAACACCAATATATCTTTTACATGTAGTCTGCAATTGATGGTAATCATTTACTGCACAAGCTAAGAGACTATAAAACAAGTATTCTTTAAAAACTAATTTGGGAGTGGTAAAAGAAGGTAGCTATAATCAAAGCATATTATATGCATGTATGAAATTTCACAACAAAACCCATTATTTTGTACAAGTAATATGCACTAATAATTATTTTAAAAAATTAATTTGAAAGGGAATAATAAAAAACTAGCCATTATAAATACAACGAAGTACATGAAAATGAACCTTGTCTTACAGAGGTAGTCTGTTCAGATTCCTGTGAAAGACAAGAAAGGAAAAAAGTCGACTCATTGCAGACATTTTGCCACAAAGCAAAGACTATTCACTACTAGGCTCTGAAGAGTAATATGAATACATGGAAGGGTTAATAACAATAATTCTTTGCATTTTCATAATTACATAAAGTCTATGGGATATTCTCATATAAATTAAATCATATTTCTCCTGAGATATCTAGCTGGAAAGGACAATTATTATTCAGTGGTACATCTTTATAACGTTCTATAAGAGAACAGTATTAATAACCACATGATAGGTCAACAAGACACTGGGCTTAAATAACATGAACTTGTCAATCAATAGGAAAGATAGAAACATGATATAAAATTATATATATGGAACCAATCTAGGTGCCCTTCAACAGATGAATGAGTAAAGAAAATGTGGTACATATACACAATGGAATATTATTTAGTCTTAAAGAATGAAATTATGGCATTTGCCGGTAGATGGATGGAGCTGGAGAATATTATGCTAAGCAAATTAAGCCAATCCCAAAGAACCATAAGCTGAATATTTTGTCTGATATGAGCATGCTAATTCACAATAAGGGGGGAAGGGAAGAATAGAGATACTTTGGATTAGACAGAGGGGAGTGAAAGGAGGGGAGGGCGTATGAAGGTAGGAAAAAATAGTAGAATGAATCAGACATTATTACCCTATGTGCATATATGACTACACGACTAATATAACTCTACATCATGTACAATCAGAAGGAAGAGAAGTTATAGTCTATTTATGTATGATGTGTCAAAATGCATTCTACTGTCATATGTAACTAATTTAAACAAATATTTAAAATTTGTTATATAAGGTAATTTTTAAATTTTTTTTTTAGTTGTTGATGGACTTTATTTATTTACTTATTTTATTTATATGCGGTGCTGAGAATCGAACCCCTGGGTTCAAACATGCTAGTCAAGCGCTCTACCACTGAGCCACAACCCCAGCCCAAGGTAATTTTTAATAAGGAATATCAAAATACATTATAAAGGTCAACTTACTATCTACAAAACATATGTGATTGAACTTTGATGAATTCAAAATTGTTCTATAACTAGTAACTGAGCACTCAGACCCTTGACACATCCCTCTTTCACTATCTATTTTTTCTCCCTCCCTCCCACACTATTTATCCTTTAAAGCCCCTCTTAAATATTTCCTTAAATATAAAACTTTGACATCACCATAAATTGTTTACTCTCCTGTTGATAGATATTTGGACTGTTTCCTGTTTGTGGCTATTATCAATAATGCTGCTATGATTATTTTCATACAAGTTTTTGTAGTCCTATGCATTAATTCCTCTTGGATATATATACTTAAAAATGAACTGATGGGTCATACAATAAGTGTATGTATAAATTCATCAGAAATTACCAAGCTCTTAACTAAAATGGCTGAACCATGTTATGCTTCTACCAGCGCCAGTATTCTATAACCTCACCAACAATAGCATAACCAAACCTCTCAATTTTAGTCATTTTTGTGGATTCATCATATTTTAGTATAATTTTTATCAAATTATTTTAAAATACACATTTATATTGCTAAAAAACAAAATTACATAGCAGAGAATATAGTTAAATAATTCTCTGATCCTATCCTTCCCCTCTCTATAAGCAACTACTTTTAAACTTTCTCTGGTATTGGTTTTTCTGATTATTTCATATCTCTAAGTACTTATACCACTATACTTGACTTACCAACTTTAACAATTATTATGATATGATAGATGAAACTATATCTCATTTATCTTTCATCTTAACTTTTCCTCTTATCATTTTTAGGTTATCTATTACTTTAACTATCATTCTTAACACCAATTTTTTGTTTGAGCAACTTGGAACAGTACTAGTATTTTCCCTGTATTAGTGAGAGTTACCCTTGCTATAGCAGTAAAAAAAAAAAAAAAAAAAAAAAAAAAATTTACAAACCACTGTTGTAATAACTACTTGATTGGGAGGGTTTAAAGGGAATTAAAACACTCCTCTATAGTTATACATAAAACTGAGAGCACATGTTCCTTCTCACTTCTAAGCCTTCCTACATGTCATTTCCTTTGGTCAAAGGTCCTTTCCAAGCTCTCTCCCTTCTCCTTCACCCTCCTAGTTTCCTTTTGTCTTTCAGATTTATGTCACCACAAAATCCCCAAGGATCTTCCCAGCACTCCATGCTTAACTCTATCATAGAGCTGATTGATTACATGGTGTTAGCAATGTTTTTCTTATCTGTTTCCTCTATAAATGTCTTGAAAGAAGGGGAACTCACTACTGCATCCTCTAGCGTTTGGCACAATGTCTGCATTATGGTAGATATTCAAAGATTTAATGAAAAATTAAATTATTTGATTAATTCTTCAAATACTTATTTTCTACCACTTATTCATTAAATCATACATGGTTATAGGAAAGAGAATCAGAATGAACCCAAAATTTTATATAACAAAAACCAGTAGTCCACAAATTTTATTTTAAATAATACCATACCTGAATAGAAAATATAAAATTTTCTAGTACTAGAAAAATTTTATAAGAACAAAAATCACAGCCTCTAATGTTATTAACATTGTAAAAATAACAATTTCAAACAAACAGCTGCATTTATTCAACAACTTATTAAAAGGCCACCTTTTTCCAAGCACTGTACTAGACAAATTGCAAGGATTCAAGCAAGAGTCAACATCAGACACAATTTTTTGAGCTAAGTTTTACGAAGGTAGAGTAAATCTATACTAAAAAAGATGCTAATTAATTTAAATGCTAAGATAGGACCCCCCAAATCTCCAAAATTATGAGAATCTCAATTCCAAAGAGCCTACTCTGAAGTACTATTTCTTGTTTTAGAAAAAAACTAAAGACTTCAGAATCATTTAATTAACTTAATTGAGCAAAATTTATATAATAAATGATTTCCCTGTGCCTTTTGGGAAACACCTGAGTATAAACTTATGTACCATGCTTAAAAGTATAGATAGACCCAGGTGGGCATGCCTGTAATCCCAGCTACCAGGGAGTCTGAGGCAGAAAGATCACAAGTTTGAGACCAGCCTGGGTAACTTAGTAAGACTCTGTCTCAAAATAAAAAGGGGAGGATGTAGCTTAGTGATAAAATGCACCTGGGTTCAATCCTGGTCGAAAAGGAGGCAGTCCAGATTTAATAAAAAAATTTTTAAAAAACTGATGAAACAGGTGCAAATAATGTTTGTGGAATCACAAACAGCTGCAGTCATACAGCAGACCAACTCTTGGCAAACAGTAGAGGAAAAAAAATGTGAAGCACATAAAGTAAAAGAAGTAAGAAGAGAAACAACAAAAAGGATAAGGAGTAAGAAAAAATAAGTAAAATGAAAAGTCAAATGATAGGATAAAATATTAGTAACATGCTAATATTACTAATATTACACACACTCTGAAATCATGATTAAGAATTTTGGGCATAACTGGTATTTTTGGCAGATCTTTTACTTAATTGTGCAAACTACAAATTAATAGGCTCACTCTAGCACAAAATAGGATTATCACAACACAAAAACAATAGTAACTCAAT
This sequence comes from Callospermophilus lateralis, assembly GCF_048772815.1. Taxonomy (NCBI): domain Eukaryota; kingdom Metazoa; phylum Chordata; class Mammalia; order Rodentia; family Sciuridae; genus Callospermophilus; species Callospermophilus lateralis. The sequence continues at coordinate 54,859,503 of NC_135310.1, read as the reverse complement.
GCTATCAATCACAGCACATGATCTTTAACTCAATTAATTACATGTTCCATCATTAGGTATGTTATCTGTGACTTGATTAATATTTAAATATTTTACTTAAGACATCTGATTCTTATGTATGTATGAGTATTTCATTAGAAACTGCCTTACTTTTAATACTTTATGAAATGGACAGATGAATGTATCCAATGATCAACAAAAGACAGCTGCTGCATGAATGCAAAAAAGAAAAAAGAAAGAAAGAGAAACCTCCTTGCTTTTATTTTTCTTGGTAATAAACTAAAGGATTATAATGGATTCTTAAGTGTATATAAGGGCTTTTATAATCTATAAATTTCATCTCAGGATCATAAAGGGAACTATAGAATGTTATAAAAGGGGAAGCTAGGTCAATTGTGGTTGAAATGCACTACTATAGTATCTAAATCTAGAAGTGAAGTTAACAGATATGTAGATCTTAACTTTACTAGATAAACAAATTATATTCCTCAGTGCTATGACATAATTTACAATTTAGGACTACATAACAGTTTTAATATTCTGTACTATTGCAAATACTGGTACTGTTACCATATGGTGGGTTAAAAAGTACATCTAATGGCTTTATTTAATATTTCTCTGATTATTAATATGATTCAGCATCTTTTTTCTTATTAGCCATTAATGTTTCCACTCCTTTGAAAGTTCCTATTTAACTCTTTAGCCTAATTTTTTTTAACTGGATTAAAAATAACTAACTTTAAGAATTCTGAACAGGGATACACCTCAATGGTCGAGTACCACTTTCCAGATATGCATCAGACCCTAGGTTCAAACTTGAGAACCTAGGGGGGGGGAAAAACGGAGGAGAAAGGCTTAAAATGAACACAATGTCATCAGCAACATCCAAAGTCAAAAACCACATATAAATGTAGTTTTATGCATCATATTATTTTAATATAAGGTAGTATGGTAGCAAACTTAAAGAAAGGCACACCCCCAAATAGTTACTATTTATTTATAGAGAAAAAAGGGAACATGGGCTGGGGCTGTAACTCAACAGCAGAGCACTTGCCTAGCATGTGAGGCACTGGATTCAATCTTCAGCACCACATAAAAATAAACAAATAAAGGCATTCTGTCCATTTACAATTAAAAAAAAAAACTTTTTTAAAAACAGGGAACAAAACAGTTCCCTTATAAACAAGTTCAAAAACAGCCTCAAAAACTTGGCAAGGCCCTCAGCAACTTAGTGTGATCCACTCTCATTTAAAAAAAAAAAAAAAGTCTGGTGTTCAATCCTCAGTACTAAAATGCCTAGCATTGTCTTGAACAAATATAAATCCTTTGGCTTTAAATGCTAATTTCTTCCAACTATTTCAATGCTGTAGTATCTGATTCTATCACTAAAATCTGCAAATTGTAGAATTTTCAATTAATCAGAACATTCTTCTAAAAATGTCCAAACTAGTCCAGACTTTGAAATTACCAGAACTGTTTAATAACTGTTTAATAACTTCTTGCAAGAAGTTTATAAAACTGACACTTATGTTTTATCAGTTTATTTCATTTCCATTATATACCGCCCATGATATTAAAGTAGGATTACTTAATCATGAACAATAATCTTGATCCTTTCAAAATATATTTATTAACTCCCATTGGTATCTTCTAAAACTCTATTTGGTCTGGACTTTGCACTGTTTTTACCAGGGTTCTGTTTAAGTCAAAAGTACATATAAAAACTATGAACAGTTAGATGGAGATCCAAGATGGAAGGCTAGAAGGAGGCCACATTCTATGTCACTCTGTAACCTGGACTTCTAGTAGTGGAAATATTGTTTCTCTTTGAGTTGTGAGTGAACCCCTGACAGCTACTCCCACGCAGGAATCCCGGCTGCCATGCCAATGCAGGAATCCAGGCCTCAGTGTCACTGCAGGACTCCCAGCCGCTCACCCACACAGGACCTGCAGGATCAGCACCATGGGGGATCTCTGGCCGCCCACCCACACAGGAATCTCACTGTTCCCACGCAGGACTCTGGCTGCCCCTCCAATGTGGACTCCCATCTACCAAGATGGGGCTCCCTTGGGTCACCTCCATCTTGGGACACTGCAACCACTACCATAGTCTCCTACACACAGTAGCCTGCACCTGGGAACACAGGACAGGGTCTGTGGTGTGCCATAACACTGCACACCACAGAGCTGCATCTCTGAACACGATGCCCAACACCACCACCCGGCCAATACCTGACCCAATACCCCATATCTGAAAGCAGCCACCTCCGTGTTTAAAAAGCATCTTGGGACACCTTTGTCACCATTTTTAGTTGGGGCAACTCCCAGCTTGGGACATCTGCTGGGGCCTAGAAGCAATATCAAGGTACCTATAGTCCCCCATTCCCCTCTCTTCCCCACAGCCACTAACTCAGCACATTGCTTGCAGCTATGCAGCTGATCAGTAGGTCATAGAGCCTGGCCCTGAACTACCCAATACAAAACAGCTCTCCATGACAGGTGCACAGCCCACAAAACTCCAGAGAGACAGGTTCCTGATTGGGAAGTAGAAAGGGAGGGGGTTGAGTGAGATATAGTTTAGAGACCAGGAATTGTGAGGTCTTCAGGTGCCCACATCACACAAGCAGGCACCAAAGAAGATCCTTGGGGTGTAGTCTCCCATCAGGAACCAGCAAGTGCTATATCCCACCTCCAGGAGCTCTACCCCCAAGACCAACCCTCAAGCCATAATAACCTCACTATCCTGAGCATGCAGATACCAGCAAACAACAGACAACCTATTGGATGAGAAGGGAGCAGGAAAGGTACTGAACTCCAACAAAATCAATTCTTGTATTTTCATTTGAGATTTTTTTTTTCTCTTTTCCCACCCTCACATCCCCAACATTTGTGAAACCAAGTACTTTTCATGAATTTGACTGCTGAGGACAGGGATGTCTGAATAGTATATTACAGTTGTGTTGTATATTTTTTTATCTCCTATTTTTACATTTTTTAATTTTTCTTAATTTTTATGTTGTTTGTTTTTTGTACTCTCTCTGAATCTTCCCACTTACTTGTCTCCCCAAAATTACTTTCTCTCTTTTCTCCTGCTACTAGCCAACTTCTTTAGATTCTTCTTTCAAGCTTCCTAAAATCTAATAATTCTATATCCTCACTTCCTACCTCCTTAACATCTCATCCTACACCCTATCCCCGGTTCTCTCTTTATCCACCATCAGAAACTGTAGACCCTTTTGAAAACTTACTGTTTATATTGTAAATAATAACTGAACTCAACATTTCTGTATATTGTCACAAAACCGCAAACGTCTTATTTGGTTTAAGGTTGCATATTGTTTTTATTAGGATCTGTTAATATTGTTCTCCCCATTAAAGGAGAGGTATTGGAACCCTGCAGGGACACTATAAGCCTATAGGGTAAAAACTGTAATACCTCGGATCCACAGTGCTAGAAAGGAAGATGCACAAACAACATGAAAATACAAGGGAAGAAAGTGCCCCCATAGAAACCAAGATACTACATTATTAGAATCCATGGCCAGCACAGCAGAAGCAATGACAGAGAAGGAATTCAGGATGTACATAATTAAAATGTTCTGTGAATCAAAGGATGATATAAGAGAGAAAATACAGACAGCAAAAAATCATTTGGATAAAGAGCTATAAGCAAATACAAGAAGCTAAAGATTATTTCAATATGGAGATAGAGGATCTGAAAACAAAAACAAATAGAAATCCTTGAGATGAAACAATAAACCAAATAAAAAACTTAACAGATTAGATCACTTAGAAAACAGGACCTCAGATAATGAAGATAAAATATATAATCTTGAAAATAAAGTTGACCACACAATGAAGATGTAAGAAACCTTAAGCAAAACATTCAAGAATTAAAAAGAACAAATTGAAAAATTATTGGGATAGAGGAAGGCATAGTTACAAATCAAAGGAATGAACAAATCTACTCAATGAAATCCTATCAGAAAATTCTCCAAACCTGAAGAATGAATTGGAAAATCAAATACAAGAGACTTACAGGACACCAAATGTACAAAATCACAACAGATCTACACCAACACACATTATAATGAAAATGCCTAGCACACAGAATAAGGAGAGAATTTTAAAAGCCACAAGAGAAAAGAATCAGATTACATAAAGGGGGAAACCAATTAGGATCTCTGCAGACTTTTCAACCCAGACTCTGAAAGCTAGAAGATCCTGTAACAATATATACCAAGCTCTGAAAGAAAATGGATGCCAACCAAGAATCTTATATCCAACAAACTTTAGCTTTAGATTTGATGACAAAATAAAAACCTTTCAGGACAAACAAAAGTTAATAGAAAGTCTGCACTGCAGAACATCCTCGGCAAAATATTCCATGAAGAGGAAATGAAAATCAGCAAAGGGAGGTATTACACCAAAGGAAAAACCAATCAATGGAGAAACCAAGTCAAGTTAAATTACCAAAAACAAACAAAAATGACCAGGAATACAAATCATGTCTCAATAATAACCCTGAATGTTAATGGTTTAAACTCACCAATCAAAAGACATAGATTGGCAAATTGAATTTTTAAAAAGACCCAACAAAATACTTCAAAAAACTCATCTCAGAGCAAAAGACATATACAGACTGAAGGTAAAAAGTTGGGGGAAAACATGCTACTCATGTGGATGCAAAAACAAGCAGGGGTTTCTATCCCTATATCAGATAAAGGACACTTCAAGCCAAAGTTAATCAAAAGGAATAAAAAAGGATATTACATACTGCTTAAGGGAACCATACATCAACAAGACTTAACAATTATAAATATATATGCCCCAAACAACGGAGCATCTATGTTCATCAAACAACTCTTCTCAAGTTCAAGAGTCAAACAGACCACAACACAATAATTCTGGGTGACTTTAACACACCTCTTTCACCACCGAACAGATCTTCCAAACAAAAGCTAAACAAAGAAACTACACAACTCAATAATACATCAATAACTTAGACTTAACAGACTTATATAGAATCCATCACTGAGTAAATACACTTTCCTCTCAGCATCACATGGATCCTTCTCTAAAACAGACCACATATTATGCCACAAGGCAACTCTTAGCAAATACAAAAAAGTAGAGATACTACCCTGCATTCAGATCATAATGAAATGAAATTAGAAATCAATGATAAAAATAAAAGCCACTCCAACACCTTAAAACAACTTCCATATTTCTGAAAATAATGTTCTGAACTCCCTGGATTTATCAACCATATCACTTGACATTACCTTGTCTAATAGCTCTCTCCACTGATTTAAAATAGCAATTGACTAGGTACATACCTTCATTCCTGATTACACATAAAACTCTACTTTCTGGTCACTGAGCCTTCCTAGTGCTTCATTATCCCCTCCCTCATCTTTTTTTCTGGCAAAGTCATAGCTCCCAATCCTCACTACTTGGATTTAAAAAAAAATTTTTTTAAATCTCTCTCACTCCTGGTTGCTATAAAAACCCCTAATGCTTTGGCTAATTTTTCCAATCTCTATTCTAGTGTCCGATACCTCAGACACCAGCTAGTGACCTGGACCTGTTGAATTTGTAGAACCATTTCTAAAACTATGACAAGGTGCCAGGTTTTATGGCACACACCTATTATCTCAGCAGCTTGAGAGGCTGTCACAGGAGGCTCACAGGTTCAAAGCCAGCCTCGGCAACTTAGCAAGGCTGTAAGCAACCTATGAGAACCTGTCTCAAAAACAAAAAAAAAGGGGCTGAAGTTGCAGCTCAGTGGTAGAGTGCTTGCCTCACACTAGGTTCGATCCTCAGCACCACATAAGAAGAAAAGAAAGATATTGTGTTCACCTACAACTAAAAATAATAATAATTAAGAAAATAAAAAGACAATAATTCTAAATACCAATTTCCCATTTGAGATTGTAGCTCAGTGGCAGAGCATATGCTTAGCATGTTCAAAGCCCTGAATTCAACTGCCACACCAAATAAAGAAATAAAAAATTTAAAATTAGAGATAAATAATGCACTTCACCATAGAAACAAGTTACAAGTGGTCCTTACAAACTATAATATGAAACAACCAAAACTTAGTCACCTGAGTGAATTATCAGACTTATATTGAATATCATCCATCAATGAGTGAATACACTTTCCTCTAAGCATCACATGAATCCTTCTCCAAAACAGACTACATATTATGCCACAAGGCAATTATTAGCAAATGAAAAAAAGTAGAGATACTACCCTGCATTCAGATCATAATAGCTTGGGCAAACTGATAACCTGGGTACCATTTATATCCAAGTTTCCTGAGGGAGAACGCACTGCATGTTTCAAAAACTGGCTTAAAACAACTTCGATATTTCTGAAAATAATGTTCTATATTGCCTCAGCAAGTGTTTAAAAAAAATTCATAATAAATCTCTGCTAATCTACTGATATATTTGGAGGAAACATATGTACTTTCTGCTACAGCACATTTTAAAAATAATTTAGCAGAGAAGAGAGAAGAGAGAAGTGCTGGGAAGTGATATTGGTCAAATTATACTGTTATATTGTGTGCATGTACAGATATGTAACAAATCCCATCATTATGTGGGGGGTGGGGGTGGAATAACTTAGCAAAGACAACAAAGTATTGAAGTTTAAAAGAAGTATTTAGCAGACCTCTTTTTAGTACTGATTTCATCTAAACCCATCCTCAATTTATCTTTCCATCCTACTAACAAATTCAACTTAAAAGAAAGGAGGAGGGGCTGAGGTTGTAGCTCGGAGGCAAAACATTTACCTTACACAGGTGAGGCACTGGGTTCGATCCTCAGCACCACATAAAAATAAAGATACTATGTCCCTCTATAACTTTAAAAATTTTTTTAAAAAGAAAGGAGGAAAAAACTAACCTTCACTGAGAGCTGATTAGGAGCCAAAAGGTTTATGTACTTTAACTTATCCTTACTACAATACTGTGAGGCTAGGTACTATTATCCCATGTCAAACATAAAGAAACTTGGGTTCAGAAATTAGATAAGTTATACTCAGAATTGGCATATGGGATTAATAATTCTTATTAAATCAAAAAACAACAATGAAGAATCCATATTGTACATGGAAAGATAGTTAAATCTAAACCCAAGTAATCAGAATAAGTGGTTTAAAGAACAAACCTAAAATAAAAATAGAAACTATCCACATTGCAACCCAAGGGGTTATATGTAATATATACTGCTAAAATATATGCAAGTCAGACTCGGCTCTCACAGGCAGTCCTCCCTCCTAAGCACTCACAGGATCCCCCTTTTTTTCTTTTCTATGCATACCACTTTTTATTTTATCTCTTTCTCGACTAAGGATAGGAGTACTGGACAATAGCCAAGACAGAAGTCATCCTGTTTGACAAAACAAGCATTTCCAGCAGCATTTATATGACAACAGGTACCCAGACCAGAAAAATCTATACAACTAATCTCCTCCTCAAACCATCCATCCTGCTCCTCCAGTGCAGAACATTTATAGAGTTGTAAAATACTCAGAAGTACTTCTGGCTGCTTCAGAATCAAGAATGGTACTGTCTCAGGTATACCCCTGAAGTGTGGAAAGAGAATGCTGGGGTTACCTAAAGTAGTGCTTATCTTCTTAACCTATAGGACATGTATTATGGGGATATGTATTCACATGTCAGGAATATAAAGCCCAAGATAACCATGATAAGTCACTGGTTTATTTAAGATTTTCTGGGAAGAGTTTGCATATTTGTAAATTTTGACACATAATATTTGTACCTGTTTACAGAGTACAATTTATAAGGCTCTCGAACATGTTTAGAAAGAACTGCTTTGTCAAAACATTTCATGAGATTGAGCTAATATTCTGGTTATAGGCTAAGAATGACTTGGAACATTAGCAAGGAAAATGAAGCTCATGGAGTTCTGAGAATCTGATCAATCTGTACACTAACATAAGTGCTGAGAGCCATAGCCAAGTAGGAATGACGCATGGCAATTTCCTTGTCAGCCTACCCAATGTTGCTTAGAGGGAGGACTCGCCATTGTGGAAATGGGCTTGCCTTGGACCCAGGTCATTTGCAGTGACATTGCATAAATGTTTGAGAAAGGTGACCCTGCTCAAGGACCAGGGTGAATCCGGGTTTAGGGTGGATCCTGCTGGGAATAAGGCGGTTCCAGGTGGATCCTGATGGGAATAGGGCTTATCCTGCTGCCTCAGGCGCCCGCTCCTGGAATTCCCATGGAGTTCTCACGGGGTTCTGAGAGTATTTGGTATGCAGAGCCCGGTGGAGTGTGTGGATATTCCCCAGAACGTGCGTGTAGAGTGCCGGTGACAGTTCGAGAATAAAGAGTTGCTGTTTGAATCTACAAGGTGTGTGATGGCTTGGTTATTTTGTGCCCAGCCAGACTGCGGCACATAAGGTCTACTTTCTTGGTAATGCCAACCCTGCAAGTAAATCAAGATATATACAATTCCCCTTTAAAATCTTCATCTCTATAGCTACCTCGAAAATAGGTCCTGGAACTAGTAACAACTTGTCTAAGAGTGCAGGAGTAATGATGGAGTCCAAATAGAGCCCCAAGTCTACATGAATCCAAATCCAAGTTATTTCCCACTTTACAATCTGAAACAAAGACATATTTCTTTTTTAAAAAAAAATGATTTTGTTCCCATTTCAATGTCTCTAGGGTTACCAGTTTATGTTAAATTTCATAGCTTAGTATCTTCTATAAGAAATACATTTTTAAAAAAAATAAATGAATAGACCAATAGATGAACAGACTAAGTAAATGTGGTATATACACACAATGGAGTTTTATGCAACCATAAAGAAAAATGAAATAATGGCACTTGTTGGTAAATAGATGAAAATGGGAGAATATCATGCAACTGAAATAAGTCAGACTCACAAAATCAAGGGTCAAATGTGTTCTCTCATATATGGACATCAGAGCAAAATAAGGGAAGAAGGCAGCAGTGGGGAGAGGTGGGATCAAATATCATAAGTATATAGAGAAGATCAGTGGTATAGAAAGTAGAGAAGGTGGAGTAAAGAAGGAAGGACAGGAATGGGAGAAAATATGGAATGAATTTAACAAAATCATGTTATTCACACATATAAATGTTACCAAGGGAATTTCAGCTTCACATATATGTAGAAAATACCAATCAAAAATATGTAAATAAATAAAGGAGTGAAAGGAAGATCAATATAGAGTAGAAGAAGGAGAATAGGGGGAGGGAGAAGAACAGGAAAAGGGAAGATGGGGATTGAAATAAAATTCCTTGCATGTATGATTTTGTCAAAAGGAACCCAACGACTATGTATAACTACAATACTATAATAAAAAAAAATACTTTAAACTTAATTAAATTTATAGTCTTGCCAGGTTCAGTGGCGCACACCTGTAATTCCCAGCTGCTAGGGAGGCTGAGACAGGAGGATCATGGGTTCAAAGCCAGACTCAGCAATGACGAGGCGATAAGCAACTCAGACCCTGTCTCTAAATAAAATAAAAAATAGGGCTGGGGATGTGGCTGAGTGGTTGAGTGTCCGAATTCAATCCCCAGTAACAAAAAAATATATAGAGAGAGAGTTTTAAAACTGATTTACTTTGACCACAGGGGAAGCACATTCAGCTAAAAATTTTGTTTAATTAGAGTTTAACTAGGAAAAGATTATTACCAATCATAATAGTAACAACAGGAGCTGGGGTTGTGGCTCAGTGGTAAAGTTCTCTCCTTGCATGTGTAAGGCACTGGGTTTGATCCTCACCACCACATAAATAAATTAATAAAAGTACTGTGTCCACCTACAACTAAAAAAAAAATTTACAAAAAATAATAGTAACAACAACCATTTATTGCACATTTATGCTCAGGTTCTAAGTTAAGCTCTTCACATAAACAGTATCAGATTTATATTCAGTCTTTCACTCTGTATTTATGTAACTATTGCAATTTTGCTTCAATGTTATTCAAGAGAAAAATAAACTAAATTCAGCGAATTGATAGCCAATTAAATCTAATTAATTAGAGCAAGAATACAAAGTTGATAATTTTTAGAACTCCACTGATTTTCCTTAGTATGGAAGTACACTAACACAGCAGAAAGCCAACTCTTCAATAATAACTCACCAATTCTTTATAAGCAAGGGAGTTGTAGCAACCACACACGGTTGCCTAAAGTCACTACCAACAGCCAACTAGTCTATTCCCAAAAAGTGGGGAAAGAGAGAAAGTTTTCAGCTACATCCATGAGTGGGTTACACACCATCCCATCTTCCCTCACCATAAAACACACACACACACACACACACACACACACACACACACACACAATTGGTGAGTACAGCCAATGTCTCTTTCAAATTGTTCCATCTCACTTTTGTCACCTTTATACAAAACCCCATAAATCTACATGGCCCACCTCTTTTCCAATAATGATGGCAATAAGTATTTACATCACCTACTGAAAATTACCACTTAGTCTTCTCATAGGAAACACAGATTGAATATACTACAAAAATATACTACAACTACACACACACACACACACACACACACACATACTACAACTACACACACACACACACGTTTCAAGAGACTCATGACCTAACATATAGTAAGGCAGACAGAAACACCATAACATAAGACTGGTGATTCCATTTGCTTCCTGATTCTCTTTTAGCTCTTGGGAAATGAAAAACGCTGCCACATTATTCCTCCCTATGCATTTGTTTACCTTGTATCAGTTCCCAAAATCCTAAGAAAACAACAAACTCCCCCCAAACTCTTACAGTATTTTATTTTTCATTATTAATCTTAAAATTGGCAAGGAAAAATCTCCTCATGTATAAGAAATTCTCAAATTAACAGTTGATTTGTCATCAGAAATCACTGTCCTGAAGACAGTGGGTTGACAGTTCAAAAAAAAAAAAAAAATACACTCCAAACATGAAGGAGTTCTAGGTAAGGATAAAGAATAAAGAAATACATCCCAACATGAAAATAAAATAAAAACATAATTTATTTCTAGTACACCTGCTCTATAAATACCAAGAGGAGACTTTCAGGACTTCGGACATTCCAGGCATTCTCCCTATGGCCATTTCTCCTCCTTCTCTCTCTGCTTCCTGACACCACCTCCAGGCCCTTAATCCACAATGTGCTCTCACCTTAGACCCAGAGCAATGAAAACAGCCATCTGTGGACTGAGACTTCTGAAACTGTGAGTCCCAAATAAACTGTTCCTCCTCTAAGCTTTTCTTGTCAGTTATTTTGGTCACAGAGACATGAAAGCTAACCCCCACCCCTAAAAAAAGGAAGTATGTATAAAACAATCATTATATAACTGTGTTAGTGTACTGAATATATAAGATGTACATGCATAGCAATGTACTAAATAAAATTTTGTCAAAATTCCTATCACAGGGGCTGGGGATGTGGCTCAAGCAGTAGCGCGCTCGCCTGGCATGCGTGCGGCCCGGGTTCGATCCTCAGCACCACATACAAACAAAGATGTTGTGTCCGCCAAGAACTAAAAAAAATAAATAAATATTAAAATTCTCTCTCTCTCTCTCTCTCTCTCTCTCTCTCTCTTTAAAAAAAAAAAAATCCTATCACACTGGGACTAAATATTTCAAGTGGTGATAAAATTCTTTAATATAGAAACTACATACTTTATAAAGTTCTATTAGGCAAGCTCTCAATAAAAATAAAAAGGCTGGGCTGGGGATGTGGCTCAAGCGGTAGCGCGCTCGCCTGGCATGCATGTGGCCCGGGTTCAATCCTCAGCACCACCTACAAACAAAAGATGTTGTGTCCGCCAAAAAGTAAAAAAAAAAAAAAAATATTAAAAAAAATATGAAGGCTGTGAATGACTTTAATAGTTTAGTTTCTCTATAACCTCCAAATTTACATTAAGATATAAACACCTGTGGATTCCTCAGCACACAGAAGTATCTGTTCAAAAAGGACATCTCCAGGGCTGGGGATAGCTCAGTTGGTAGAATGCTTGCCTCACATGCACAAGGCCCAAGGCCCTGGGTTCAATCCCTAGCACCAACAACCAAAAAAAAAAAAAAAAAGAAAAAAAGAACATCTACAATTGAGTTTTCATTTCCCATTAATCAATACATTAAATTCCAGCTATTTACCAAACTGACTCATGGAAGGAAAGGCTAAAAAATGCTTTTCTAAATTATATAGTATTCTAACACAGCAAAATAATACACCAATGATATTTACATTGTTGATATGATAATGTGTAAGAATTTTAAGGAACAACAAATTACTTATCAAATACTTATTCTGATAGGACACTATAAAATCGCTTCAGAAGTAATGAAAAACCACCAAACTGAAAGTTTCCAACAATAAACTTATACTGTAAAGCAAACTTAGCATCATGGATAACTAATGGAATTTTTAAAGTTCTATTTATTCATTTAATTTAAAAATTTATGATTTGGAAGGACTTCATAGTTCCCTTCACAGAGAAGGGGACTAAGACTCACTACTAACTTAGACAGTTAGACAAACAGACATCTAATTCTAATTTCAAGCAGACTTCTTGCCAGACTAAGAGTGATGAAGGAGTGTTTCCATATGAGTAAAGCAGAAATGTGGAACTATTGGTAATATATGTAATAGTTACTAGAGGTAGAAATTTCTAACAGACATGAACAATATAAACAATTATTGAAAAATTACTAAATAACAATTAAATATTTAAGAATTTAACAATTTGGAGATAAAAGTTTCTAACATGTAATATCATAATAATACCCTAATTAGCAATCTCCGCTGAAGAACTAAAATAAAGTATTATCATATTATTCCTTCTACCGTTTTGTCTGTTTTCTGATTTGTAAAAAGGGGATATTAAGGGCTAGGGCTGTGGCTGTGGCTCAGGGGTAGCAAACTTGCTGGCATGTGTGAGACAACAGGTTTGATTCTCAGCACCACATATAAATAAACAAAATAAAGGTTTATCAAGAACTAAAATAGGGCTGGGGATGTGGCTCAAGCAGTAGCGCACTCGTCTGGCATGCATGCGGCCTGGGTTCAATCCTCAGCACCACATACAAACAAAGATATTTGTGTCCGCCGAGAACTAAAAAATAAATATTAAAAAAAAATTCTCTCTCTCTCTTTAAAAAAAATCCCTTTGGTTTGAAATAGAAAGTTATTTTTAAAAAAAAGTAAAATAACTTTTTTAAAAGGGCGATATTAAAAGTACTTATTTCATAGGACTGTGGTGAAAATTAAATGAACTTAAAAGCACCCAGCAAATGTTAGGTACTGTTAAGAGATAATCATTTCTCAATTGCATAGGTATTAATTTGTCATAGTAAGACAAAAAAGGAACTATCTTTATTTAAAGGATTATTATGATAATCTTTTCTGGCAACTAGTAAAATCTATCACTAAGTTATATATTTCCTAAAAATTTTAAATGCATAAGATATAATAATATGACTCCTTTCCCTACATAAAAATAACAATCCTAAAACTATAGGGAATTATTAATTAAAATAATCATGTTCTAAGATAATTTTAATTGAATCATTATTTTGTTCAGTATTTCTAAGATTATAATATCCTAAATATCATTAAGAGAATGTTCAAAGACAACTTTCAAATAATTTTAACTTTATACAAATTTTCTCATCTTAATATAAAACATCCTTAAACTAACATCTGTGAAATAACTATGTATTGTATACATTATACTCAGATTACAACAAATCATCACCCAATATCAATAATAAGATAAGCAACTGTATTTATATCCACTTACTGCAATCTCTCTACAAGCCGACATGGATATTCCTGTGCCTTCGATTTGCTTCAACGCATATTCCTTTTCATCTTTTCTGCACATGAACAAAAACAAATTTTTTTATTTTTTCATATATTACTTTCAGACTCAAAATTGTAACTACAAAAACAACAGGAATGCATGTAGTTTCTCGGAGATATGTAGCCACTATGCCGTGCATCACTTTTTTTTTTAGTGCTGGGGATTAAACCCAGGGCCTTGTGCATGTGAGGCAAGCACTCTACCCACTGAGCTATATCCCCAGCTCCTCACTTATTATTTTTGATAATATTTCAACTACAGAAATAAGAAATTAAAAAAGCAATTCATGTCATAATGAAAATACCAGACAGAGCCAAAACACAAAATTCAAAACTGAACAGAATAGGATACTAAACACAGCACTAGTTTTGAAGAGTAAACAAGAATAAATATAAACTCAAACATATTGCAAGATAATTCTACTCCTGTCTTAATTATCTGAAGTCTATGAAAGCATTCTGTTATAAACATTCACTAAAAAAATAACTGATAGACATAAACTCCCAGAGTCATTTAAAGTAATTTCATAGTATAAAAAGCATTCACAGGACAAGGAACCTGTTCTCACCTAGAAAACTGAGTCTCACCTAGAATAAAGGATATTCAAAAGCTCTAAGACCCCAACCAAAAGCCCTTAAGACTTCAAAACATAGCCACCAACATCTCATTTCTCAGGAAACTCTATAAGAAACTCAGTAGTTACCGTTGGTTTTGCAAACAATAGAAAAAGGATTAGGGATCTCGGAATTCCTAGTAGTTAATCAGAGTAACTAGGAATTCAATAATGATGATACAAACCCATAGAACCAACATCAGATGAGCAGCTGGTGAATAAAGTATCTTTGAGACACTAACACCAAAAATACACAAGGACCCCAGCTGAATGCTGGAACTACAGATCATATACAGCATTGTTCTAATAACAGGGGCATAATTCACGCCCTCCAAATTTTGTCTTTGGAGTAGAGCCTCAGCAAGGTATCATCAGGACATAATGGATGCATTAAAATGCCAAAATAATGCCAAATTTGTCCTATATAACTATTCTCCTCATTTCACTGTGTTTACTAGCCGATGCTTTAAAAACATAACATGCTTTAAAAGCATATTTTTGCATGCATTTTAAAGATTATCACAATCGCCTATGTTTTGGGGAAATGATTTCATTGTATAAGAAATTATAAAATAGTCATAGTCAACGTGAAAATCATGGACATTTTTCTTCCAAGATATGCCATTCAGCAAATAAGCAGCATTTTGATAAACAGAAAATACCCCAGATATGTCAAAAGGATGGACTGTAGCCATGACATGTGGCACATGCCTGTAATCCCAGTGACTTGGGAGGCTGAGGCCCTAAGCAATTTAGTGAGACCCTGTCTCAAAATAAAAAAAAAATAAAAATGGCTGGGGATGTGACTCAGTGGTTAAGAGTCCCTGAGTTCAATCTCAGTACCCCAAAAAAAAAAAAAAAAAAAGGATGGTCTGTGATATAATTATTAAAATGATGGCTATGGTCATTAGAAACATGTAAATGTCTACCATACACCACTAAGAAAATGCACAAATTATGTTATATAGAAATATATATACATCTATACATATGTTGGAGATAATACAAAAATTAAAAACAATTGTGTTAAGATATAGGAAATTAAGTCAACCCAAGCACTAAGTAATTCAAAGCCAGCCTCAGCAATTTAGCAAGGCACTAAGCAACTCAGTTAGACCCCATCACTAATAATATACAAAATAGGGCTAGGGATGTGACTCAGTGGTCAAATGTCCCTCCCTGAGTTCAATCCCTGGTGTCACTCCCCCCACACACACACAAAAAAAAAACTAGAATGGAGGAATCAAAATAATTTAATATTCTGGAAATAATCAACTACTAGGATAATCTCTAATATTTTCAAAGTGAGAGTTTGGGCATGTTTTAAAGACCAAAGTCAAAAATCAGGGAAAGCTTAAGTGATCATTTTTTCTCTTTTCTCCATAATGCTTCCTATTTCTTCAGATCACTCAGAAGTCTCAAAAAAGCATAAACAGCAGGTAACCAAATATAATAAAAGCCAAGTACGTGTGTGACAGCACCTATGCCTGAGATACTCTGACACAATGCTTAAAATGTACAGATTATACATTTAACAAGTAAATTAACTACCAGGTATCTCTTATTAAGTTTAATAAGTTCTTAAAACAAAATTATAAAAGCTTTCTGACAAATTTTTCATAAGTGATCATATTTTTCAACAGAAATATTTCAATTCCCTGTTTCCCTAAATGAAGAGCTCCAGAAGCTCATGTAATTGCATAGTTTTATTTTTAATACTGTAAAGAATATTACACAATCTGGATAGGATATCGTTGCTATGGAAACTATACGATTTTTTTGCAGTAAGTCAAAAAGTGCAAAATTAACACATCACATTAATGGCTTTTGAATTTCACATCCAGACTGTCAAAGGAATTTGAAAGCTTGAGCAGGATAGACTGAAGCATAGGCCTCTTATTCTGAATTATATGGATAGGAACAAGGAATGAACCCAGTAATTATTTCACTTAATAAGTTTAAATATAACTTCCATCTGTTAAATCAATACTAAAAAATCTGCAATTTTAAATTCCACAGTTTTTAAATGGAGAATAAAGTAGTACATATATCATTACTATTTCTCTTTTGTATACTGCCATATGGTAAATGGTGATGTGGCACCTCTGAAATTCACCGTGTGAAACAGTAAGGTCCCAGAGGGTATATGGAACTCAAGCAGAAACATCTCCTGAATGAAACATGTGAATACTAATTTGAGGGCAGAGGCTAATACTTTAGTATAAAGACTAAAGATGTGTCCCCTTTACCACATATTCAGAAATATTTCAATAACTAAGGTACATGGGGTAGGGAAGGTTTACTGCTCTTATCCAATGTCAGTGTCCCTTTCCAGGAGTTCTTCCATGTAATAGCAGTATTTCATACCACACAGCTTGGATGTTTCAGGTACGTGTAATATTAAGTATCATAATGTTTTCTTTTATATGACAAGTGTGGAAAAGCAGGCAAACCTGTCCTGCCCTGCTATGACAGTTTGATTTTTAGAGGACACCTTAATTCTTCCCTAACTCTATTTTAAAAGACAAGAAGAGAAACAAAACGAATACAGTTTTAGGAAAATTGCTTTTTACATTTTAATGTTCATTAAATAGCATAACTACAGAAAAGGAATCATAAAAATAATCCAATAAGTTTAATAAGTAAAAGTACAGGATTAAAATTTACATACATGTGTGTATGTATACATATTTGTAGTAAAAACATAGCTATATACTATAGTGAATTTTTTAAATTTAAGGCATGTTTCCTATTTGTCCATAATGTGTATCAATACCATGCAAACTTCACTCTCACTTGTCACAATGAAAAAAGAAAAAAATATTAAGCAGAAACTGTGATTCTATTAAGTTTTCCATCTGAGACACTATGTTCTGGAAAATTCTTGATGCAAACAATTCTAAAGATAATAGAAAAATAAGTACCTATTTGTACAAAGAGTAGAAATTACCATCTTAAGTGAAAACAATCCTAGGCAGAAAACTACGCTCAATGTAGAATTTAAAGGTAATTCAGAGAATTTCTCAAGTACAGAGAACCAAGTTCAGTAGAAAAATCTCCCGAGTGAAATACTGGGAACTAGTTTAATGGAAAACATGACCTTACACTCTTCAGTAAGGTCCAAACTAGATGCCCAGCTCCAAGAGAACTGTAGCAAGATAATACACCATTCAGCAGCCACCATACACAAATATTTTTAGTGGTAGCTCAAACCTCTCTTGTTATAATCATAATTAGATTAACCCAAGGATCTCCAGCTCCTAGCAATACTCTAGGAGGTATCCAGGTCAACACTGAACTATCTCTGGTCTGAAGAACCTATAGCAAACAAAAAAGTCAGAAAAAGAAATTTTAGAAAAAGATGAAGCCACCCAGAACCTCAAAGCTAAGAGGTCCTGGAATAACATATACAAAGCTCTGAAATAAAATAGATGCCAACCAAGAATCCTATATCCAGCAAAATTAAGCTTCAGATTTAAAGATGAAATAAAAACCTTCCATGATAAACAAAAACTAAAAGAATTTACAACTTTTGGGTATAGATTGAGAAGTAAGATAGCTGGGTCAAAAAGTGGTTCCATTCCCAGTTTTCCAAGGAATCTCCATACTGCTTTCCATATTGAATACACCATTTTGCTGTCCCACCACAAATCCTCACCAACACTTATTATTGTTTGTATTCTTTTTAAAAAATATATTTTTTTAGTTGTAGGTGGACACAATATTTTATTTTTATGTGGTGCTGAGGATCAAACCCAGTGCCTCACACATGCTAAGCAAGTGCTCTACCTCTGAGCCACAACCTCAGCCCCTTGTTTGTATTCTTAATAGCTGCTATTCTGGCTGGAGTGAGATGAAATCTTTAGTTTTGATATGAATTTCTCTAATTGCTAGAGATGTTGAACATTTTTTCATATATTTGTTGATTGATTGTATATCATCTTCTGAGAAGTGTCTGTTCAGTTCCTTAGCCCATTTATTGATTGGGTTATTTGTTTTTGGGGGGGGTTAAGATTTTTGAGTTCTTTATATATTCTGGAGATTAGTGCTCTAGCTATGTGCGTGTGTTAAAAATTTGCTCCCATTCTGTAGGCTCTCTATTCACCTCATTGATTTGTTTCTTTTGCTGAGAAGAAGCTTTTCAGTTTGAATCCACTCATTTATTGATTCTTGATTTTAATTCTTGCACTATAGGAGTCTTATTAAGGAAGTTGGGGCCTATTATGACATGATGGAGACTTGGGCCTACTTTTTCTTCTATTAGGCGCAGGGTCTCTGGTATAATTCCTAGGTCCTTGATCCACTTTGAGTTGAGTTTTGTGCATGGTGAGAGACAGGGGTTGAATTTCATTTTGTTGCATATGGATATACAGTTCTCCCAGCACTATCTGTTGAAGGACAAGATTGGTTCAACATATGGAAATTAATAAATGTAATTAATCACATTAATAGATTTTAACAAAGAATCATATGATCATCTCAACAGATACAGAGAAAGCATTTGACAAAATACAGCAGCCCTTCATGTTCAAAACACTAGAAAAACTAGAGATAGTTGGAACATAACTCAACATTGTAAAAGCTAAATCCAAGACCAATGTCATTCTAAATGAAGAAAAATTGAAAGCATTCCCTCTAAAAACAAGAGAAGGATGCCCTCTCTCTCTCTTCTATTCAACATAATCCTTGAAAATCTTACTAGAGCAATTAGACAGAAGGAAGAATTTAAAGGGATAAGAATAGGGAAAGAAGGGGCTGGGGATGTGGCTCAAGCGGTAGCGCGCTTACCTGGCATGCGTGCGGCCTGGGTTCGATCCTCAGCACCACATACAAAACAAAGATGTTGTGTCCGCCGATAACTAAAAAATAAATATTAAAAATTCTCTCTCTCTCTCTCTCCCCCTCTCTCACTCTCTCTTAAAAAAAAAAAAGAATAGGGAAAGAAGAACTCAAAACTATCCCTATTTGCTGATGACATGATTTTATATATATATATTTTTTTTTTTTTTTGATGTTAAACTTGTCTTTTATTGCTCTGGGAAAGGATTCCAACACTCCAGCCTACTGTTAAGGTATTTTAGAAGCAGATTTATTCCAAATACATACATAATTCCTCTCCTCTCAGTTCAATGGTTGAACAGGGATGGGGGAGTAGCTCAGTAAAAAGTAACTGATGCTTTTCCAATAAGATTTTGCTTTGGGTTCATAAAAGTGGACAGAATATGGTAGGTATATGTCCCACCAGAGTTTGGAAATTTTCCTTACCTACCCTAGAATTAAACATACTTATTGTAAATACTTTTACAAAAATTACCATTTTTAAACTATTAAAGTGTATAACCAGTGGCATTACCTACATTCACTTTTTTTGGCAATCATCACCATCTATTCTTCAGAATGTTTTCAGACTTGCAAACTGACACTCTAAACCCATTAAACAATAGCTGATAGCCTCCTTCCCTAACCACCACCATTCTACTCCTAGACTACTTTTGGACTGTTTCGCTTTCACTTAATAAGAAAGACAGTCTACTGCTGACCAGTGGGGTTGCTTCTCTACATGCAAGTTTTCTTGCATATAGTCCATTTGAGTTTATTATTATAGAGAAAGGTGGAGACAAACTGGATGTGAGTCTCCTATCCTAGTCTCAGCAGCCCTGCCATGGATCTGCCCAACTCTTTCGCATCAAAAAGTTGATCTTTCGAGCCATTTCCATGTTGTAGATCCGCCTGAAGGTTTCATAGCTTTCCTGCTGTCGCTTGCGGCAAGGTTTCTCATAGTATCTTCGTTGTTTAATGTCCTCAATGAGCCCATCCAAGCTGAGGATTCTGTTCAGGGTCCTTTATGCACCTTCCACGTTCCCTTCGTGTACCATCACAGTCCCAGCAATGAACTTCAGGTGCTTTGCCATGACCTTGGATTTAAGTCTTCATTCTTTAGGAGGACCCGAGAAAACCGAGGGAAAGCTTCGCCACCGAGACCGTGTCGCCGGGCATGGGGGAACAGTCGGGGCAGAGGTGCACAGCAGGTCCCAGCTACCGCTCACCACCCAGTGGAGGGTTAGGGCAGTGACTGGACAAGGAGTCTGCTGGGCATTGGGGAGGAGGCCGCTGTGCAGACCCGGCCCTCCCCAGGCCCTACCAGATTTCCCCAATGCGGAGGAAGTCCCTCATCTGGCACCCTCACAACACGCCTGACCCCCAGCCTAAGATTTTATATTTAGAACACCAAAATCTCCACCAGAAAGCCTCCAGAACTCATAAATGAATTCAGCAAAGTATCAGGATATAAAATTAACACCCAAAAATCAATTACATCCCTATACATCATGGATTAATCCACTAAAAGAGAAATTAGAAAAACCATCCCCTTCACAATAGCCTCAAAATATAATAAAAACATTTGGGAATCAATGTAACAAAAGAGATGGAAAACCTATACAATGAAAGATAAAGAACACTAAAGAAAGAAACTGAAGAAGACCTTACAAGATGGAAAGATCTCTAATGTTCTTGGATAGGCAGAATTAACATTGTCAAATGGCCTTATTACCAAAAGCGTCATACAGATTTAATACAATTCCTATTAAAATTACAATGGCTTTCTTTATAGAAACAGAAAAAGCAGTCATGACATTCATCTGGAAAAACAAGAAGCCCAAAATAGTCAAAGCAATCCTTAGCAAGAAAAATGAAGCAAGAGGCATCACAATACCAGACCTTAAATTATATTACAGAGCCATAGTAACAAAAACAGAATGGTATTGGCACCAAAACAGATAGTATGCCAATGGTAGAGAACAGAAGAACCCACATAAGACAAACCCACATAAATACAGTTATCTCATACTAGACAAAGGCACCAAAAACATACATTGGAGAAAAGATAGCCTCTTCAATAAACGGTACTGGTAAAACTGGAAATCCATATGTAGCAAAATGAAATTAAACCCCAATCTCTCACCCTGCACAAAATTCAATTCAAAGTGTATCAAAGACTTAGGCACTAGAACAGAGACCCTGTGCCTAATAGAAGAAAAAGCAAGCCCAAATCTCCACCATGTCAGCTTAGGAACTGACTTCCCTAACAAGACTTCTAACTCACAAGAAGTAAAATCAAGAATCAATAAATGGAATGGAATCAAACAAAAAAAAACTTCTTCACAGCCAAGGAAACAATAAAAAATGTTAATACAGAGCCTAAGAATGGGGAAAAAAGAATAGAGTATTAATATATAATACGCACCTCAGAGTATTAATATATAAAGGATATATTAAAAACACCAAAAAAAAAACCACCAAATAATCCAATCAATAAATGGGCAAAGGAACTGAACAGACACTTTGCAATAGAAGAAATACAATCGGCCAACAAATACATGAAAAAATGTTCAACATCTCCAGCATTTGAAAAATGCAAATCAAAACTACACTTAGATTCCATCTCACTCCAGTCAGAATGGCAATAATCAAGAATACAAGTAACAATAGATGTTGGCAAGGATGTGGGGACAAAAGTACACTCATACATTGCTGGTGGGACTGCAAATTGTTGCAATCACTCTGGAAAGCAGTATGGAGATTCCTCAGAAAACATACAATGGAACCTTAAAATCAGCATACTCTAGTGAGGCACCCACATCAGTGTTTACATCAATTTAATTCACAATAGCTAAACTATAAAATCAACCGAGGCACCCTTCAAAAAATAAATGGATAAAGAAAATGTGGTACATATACACAACGGAATATTACTCAGCTATAAAGAAAAATGAATTTATGACACTTGCCAGTAAATGGATGGAGTTGGAGAATATCATGCTAAGTGAAATAAGCCAATCCCAAAAAAAACAAAGGCTGAATGTTCTCCTAATATACAGATGCTAACACACAATATGGGAGTAGGGGAGGTAAGAATAGAAGTTCATTAAATAAAAAGAAGGGGAGGAGGGTGGAAATGGGAAAGAAAGTAGAATGAATCTGATATATGAATATATGACTAGTGTAACTCCACATCATGTACAACCAGATGAATAAGCAGTTATATACCATTTATGTAAGAAGTGTCAAAATGCAGTCTACTGTGATGCAAAACTAATTAGAACAAATAAAACGTATATATTTTATTAAAAAAAAATATGAAGCCCCGTACGTTTACATAGACCTGTAATCCCAGCTGCTCAGCAGGCTGAGGCAGGAGGATCCAAATTCAAAGCCAGCCTCAGCCACTTAGCAAGGCCCCAAGCAACTTAGCAAGACCTCATCTCAAAGTAAAAAAAAAATAAAGAGGGTTGGGGATGTGGTCAGTGGTTAAGCGCCCTGGATTCCATGCCTGGTATCAAAAAAGAAAGAAAAGTCTGCAAAGTAAGAAGATTAAAATCCTTTTTTGTTTCTAATAAAAACAGAAGAGCCTCGTTATTTTATACCAATTAACAAACTACTGAGTTCATTTTATGCGTCCCCAACACTGTGCCAAACTCTAGGGATGAACAAAATTAGAGAGTGACTACCTCAATATAAGGGAGTTCATAATTCAACTGGAAGGAAATTCTGGGTGAATAAGAAATACAAACAAGTAACTCTGATATGCTTTCTACCCACAAGAGAGGTGCAAGCAGGAACAGAGATTATGTAACCAATAATTCCTTTTGAGCTTTAAGGAAAGTAACTCCATAAATCATGCCTTTAAGGGAGGTATTCCCCAGGCAGAAAAGAGATGAGGATGTCAGAAAATTCCAGGTAGATACCCATGGTATAAGGAAAAAAAGCAACATATTCAGTAAGGTATTCAGTAAGACCGGAGGTTAGAAAAGTAAAGAAAGGAAAGGAACCATGGGAGCTCTACAAAGAAGTTTGAACTTATGTAAACAGTGTGGAGCCAAAAGTTTTTAGAAAGACAAGATACAATCACAAATTCTTTCTCAGAAAAAAATAACTGGTAATAATTACAGAGAAAAACTTGTGGTAAAGTAAATATTTGATAGGTTGAATCAAACATCCAGATAAATGAAGATGAAAGATTAATTTAGAATAGCAGCAGAGGAGAATAAATAATGGATTAAAAAGATACTTCTGATACAACCAGAGATATGAAAAATTGTGCTCTATATGTATAACATAATTATAATGCATTCTGCTGTCATATATAAAAAAATTAATAAAATAAAAAATTAAAAAGTCACTTTTGAAGCTGGGCATGGTGGTACATTCCTATAATCCCAGCAACTCATGAGTCTGAGGCAGAAGGATCACAAATTTCTCAGCAAGACCCTCAGCAATTTAATAAGACCCTGTCTCAAAATAAAAAATTTTAAAAGACTGGGGATTTAACTCAGTGGTAAAGCAACCCTAGGTTCATTACCCAGGATTCCCTCCTCCCAAAAAGAACATTTCTGAGTCTTCTGTATGTGATGGTGAGGATGGTTCTGAAGATGGGTGAAGTTTCCCCTTTGTCTAAAGGTGAATGACAACCTTAACCAGAGAAATGATAACATTTTTATACAGCCATCTCTTAAAAATTTTTATTTTGGGTAGTGGGGATTGAACCTAGGGGCACTTTTACCACTGAGTTACATCACCAGTCCTTTTTACTCTATTTTGAGGCCAAATCTCACTTAATTGACCAGGCTGGCCTCAAATCTGTGCCGGCAGTCTATCTGGGCACAAAATAACCGAGCCGCCACAAAGCCTTGTAGGTTCAAACAGCAACTCTTTATTCCTGAACTCTCACTGGCACTCTACACACACTTCCCGGGAATACACTCCCTCTACTGGGCTGCGCGAGCCAATTTTCCTGAACCTTCGAGAACTCAACTCCAAAGTAGTGGGTGCCCGAGGCAGCAGGATCCATCCTAATCCTGGAGCCGCCCTATTCCCAGCAGGATCCGCCCTAATCCCAGAGCCGCCCTATTCCTGGAGCAGGGTCACCTTTCAACCATTCCCTCTAGCAAAATGCCAGGCGTCATTGCAACTAAACTGTGGCTCTCAACAAATCTGCAATCCTCCTGCCTCAGCCTCCCAAGACACTGGGATTATAGGTGTGTGCCACTGTATACAACCATATATTAAATGGAGAGCTATAATTCATTTTAAAGAAAAACAATTCACTGAATTCAATTCACATACCAATGTATCTCATCAGTGGTATAATAACACTTCACTCTTATCAGGATATGTTGATATTTCCCGAACTTCTTACTTTTCATTCAAAAACTATTTGAACCATCAATGTACTTCTAAAATCTCAAATTCAACATTGCATTGGTAACTACATTACAAATTATCAATAATTTTGAATTTTAATTCTAAAAATGTCAAATTCTTAATTCTCAGGAATTAGTGAAATTAAAATAAACTTATCTGCAGTAATCCTTAAGATCCAGGCATCCCAAGTGTTAAACTTAAAACAAATAAGTGATTTATTTTAACAGAATGTAAATCATTAGCAAATATTTAGTATAACCAAATTTTTGTATAAAATATCTAACTTGGAGAATTCGTGAATCTCAAGTCAAACCTACTTGCTATAGATAAGAGATGCAAGACATTTTTTTCAGACACATTTTTTTCAGCACACACTGTGTGCCAAGCACTGGTACTGGACTCTGAGAACAGGAGAAAGAAGGAGCTGATTCCCTTGTGAATCTTTATAGAGACAAAAGCAAGGGATACTCTAATAGGTGCTATATATATGCAAAGTGCATGAGATTAAAATATGGAAAGAAGGGCTTAGTTTGGTAGAACACCAGAAAGAAAGGGCTATCCGGTAAATAATTTTCAAAGGACACATCCAAGTGGACCTTAAGAGATGAGCAGAATTTCTTACAGAAGAGGGGACAGGGCAGAAATGTACAAAGTTTTAAGATTAAAATCCATGCTATATTCAAGAAAAAGGCAGAAGACAGGTACAGTTAGAACACAAAGCTAGAAAAAAGAACAAAGAATATAAAATAAGCATAGTTTTGTGTGGTAAACCTGAAGTTGGCATTTTACCCCTATAACAGGAAGCCATCAGAGGTTTCTCAACAAGAGAGACATATGATTAAACAGATACTCTTGATAAGCAGTAGTATTCCGGATGAATCAGAGGTTTTAAAGCTACATATAAGGAATCACTGTAATGGTTTGGGGAGGGTTGATGAGGGCCAAAATTAAAGAAAAATGTAGTAGGAGTGAAGGGAATGAATCCAAGGCACATTCCAGAAATGGAATAATCTACTGCAAATATATTTGGTTACATTGTAAGCATTTGAAAAATATTTGACAAATCAACGTTAATATACATGTATACATATATGGTTCTATGGCAGACAGTCAGCTAAACACCTTAAGATGACTAAGGTTTCCAGAGTATTGTCTCAGTGAAATTAAGGTCACCAAACAAAATTTGATATACATACATGTGTGTGCGCATGCGCGCAGGAAGGAAAGGGGGGAGAGGGAAAGAGAGAGGAAAAAGGAAGGAGGGAGGAAGGGGGATGAGGTGGGAGAGGGAGAGGGAGAGGGGAGAGGGGAGAGGGGAGAGGGGAGAGGGGAGAGGGGGGAGAGAGAGAGAGAGAGAGAGAGAGATTATGAGCCAGTTTGCAGACAGTTTCTCAAAACTCTAGCCAGGGCAATCAGGCAAGAGAAGGAATTAGGAGCATATGAATTGGAAAAGAAGAAGTCACACTATCGTTGTTTGCTGATGACATGATCCTACAAACAGAAGACCCAAAAAATCCCATTAGAAGACTTCTAGAAATGACAAATGAATTTAGCAAAGTAGCAGAATACAAGATCAATACTCATTAATCAACAGTTTTCTATAGTCCAACAGTGATTCAGATGAGAAAAAATCAGGAAAACCACCACTTTCACAATAGCCTAAAAAAAAAAAAAAAAATACCTGGGAATTAATCTTACCACGGAGGAGAAAACAGAACACTGAAGGAAGAAATTGAAGAGGATCTCAGAAGATACAAATACCTCCCATGTTCTTGGTTAGGCAGAATTAATATAGTCAAAATGGGCATATTACCAAAAGTAATATGCATATCCAATGCAGTCCTAATCAAAATACTTACAACATTCTTCACAGACCTAAAAGAAACAGTCCTAAAATTCATTTGGAAGAAGAGACCCAAAATAGCCAAAGCAATTCCAAACAAGAAAAGTGATGCAGGAGGGATCACAATACCCAATCTCAAATTATATTACAGAGCTACAATAGCAAAAACAGAATGGTATTAGCATCAAAAGAGACATGAAAACCAATGGAATAAAATAGAAGACACAGAGACAAACGCAATTTTATGCAGCCATCTGATCCTTGACAGAGGCGCCAAAAAAATATATGTTGAAGAAAAGACAACCTACTTAACAAATGCTGCTGGGAAAACTTGTTATCCATATATACAGAAGAATGAATTAATATCACTATTTTTCACATACCATAAAAAGTCAAATAAAAATGGACTAAAAATTAAGACAAGAGGGCTGGGGTTGTGGCTCAGAGCTAGAGCGCTTACCTACATGCATGAGGCACTGGGTTCGATCCCTAGCACCACATAAGAATAAAATAAAATAAAGTGTTCACCTATAACTAAATATTTTTTTTAAAATAAGGCAAGAAAACTTAAAACTACTAGAAGAAAACATAAGGTATAGGTGCAGGCACCAACTTCCTCAAAAAGACCCCCAAAGCTGAAGAAATAAAACCAAGAATCAGTAAGTGGGATGCCATCAAATTAAAAAGCTTCTACATAGCAACAGAAATGATTAAGAGAGTGAAGAGGGAGTCTATGAAATGGGAGAAAATCTTTGCCAGCTACTCCTCAGACAGGAGACTATTATGCAGAATATAGGGCTACGGATATAGCTCAATTGATAGACTGCTTGTCTCACATGCACAAGGCCCTGAGTTCATTGCCCAGCACCACCAAAAAAATCCAGAATATATGAAGAATATATATAAAGAACCCAAATATATACAAATATATGAAGAACCTAAATATCAAAAAAAAAAAACATTGCTCAATCAATTTAAGTGGGCAAAAGAACTAAACAAATTTCTTACAGATGACTAACAAATGTGAAAAAAATGTTCAACATCTCTTGCAATTAGGGAAATGCAAATCAAAATTACACTAAGATTTCCTCTCGCTCCAGTCAGAATGGCAATTATCAAGAACATAAATTGGGCTGGGATTGTGGCTTAGCAGTAGAGCGCTTGCCTCGCACAAGCGGGACCCGGGTTCAATCCTCAGCACCACAAAAAAATAAAGGTACTGTGTTGTATCCATCTACACCTAAAAAATAAATATTTTTAAAAAAGAACATAAATAATATAAATGCTGGCAAGGATGTGGGGAAAAAGGTACACTATCACATTATTGATGAGACTGCAAATTAGTACAACCACTCTGGAAAGCAACATGGAGATTCCTTAAAAAACTAGAAATGGAACCATATGACCTAGCTAGTCCACTCCTTGGTGTTCATCCAAAAGATCTAACATAAGATAGTACCTAGTACTTCAATGTTTATAGCAGCACAATTCACAATATCCAAATTATGGAATCACCCCAGTTGCCTGTCAATACATGAATGGACTAAAAAAATGGGGTGTATATACACAGTGGAGTTTTACTCAGTCATAAAGAAGAATGAAATAATGGCATTTGCAGGTAAATGGTTGTAATCAAATTCCTTGCATATATGATTTTGTCAAAATGAACTCAGAGCTCCTATCCCTAACAGAAGGAAAAGTAGGGCCTAATCTTCATCATGTTTAATTAAGCCCCAACTTCCTTAACAAAACTCCTAAAACAAAAGAAATAAAATCAAGAATCAATAAATGGGATGGATTCAAATTAAAAAGCTTCTTCTCAGCAAAAGAAACAATCAATGAGGTGAATAGAGAGCCTACAGAATGGGAGCAAATTTTTACCACACACACATCAGATAGAGCACTTATCTCCAGAATATATAAAGAACTAAAAAATCTTAACCCCCTAAAAACAAATAACCTAATCAATAAATGGGATAAGGAACTGAACAGACACTTCTCAAAAGATGATATACAATCAATCAATAAATATATGAAAAAATGTTCAACATTCTAGCAATTAGAGAAATGCAAATCAAAACTACTCTAAGATTTCATCTCACTCCAGTCAGAATAGCAGCTATTAAGAATAAAAACAATAAGTGTTGGCGACAATGTGGGGGAAAAGGCACACTCATACACTGCTGGTGGGACAGCAAAATGGTGCAACCAATATGGAAAGCAGTATGGAAATTCCTTGGAAAATTGGGAATGGAACCACCTTTTGACCCACTCCTAGGTCTATACCTAAAGCACTTAAAAACAGCATACTACAGGGACACAGCCACATCAATGTTTATAGCAGGACAATTCACAATAGCTAAATTGTGAGACTAACTCAGATGCCCTTCAATAGATCAATGGATAAAGAAACTGTGGTATATATACAAAAGGAAATACTACTCAGCATTAAAAGAAAATAAAATCATGGTATTTGCAGGTAAATGCATGCAGGTGGAGAATCTTATGCTAAGTGAAGTAAGCCAATCCCCCAAAACCAAAGGCTGAATGTTTTCTCTGATAAGTGGATACTGATCCATAGTGGGGATGGGGGGGGGGGGTGGGGACATGGGAGGAATGGAGGAACTTTGGATTGGGCAAAGGGGAGGGAGGAGAAGGGAGAGAACATGGGGGTAGAAAAAATGGTTGAATGAGACAGACATCATTACCCTAGAAACATGTATGACTGCACAAATGATGTAACCCTACTTCTTGTACAACCAGAAGTAAATAATTGCACTACATTTGTGTAAAATGAATCAAAGAATATTCTGCTGTCATGTATAACTGATTAGAACAAATAAAAAATAAATTAAAAAAGAACCCAATTACTATGTATAATTATGATGCATAAATAAAAAAATACAAAGAGAAATATATTCCTTTTGGACATGTTGACTCTCAACTGGCTACTAGATAAGAAATAACAGAAATGGAGTTGAAAAAAAAATTATACCAGTAACTGTTAAAGCTAAAGAAATGCAGAGCAAGGTGACACATGCCTATAATCTCAACCACTCAAGAGGCTGATGAGGTAGGAGGATCATAAATTCAAGGCCAGAATGGGCAAGTCAATGAGACCCTTTCTTAAGATAAACTTTTTTTAAAAAGGACAGGGGATGTAGCTCACTGATACAGTACCCCTGGATTCAGTCCTCAGTATCACCAAAAAAAAAAAAATAAGAAGTAATAGTAGTAAATAAATGTGATCATAAAGAGAAAGAACAGAAGAAAAGGGTGAAGGATGGTAACCAATGCTCTTAAACCTCTTTCACATAATGGCATTCACATGATGTTATTACCTGTACCTGAACACCTGCATAAAAAGACCAACAGAGGTGATGGTATCCATAAGTTTCTACTGCTCCAAATCCCATTAGTTTGTAAAGAATTTAGAGAATAATAGGACCTACAACCCATTCACAGGATCCATGCCATAGGGGTTGGAAAGTCTTCTCTAGTAATCATCAGCCTTCAACAGGTTACAGAAAAAGAAACTATTAAAAGTCCATAATGATAACCAGCTATCCCACAAACTGGATATGGAATACTCTTAGAAAACTGGTTTGGCCCCTTGAAAAAAATGAAACAGTCATAAGAAATGAGGAATGTGGAGATAATCTAAATTAAAAGAAACTCAAAACAAAAAAACAAAAGGACATGCATCAAAATCTTGAATGGACTGTGGTTCAAATAAAAGCCATTATAAAAGTTTATTTGTAGGACAACTAACAAAATTTAAATATGAACTAGATATTACATAATATTAAGATATTATGGATAATTTATTTCCTAATTTTTATTCTATTAAATGTCTCAAATGTAGGATAATGGTATGATTATACAGAAAAAATGTTTTATTTGTATAGATATAGATTCAAGTTCTTGGAGATGACATCATAACATCTGCAAGTTAATTTCAAATGGTTCAATAACAACATAAATATTCAGAGATATAACACAAATATAGAAAGATAACAATGGATGACTCTAAGCAGAAGATAAATGGGTGTTCATTGTCTAAAGTTCAACTTTTCTGCTTTAACAAACTTGATTTTAAAAACTGAATAAGAAGCAATTGAAGAGTTAAAGAGAAAAACTGTTAAGATAGTGATATAGAGAAGTCAAGGAACAAGTATTAAAAGGTAAGTGGGCAAACATGTCAAATAAAAAAGCAACCCCAGCACTGGGGATGGGTAGGGACAATAAAGGGTTGTTTGTATAACCAGAAATTTGGGGCTGGAGATATAGCTCAGTGGTCTCAGTGGTAGAGTACTTGCTCAGCACATGCAAAGCCTTAGGTTCAGATCCCCATCACCCAAAGCAGGTGGGAGGATGTAGAATCAAAAATTAAGGTCAAAAAATGGGAAGATCAAATAGAAGAGAATGAAAAGGAATTCATCAGATTTGATAGCTGATAACATTTTACAAGACCATCTCTAATAGAGCAAGTATTTTGCTCAAAACTCTGTAAAGGACTTTCCATACTCTTTTATTATAATTAATTGGAATTGAACCACACTCCTTAACCCACCCCCAAATGAGGAAGAGAACTTACTCATTTCTAAATATTCTATAGGTACTAACAAAGTACCTTGTAATTAGTAGGATAAACATCTGTTGCACTGAAATAAATTTCTTAGTCTTAATCAAACTAAAAAAATGATTCCCCAATAATAAGAAAATCTAGAGAACTTCCTTTTTTAAAATATATACTTCAACTGCAAAAAGTGGTAGTGACTGCCTATAGCCCTAGCTAGTCTACAGGCCAAGGCAGAAAGATGTCTTGAATGACTAGGCTGGGCAACATAGTCAGACCCCATCTCAAAAAAATATCTTTATATAGCTATATTTTCTGAAAAAAATGAAATCAAAATGACAGTGACAATGTTGCACTAAAATATTTTTATTGAAAAAGTAATCACATCTAAAAATTCACCAAAAGAAGCAACTATTTGGGGCTGAGGCTGTAGCTCTGTGGTAAAGTACTTGCCTCACATGTGTGAGGCACTGGGTTAAATCCTCAGTACCACATAAAAATAATTAAAGACACTGTGTGTTCATCTACAACTCAATAAATTTTTAAAAATTTTTAAAAAGAAGCAACTATTTCCTTCTAAAGAGGAAGAAAAAATATATTTTGTTATTCTCAAATCTAGCATAATCAGATCAGCTAGAACTAGATCATCAGATTAGACAGTACTGAATCAATAACCTTGATGCCTTTGGTTCTCCCCCTACCTGCTCTCCCTTTGGTGCTGGGAATAGAACACAAGGCTAAGCTTAAGCACATACTCTACCACTGAGCTATGACTCCAACCCAGCCCCTAGTTTCATTTTTAGATTTCAGTATCCATGAAATCTCTGTATTATGTCGTAAGTATCAATGAAAAACAAATACCAAAAAAAGAGAATAACCAAGATATCAAAATTAACTCTTTTAAATGTATTAATATTTCATCACTAAAGATTCTACCAAACCTAAACCACTGAGGTTTTCTAATAAAATGTAATCTTTGCATGTTTTTTCCTAGTTGATCTTAACAACTGTGATACAGTCTCTTTGCTAATACAGTGTCCTTTTTAGAACCCAAATCAACTGAACCTTTACAATCCAGTCTCTGATATCCATTGGAATGAAAAAAGTAAATTCCTTGAGAAGAGCTTACTTGAAACTTTAATCAACAAGGCACAGCAATCATAAAGTCAAATCAAAAAGTCAGCTATCAGCTAATATTATGTTATATGAAATACACTGCATTATAATATTTTAAAGGCAATTATAATATCATTTACTCATTTTTGTAGTATATTATGTGCATTGGGAAGTGTACCATACATTCCCTAAAGTATTAACAATGGAGAGTATCTTTTTCCTTCTTTAAGTCTATCTATATTTCCTGATTTTTCTATGATTTTTAACAGTCATTCTTTCAAAAGTTTCCATATAGGTTGGCCTAAAATTGTCTATATAAAAATTCAGGTAAGGGGCTGAGGTTGTGGCTCAGTAGTAGAGCGCTTGCCTAGCAAGTGCAGGGCAAAGGGTTCAATCCTCAGCACCACATAAAAATAAAAACAACTAAAAATAAAGGTATTGTGTCCAACTAAAAATAAAAAATAAAAAATAAAATTCAGGTAAGGGCTGGGGCTGTGGCTCAGTGGTGGAGCGCTTGCATTGCACATGTGAGGCATTGGGTGTGATCAACTCAGCACCACATAAAAATAAAGATACTGTGTCCATCTACAACTAAAAAAATATTTTTAAATAATTTCAGGTAAACTTAGCCTTGTCAAATCATCCATTACATAGGAAAGTCAATCCAAAGATCAAGTTCTAGTTACTAAAAAGCTGAAAAACAAGAAATTAGGAAGATAAAGCTGCTGCCCATCTAAGACTAAAGGTAAAAACCAACAAAAATGAGCCAACCAACTCATAACTTATGGTAGAAAACAATATTTTTTTTCATTTACCATTAAGTCAACTTTAAAACAAAAGTGAACACTTATCCAATATGACAACACATGTATCATGAGAGTTATTTACAACAGTTACACTTTTAAGATAACTTACTACATGTCAGGGACTGATCTAAGCACTTCAAATATTAACTAGTTTAATCCCTACAACACGTTATAAAGAAAGTACAGAGACAGACACTGAAAGCTGAGATGGTAAGTGATTCACTCTAGATGACAAAGCTAGTGAAGTATCAGATTTCACAAAGCTTGTGAAGTGGCAGATAAAAGTTTTTACAGGTTAGTGATCTGGCTTCAAAGTCTGCACTTTAATTACTACAGCCATTAGTTTCATTTCTTCACATTCCTCCTCTGAGAAAATGAAATGGGGAACAGTATGTGTTAAGGCTCAGAAACAAGAGAACATTATACATCTTAAATTCAGTAAGAATGATTCAAAGCAGGGAAAAGCAAGTTAAAGGTGAAGAAGAAACAAGTAGAGCTAGAAGGAGAACAGGTAATTCTAATTAAGAAAACTGGACAGACATCCTGAGAAACAAAGGTAAGAATTTGAAACAATCTGTGTTTTTTTGTTTTGTTTTTTGGTTTTTTGAATTTTTAATATTTATTTTTAGTTTTTCAGCGGACACAACATGTTTGTTTGTATGTGGTGCTGAGGATCGAACTGGGGCCGCACGCATGCCAGGAGAGCGTGCTACCGCTTAAGCCACATCCCCAGCCCAACAATCTGTGTTTTTGTGAAAACACAAAGGGGTGGAGATGGCACAGAAACTAGTTAAGAGGTCTTTGAAGTAATTTAAGTGTACAGTCACCAGTCTATATTAGGATGGTTGGAAGAAGAAAAAGAGGGTGGGTCTGAAAGATAATTAGGAAACAGTGTCAAAAGACCATGTGGTGAAAAACGAAAAAAAGCAAGAATGATTCCCAGTCTCTAGCAAAGGGAACGGGTGACAGTGATACCCTTCACTGAGTTATAAAGAACACTCTGGGGAAGTTTAGACAAGATGAAGTTGAGAGGACTGTGGAAATAGAGGTGTCTAAAAGGCATGTAGACAAACCTAAAGAGATGCGAAATTAAGTTATGAAACAGGAGGGAGGATAGAACCCTAAAGAATATCACTGAAAAAAACATGATCTACAGTATTTAAAATGTATATTACATAATTTGGTACTTAATATTGCTAAGTGGTTTCTAGTCATTTTACGTTACTCTTGTCTTCTCAACTAAACACTAAGTTCACTAAAAACAACAAAGTTTCCTATAAGCAATTGCAGCTCCATAGCTTTTATCATATTAATGGGTATTTTCAGAGTAGTCAGGCAACTGAAACTTGGGAAAAAAAAACAAAATATACCTGGTTTTAAGAAAATCCTTTACTTAGGATTCCCTTAATCTTCCATTTTTCCCTCAGGGTTTGTTCCCTCAGTTACTACTAACAAATCCAGGACAAAAATGAGCTTGCAGATTGGTAATCTGGAAGTTATATAATGGTACAGTAATCTACTGTCTCCTAAGCAAATCAAGAATAACTTTAAGAGAAAAGCAGAAGAGAGGTATCTTTGTTCAAAATAAGAGATTAAATTTGTTTTACTGCATTTTACTACTACAGTAGAAATTTTTAAACTGTTAATCACAAAAGTACTTACTGTTTTTGTCCCTCAGTCTTCTCCACACTGATTGATCTGATCTCCCCGATTTCTCTTCTTTATTCTTCCCATTCATCAGACCAGTTCAAGCTTTCAGATATTCTGTGAACACCTGAGGCTAAGTCAAATCTGTCTTCTTTGCATTCACCAAGCACACCTCCGCACTATACACACAGCATCTTATACCACTTTTTTGTTCTTTTTTCCTTTTTTTGAGTATCAGGGATTAAACTCAGGGGCACTGGACCACTGAGCCACATCCCCAGCCCTATTATGTATTTTACTTAGAGACAAGGTCTCATTGAGTTGCTTACTGTCTCACCATTGCTAAGGCTGGCTTTGAAATTGCAATCCTCCTGCCTCAGTCTCCCAAGCTCCTGGGATTATAGAGCCACCACACACAACCTTATACCACTTTCTATGGTAACTTTTTCACAAATATAAAGAGCCTACATGACTGATGAGCTTCTTACACTCTTATTTTATAAGTTTTTATATCTGTAAGTTAGGAAGAATAATAAAAAATGTTTTGAAATAATGCAAAAAATATTTTGAAGCTCAATGAGGTCACATTGTCAAATGCCTAGCAGTGTCCAACACCTACTACAGCCTCAATAAATACACATCAAAATTTTAAACTCTTTTTGAGAGACTATAGATGAAGTCCACAAATAAGACATTACAGTTAGAATGCTTAGAATGGATTGCAGGACTGAGTTTTTGGCATATAGATATAGACACACACACACACACACACACACACACACAAACATATCAGCAAAAATGGAACACAGTATTTGAAATTAATATTTCTTACATGAATAATAAATTACCAGAGAGGTGGTATCATTTTTATGTGTATCTTTGCAGCTAACAACCAAGCACTAGATGAACTAATATAACTGGCTATCTGCCTTTTCTAGTAAGATGGAGGCTGACAATTAAGAGTCCAGAATTATTAAGTAGTTATTTGTACTACAGTGCATACTGCCACTACAAAGGTTACAATAACATTGAAGTATAATCTACTCTTGTGAAAGATTACACTTCAATGTTATTGAAACCTTTGTAGTTACTTAGCCTAATAATACACATATTACACACAAGGTATTATATTGAAAACTGCCTAAATCCCATCACTTAAGATACTTTTAAACAAAAATTTAATTCTATCTTCTCGTAGAAGATAAGGAAAAGAAGGGCAGAAGATGCAGTCCAATAATCTGATATGAGCAGTACTTTGTTATTTTTTTTATATACTACTGAATAGAATAATCTGTGGGAATTTAAAACAAAATACAGTTTACATTATATACAAAGAACAAAACTTAGCTATAAAGTCTACAAAATATGTATAAGATAAAACTCTAATAAAAGAAATCAAAAAAGATCTAAATGGACTGGGCGCACACTTATAATCACAGTGGTTTGGGAGGCTGAGGCAGGAGAACTGCAAGTTCAAAGTTAGACTCAGCAATTTAGCGAGGCCCTAAGCAACTCAATGAAACTCTGTCTTTAAATAAAATAGAAAAAAGTGGAGGGCTGGAGATTTGGCTCAATGATTGAGTGCCCTAGGAAAGATATTCCATGTATGAAGATATTCCATCTATGAAAACTCAATATTGACAAGATATCACTTCTTCCTAACTTGATATAGCTTCAACACAATCCCAATTCAAATCCCAGCTAGTTATTTTGTGGACATTGACAAAGTGAGTCTAACACTAATACAGAACACCAAGACTCAAAATATTGAAGAAGAAAAACAAATTTTTTTAGGAAGACCGGCATTATCCTATAAAAATGTATTATAAGGCTACAGTAATGATAAATGGCATTGGTAGAAGAAAAGATAGATGGATGGAACAGACACAGCCCAGAAATACAGAAATACATGAATATAGTTTGTCACTACTAAAGAAACAAAGGACAGCAATGGAGAAAGAACAGTCTTTTTCAGCAAATGGTGCTGGAACAGCTAGACATACACATGCAAAAAAATGAATTTAGGAGCTGGGGGTACAGCTCTGTCATAGAACATTTGCCTAGCATGCAGGAAGCCTGGGTTCCATCCCCAGGACTGGAAAAAAATAAACAAATTTAGACAAAGACCTTACAACCTCCATAAAAATTAACTTAAAATGGATTTTAACTTAACTACAAAATACAAAACTATAAAACTCCAGAAGATAACATAAGAAAAAAATCTACTTTGGTTTAGCAATTAAGGAGTTTTAGATGAAAGATAAAATTAATTTTTTTAACTTGGCAAGTTAGACTTGACTAAAACTAACTCTATGAAAAACACTTGTAAGAAAATAAAAAGACAAGCCACAGACTATGAAAAATAGTTACAAAACAAATATCCGACAAAAAAAAATGGTATTCAAAATATACCAGAAAGAACTTAATAACAGACAACCGGATTCAAAAAGGAGCAAAAGTCAGTGTGGTGGTGGTGGCGGCTCATAATCCTCATAATCGCAGCAACTCCAGAAGCTGAGGCAGAAGAATCACAAGTTCAAGGCCACCCTTGGCAATTCAGTTAGACCCTATTCTCGAAATAAAAAGTAAAAAGGGTTGGGGATATAGCTCAGTGATAGAGTGCCCCTGGGGTTCAATCCCCAGAACTGAAATATATATATGAGTGTGTATATAGTATATACACACACACATATACATACATATATTTACAGACATATATATGTGTGTATATATACACATTTGAGCAAAAGAACTGGATACCTCACTAAAGAAGATATGCAGAAGAAAAAATAAGCATATAAAAATATGTTCAACATTGTCATTAGAGGGTTACAAATAAAAACAATAGGGAGGATTGAGTGTATAACTCAGTGGTAGAGCACATGTTTAGCATGCATAACACCCTGGATTGATCCCCAGCACCAAAATGAAAAAGACAACTGCCACTATACATTTATTAGAATAGCTAAAATTCAAAACACTGACATTCACTCATTGTTCATTCATTCATATATGTAATGCAAAATGCATAGTCACTTTGTAAGACAGTTCCAATACAGTCCCAACTATATGATATTCTAGAGCAGGCAAAACTCTAGAGAAAGAAAAAGATTAGTGATTGTCAGGGGTTTGGAAGGATCAAACCAGAAAACAAAAACAAAAACAAAACAAAAAAAAAAAAAAATATATATATATATATATATATATATATATGAGAGAGAACACAGGAGTGAACTGTTTTATATGATATTATAATACTGAGTACATGTCCTTATACATTGTCAAAAAACCACTAAATACACAATGCAAAGATTAAGTAAACTCTAATATAAACTATGGACTTTGGTTAAAAATGTAATAATACTGGCTCATCAGTTGTAACAAATGTTATCACATTAAAGCAAGAAGTTAATAATAAGGAAAATATTGAGGGAGAGTTAGTAGAAGAGAGTGGAAACTCTGTACTTTCTACTCAATTTTTCTGTAAATCTGAAACTGCTCTAAAAACTAAAATCAAGTAATTCTTAACATACTTTTATAATCATCCATTTAATCCCATCTTTCTCAAAGACACTGAAGAGGGGTAGAAGATGAATGGAGAATCTTGATCTGGATAATCTACTGAAATTCTCAACTGATAATAAAATACACCAGAGTCACATTATCTAAATAAATATGAGTGTGCATAATTAATAGTGGTGAAAACAGCCAACTAGCCTGGCAATGAAGTACAAAACAGTATTGAAGAAATTCCTTCCAATGCACTACTGGTAAATTTAACATAGCCAGTAAAAAGAGTAAAAGGCAAGGTTTTAGGAGGTAAAATTGTAGGTAACCCCAATAAACAACATGAAACTCATCTATCTCCTCTAGTTAAGAAATGTGGCCTCTCTAGATAGAAGGAAGTGAAATAGTAAAACTCTGCAAAAAAAAGTGATCCTGTATTGGGCAGACAGCAGAGATTATAAATACGTACTATCCAACTTCACATAATAAGGAGGATATCCTGAATATAAGGTATAATATCGAGTCATTTACTTGATAATCTAAACAAATATAACTTCTAGAAGACATAAGAAAACAATTCCTCCAATTTTCATGCAGAATCAAAAAACCAGTCATGCCTAGGAGTACATTATGTTAACTGCTATAGATCTTTAAAAAAAATAGTTCTATTCAATTATCAACTAATAAAAGCTCATAAATGATTGTATAAATTCACAAAAAGTAACATCTATAATATATGGCATATACATAGCAAAATGGCTTTTTTCCTTTAATCAAAGAAGATTACCAGGAAAGGTATATCAGAATTTCTGATCTCTAGTCATATTATTTTCTTAAAAAGTAACTCATTAAGAAGATCTCTATAAAAACACATTTTACAAGTGTGTGGGATGTGTTTGTCTCTCTACTGAAACAAGAACTAACTTGAGAGAAGAGCATATTAACAAGTTCAGAAGAGAGGTAATTAGCATACTGGAAACTAACATTCTGGCACATGGAACCTACTGCAAGAATGTCTATCCTCCAGTCATGAGTCACGGATTAGGCTGCCTCTCTATTTATTGCGAAGCAATCTTTCAGTAAAAGGAGCAGCAAGAAAGAATACAACATATGAATAATGACTTGGACAAGTTCCCAGGAAGAAATCACAGTGAAGCCAAGTCTGAGAAAAATTACACAATGCATATTGTACACTATACTAATGCCCTCTCTTCTTATTCACTCCTACTCTTTGTTAATGGCAAAGAAAGTGAATTTAGAGTCTTTAATTCTACCTAAAGTTTTCAATTTTTACAGACTGTAATAATAATGAACAAAAATTATACAGTTATTTGCTGGGTTTTAAATTTGATAAATCATTTAATGCAGCATTATAAATTATTTTGTGATGATACTCACAAAAAGCTCTCACCTGTCATATGCCCACCCCAGCACACACACACAATGACAGAAGGCAACACTCTGATTTACCTTCTTCAGAAAAGTCTGCTACCTCCAACGCTTGAAGTCCAAACACGAAGCCCTCCTGGAATCTATGAACACAGCAGAGGCAAAAGGCAGAGAAGTTTATGTAGATTTAAAGTTACACTGCCCAAAATATAAAATGCCAAATGCCTATCATAAGTCTACATATCTGCCAAGGAAATCAGATTATAGATTTGACAGTAAGTAAATCAACAATGTATTGCTAACATGCAGTTCATTGTATATTATGCCGCTAGTTATACAAAAAGAATAAGTTGAGCCTTAATTAATTTATATTCTTACCAAAAGAAATGATTTATTCTATTAGAAAAATTAAAAGAGCAATAAAGTATGAATTCATATATGCTGAAAGTAACAATCCAATTTTTTTAATTACTTGAGAACCAATACACATGTGAGGAATATGAAAGAAATCAAGTAGAAGAATATACTTCACAAAAGGGAATATGGAAGGCTCTACAGCTCAAGACAAATCTCTTTTTAGAACCACAAATTATTGGGAATATTGGAGAAAAACAATTAAAAATATACCTAGAAGTAAACAAATATAGAGGGGTAAAGGTAGAACTGTAGCTATACCAATGGCAAGATGTAATTCTGACATGACATCAATTTTGAAATAAGCAAAGCTGGGGATGTGGTTCAGTGGCATAGAGTTTGCATAGTATGCACAGACCCTGAGATTGATCCCTAGCATTACAGAGAAACAGGAAGAGGAAGAGGAAGAGAAAGAAGAAGAAGAAAAAAATGGGTAAGGTAATACATATTCTATGCAATACAGGGGAAAATATACCTCTTTCCATTATTATAAAATAAAAATAAGCATGAATATGAAAAGCTTTTCAGATAACATTCCTATCAAATATTAAGGAGCTAATCAGGTAAAACATTAAAAGCTCAGATTTTATTTTATTCTTTTCTGGTGACAGGGCTAAAAAGACTCCAAAATACAGCTGGTCTATAAGGTAATCAGATAAATTTTATTATGTGTTAAATTTAAAAGATGAGGACATATTACCTTTATGTAATATTAAGAATTCTTTAAAAGTATCATCAAATATTAGGAAAGAAGCAACAAAGCATTGTCTTAAAATATGATGATATGTAAAAGGAAGAAACAAAGTATAATAAAACACTGACCCTGAAGTCAGATGACTTGATTTTAAGTTCCAGCTGGCTCATTATTTGTTTTGTGACATCAGGCATTTAATTTCTTAGTATAAGAATTATTTGGGGGTGGGGTTTTGGCTCAGAGATAGAGCACTCGCCTAGCATGCATGAGGCACTGGGTTCGATCCTCAGCACCACATAAAAATAAAATAAAGATATTGTGTCCACCTATAACTAAAAAATAAATTATTAAAAATAAAGAGTTGTTCAATGAGGACTCTTTCTCTCAGATCTACACTGAATATCAAATGAAATAAGGTATTTAAAATATATAATCAAAATTTATATATTATATAATCACAAAATTACATATTATGTAAAAAATTTGACTTATAATAGCAACGTAATTCAAGTTATGAACTAAGAACCAACAGGAATATAGTGTCTAGCCAAGAAACTTAGGAAGCTATGTTAAGAGGCTCAAAGAAGCAAAAGCAAAAGACTAAACTGGTCAGAAGAGACTAGATCAGTTGTCAAGGCTAAATGGCAATCAAAAGGGCACAGTCCCCAAGTGATAGTTATATTATTAATTTGGCAAATTGATCA
This sequence comes from Callospermophilus lateralis, assembly GCF_048772815.1. Classification (NCBI taxonomy): domain Eukaryota; kingdom Metazoa; phylum Chordata; class Mammalia; order Rodentia; family Sciuridae; genus Callospermophilus; species Callospermophilus lateralis. The sequence goes on along the minus strand of NC_135310.1, from coordinate 54,818,103 downwards.
GCACTATCAGCCTCAGATACTATCTTAATTCTCACAACCTTCTAGACTGCATCATCCTCTAAAGCAGTGTTAGTGATATTCTAAGTGCATGACATACTGTGTTTGAAGCAAAGTAACTACTTGAATACCGCATATGTTTCTAAAAACCAAAGACAGAAAAATCCCATTCAAGAAACAATAGCAGCAAAGTCTTATAAGGATGTATGATGCGCCAGGCATAGTTCTAAGACTTCCACAATTTTAAATCATTTGGTCTTTGCAAACCTGAATAATACTATTATAATCCTCACTTTACAGATGAAGAAATGAGACACAAGGAATTGGCCTAAAACTTGCCTAAAAATAGGCAGTCAGAAGTAACAATTCAGACCACTTCAGAGCCATGCTTAGTCACCCATATCATCCAGTTTATGGAACGCAAATCACAGAAACCAGGCACCTATAAGGAAGCCAAACAATTACAAATGTTCTTAAATTTTAATAATGCTATATTATTCTTCGGCATTTGCAACACTCTATTGGAATGACCACTGTACAATATGTATAACAAAATGGGAAGTACTGGGCTGGTACAACATTTGCCTGAGTTCCTGCAATCAATCCCGAGCACCACGAAAGGAAAAAAAAAAAAAAAGGAAGGGAGAGAATACTTATGATATAAAACTAAAAGAAAAAATGACATATTTTTAACTAAAAGAAGGCCTAAAAAATTAAAGAATATATATCCAAATAATGCTTAAATAATGTTGGTATTAAGAGTAATAAGATTTGAGTCAGGTGTGGAGCTGCATGCCTATAATCCCACCAACTCCAGAGGATGAAGCAGGAAGGTTACATATTCGAGGTCAGCCTCCACAACTTAAAATAAAAAATAAAAATGACTGAAGATGTCTCTCAATGGTAGAGTACCCCAGATCCAAACCCCTGAACACCCATTATGATGGCTGCTACTCCAAAAAAAGAAAGGTCAGAGGACGTAGCTCAATGGTAAAGCACTGCCTATTAGCATGCACAAGGCTCTGGGTTTGAGCCCCAGAACCCAAGAAAGTAGAAAGGAAGGAAATAGCTAAAACAGAGAGAAACTGAAACCCTGTATATGATTGGTGGGAATGTAAAATGATGCAGTTGCTTTGGAAAACAGTATCAGAAGTTCCTCAAAAAATTAAACACAGCCAGCTATAGTGGCACATGTCTATAGTCCCAGCTACTTGGGAAACTGAGGCAGGAGGATCCCTTGAGTTCACCAGTTTGAGATCTGCCTGATCTAAAGAGCAAGATCTTATCAAAATTAATCAATCAGTAAGCAAACTACCATATGATTCAGTATTTCTACTTCTGGATACCCATAATTACAAGAATTGAAAGCAAGAACTGAGAAAGATACTTGGATACATCTATGTTTGTGCAACATTATTCATAATGACAGAAAGGCAGAAGCAATCCAAGTGTCCATTAATGGATGAATGGATAAACAAAATGTAGTCTATAAATACAATAGAATATCATTCACCCTTAAAATGGAAGGAAATTTTTAACACATGCTATAACAACCTTAAAGGCATTATGGTGGGGCTGGGGATGTGGCTCAATCGGTAGCGCGCTCGTCTGGCATGCGTGCGGCCGGGGTTCGATCCTCAGCACCACATACAGACAAAGATGTTGTGTCTGCCAAATACTAAAAGAATAAATATTAAAAAAAAATTCTCTCTCTCACTCTTTCTTAAAAAAAAAAAAAAAAGGCATTATGGTGGGTGAAATAAACCAGGGCAAATACTATAAATTCCAATTACATGAGGTTCCTAGAGTAGTCAAATTCATAAAGGCAAAGTAAAATGGTGGTTGCTGGGGGTTAGAGAAAGAGGAAAAATAGAGATTTATTCTTTAATAGGTACAGTTTCAGATTTGCAAGATGAAAAGAGTCCTATGGATGAATGGTGATAATGGTAGCACAACAGTATGAATTACTTAACAGCCACTGAAATGTACACTTAATAATGATGAAGGTTAATTTTTTGTATTTTATCACAATTTTTTTAAAGTAATATGTATGGCCGAGGGTTTTAGCTCAGTAGTAGTGATTGCCTGGCATGCGTGAGGCGCTGGGTTCAATTCTCAGCACTGCATACAAATAAATAAATAAAGGTACAACAACAACTAAAAAAAAAATTTTTTTAAGTAATATGTACAAAGTATAGAATACTTAAAAAGGGAACTATAAAGAAGAAAAATAAAATTGGTATTTCATCTCCAAGAAATCCTTCTTTAATGATTATTGTCACATAGGAATTAATTTTAAAAAGTGATTTAAAAAACCTCCTATCTGTGCCATTCTTAAAAATGTTAATACTCTTTAGTACCAAAATATTTAATTTTACTAAAAGTTTAACTAGAAATGTTTTTTAACTCAATCTTTAAAGTAATCAAAGCATTATTTTTGCTCCATGAACTTAAAACAGTAATAGTTATCAAAATAACAAATTCAATCTTCTAGGTTCCTCAGTAGATTAGCTTCTCTACTGAAAGTTACCAGAATTAACTCAACCAAACTACACTTTCTAGGAGATCACATATATTATTATATTGTAGGCATGTACAAAATACATAACAATGAATCCATGTGTAATTATAGTATACCAATAAAAATATGGAAAAAATTAAAAGAGAAAAAGAGAGAGATTACATGTACTACTACTTAGGTGTTGTACTAAATTAGTCTCCCTACCTCCATTCTCTATCTTTTTATAGTAGGTACTACTAGCTACTGAGTATCTTTCTTCCCTTCTTTCCTAGGAACAGACCCTGATTTTATTATGGGCAGCATGCTTTCCAATTTTCCACGCTGACAGGCCTGCCTATGAAATGGAAGTGGAAATCACTGGATGGGTCTTCCAGGAAAGCTGCTTACAGAAGGCTCATATACTGGGAGCATGCTTATAACTTGAACATGGTAGATGGCACCTCAGAAGTCATTTGGGGCTAGAAGGTAATAGATGTTATGCCAAAGGACAATGAAGTAGATAGAAGGGACTAAGGTCTTTGATCATACTAGAATCATCATACCAAACCTGAATGTCAATGTGAGAATACACCTGTTTTGTTGATACTACCTGTTTGCATTCTAGGTAAACCTAAAACTAATACAGCCACCTTTATGTTTCTACCAGTAGTGATATTTCTCAAATGAAAATCAAGATTGTCAAAATACTTATCTTGGCACACAGGCCCTTTCATGGTATCTTTTGCTTCTCCTTATTTCTATAGCCTTACTTTCATAAAGAACAGCACTAGTATGTTTCTCATACCACATGACTTTGAACAAAGTATGTACACTTCTTGAAATGACCTTCCCCTGAATCTTTCTCCATGAATCTTCCAAGTCCCAGCTTCTCCAAAAGCTTTCCTGCTGCACCCACCACAAATGCAGGTACAAATAATATATCAATGCACCAAATGCGAATAAATCTTCCTTTATGTTTACCTTTCCTATCAAGGTACCATAGTGCTTTTCAACAATAATTTAATTTTGGTTTTATTAGCTGCCTTTGTCATTGAAGTGAAAGACTCTGAGGATAGAGGTCATCTATAATTCCTTGGTTTTCCATAGCCCTTAGTACAAGGCCTAGAGCACATAGAAAAGCTCAATAAATGGTACATAAATGAAGTTCAAAGAAGCAGTCATTCTTAAGAACTTCAGCAATCTCATATTTGGGATAGTGGTATGTCTTAGTGGTACAGCATGTACTTAGTGTGGTTAAGGCCCTGAGTTCAAACCACAACACATGTGTGCACATGTACACACACACACACACACACACACCTTATATTCTCAAGCACTTAAAAATATACTGCCCCTTTCATTTCAGTTCACAAAAATTCTAATATCAAGGAATATGTCAGAAAATATCAAGATTTCAAGCCAGTTGGTAATAATTTACTTAGCTATAAAATACAATTTTCTGGGCTGGGGTTGTAGCTCAGTGGTGGAACGCTTGCCTAGCATGTGTGAGGTACTGGGTTCAATCCTCAGCACCACATAAAAAATAAATAAAGGCCCATCAACAACTAATAAAATATTTTTAAAAAACAAATAAAGTTATTGTGTCCATCTACAACTAAAAAAATTTAATAAAGAAATAATAAAATACAATTTTCTTCCAAAATAAAGTTTCCTAAGTGGGATAAATACATCTATTTGGTATAATTTCTGTGGTATTCAAGAGAGCAAAGCAGAGAAAATTTTATCTTTCTTCAAGACATACTTACAACAAATATTTATTGATGATCAACTATGTGTAAGGATTTTGACAATTTTGATCTGTATTTTAGAAAGATTACTAACAGCAAAAAGGTGGGTATATTTGCTAGACTTAGATTCACTTAAAATACAAAAAGGTAGTCTCAACAGGTGGTATGCTGCCTGTAGGATCACAGGCATTGAACTTGACAATTAACATAAAGAAAATGAGTTCTTTGAAAGAGGAAACTCCCAAGGTACGGTAAGTGCACAGGAGAGTATCTATCTCATCTTTGAGAGATGAGAAAGCTTAGAAAGGGATGGTATTCTAAATTTTTTTAAAAAAGAAAAAATAAACTTTCAAGATTTTAATTTTCTATTTTTTATGCCCTCAAGTCTGTTTTTAAAGATAGGAGTCAATTGTTTTGGTGCTAATATAGTAATGTTTCTTTATATACATTATCTTGATTAAACCTCAAAAAGTCCTGTGAGACAAAGTTCTTGTTACCTCAAAGAAATACATTATTTGTTAAGACAGGTTCGGAGTTCAGAAATATCTTCCTCTAAAAACTGCTGTCCATTAACACGTTAGTTCTTAAATTCTGGGTATAAACATAAAATACCAAGAAGAGGTTATCAAACTCATCACTTAACTTCCATATGCCTCATCACTCTGGCATATTTTGACCATGAACAAGGCACCTTTCAAATGAGGGGGAAATTTAACTTTCAGGAGCACAACTGATAGAACTGTAATTTAAGCTTCCTGGAATAAATTTTAAAGCACAAATAAAAACCTGCAGTAAAACTTTTGGATATAACTTTCTCATGATTCCCTCCAATATAAGTAAAAGAAGCAAGGTAGTGAACACTGTCTCTCCTAAACTCTGTGCCAAGACTGCATTAGCATGAAAATAAGAAAAAGAAAGTTTTGCAAAGTCAATTCTATATAGTTTTGTTTCCAGTGGCGAGAAACACAGCAGAACTTGGTGAAAGTAAGATCCTACTCAACTCTTCATTCAATTCTTAATTAAAAGTCAAAGAACCTCTACCAAAACTTGCCCAAGTGGCTCCCTCACCCCACTCTAATCCCAATTTCTCAGAATAAAAACTTTAAGCTCCCAACCTGAATTTTGTGAAGTAAACAAGCTAATGTTACATACCAGAACAGAAGCAACTTCCCAAACGAACCCAGCTATCTTTAACAAGGAAAATATAATAATAAAGCAAAAAGAGCATGATACAATAACTTTATCTATGAAAACAGAATTGAATTCTTATTACCCTCCCCTTCTAAACAGGCCTGGAAACACTGAAAAACAAAAATAGGAACAAAAGGATAGTCTTTGCAAACTGGAATTACACTGTTGGCAAATACTGCCACAATTTGAATTCAGCCTCTGGAAGGTCCACTCAAATACCATCCTGGCCACTTGTCTGTCCAACTCATCCAAGTGGTCACTGAAACCTACCTCCTAAATATTTCTTGAAATTTCCCCCAGCCCTTCCCTATTACTCACAGCTGCCAATAAGGAACACATTTCATTATTTCTCACTGGACCTCTCTAATAAGCCTCCTGCTTCCACTCTCATCCCCTTTTGGTCCTCTCCATCATCCATACAGTTGCAAAACCGTTCATGAAATTCCCTTTCTATGAAACTATACAGCAAACTGTTAGGCAACTGTTATCTAAAGTAAATGGGATTATAAGGTCCTTTCACTGCCTATAGTTTACTTTTCTGCATTTTATAATCAGAAAACACTGTTTCCATTTTGGGAACTGTTAGAATCTACGTCACTTGGAATCTATTACTCTCATTCTCCCAGTTTAAAGGCCAAATTCTTTAGCCTAGCCCACATGATCCCAAAAAGCATTTCCAATCTCTATCACAGGTACTTAAGACATTCTAAATTACTTGCTGTTGTATTTCTTGCTAATTTTATGTTTTGCCTCCTCTGCACACAGAACAAAGATGTAATAAGAATCTTGAATCAGATTCTTAATAAGCTATTTATTTCCCACTAATAGTTATCATAAATCACTAATCAAGAAAGTCAATGTCTCATCTTGCAGCACATTACTAAATCCTTCAATTACACCAACACACTAAATTCTTTCAGGATAAATGATATTTTTTTAAAAGATAAAATAAGAAGGCACAGTGCATAGTAGAAAATCTGGGTAGGGGCAGGAATAGTAGAAAAAAAAGAAGGCAAGGACCCTCCTTAAATCTGCAGCACAACTTTGCACAAAGTGGAATGGCTATATTTGAAATGGTATAACTTTTCATAACAAATAAACCAACTATAAATTTGAAAATAATAAGAATGTCTCCTACCCTCCCACACACACTTCTTCAACTTATTTTACAAAATTGACCACTTTTTAAAAATACCTAATTAGCTTTACCTAACTTTGGTTTCTGCAACTTCAAATGAAAACTTTACAGGACTGTATGTAACTTAACAAGATCTCTTGATTGTAAATTACTCATAGTTCTCTGTTTCAAGTCATATAAACACAGAAACAAATTCCAGGTTTTTAAAAATACAATCCAAACATATAAAAAAATTCCTTACATAATTGTGTGCTTGAAATTAAATCTGCAAATCACTTTCGTCAATAAGATTTCTATCTAGGGCTGAGGCTGTAGCTCAATGGTACAGCACTGGTGGCGCAATGTGAGGCACTGGGTTCAATCCTCAGCACCACATAAAAATAAATAAATATATATTTTTAAAAAATATTTCTATCTAAAGAAATGAATAAAGGAAAGGATAGGGAAAGGTGGACAGGAATAGAAACAGTTCAATAGGTTAACTGATAAGGAATAAATCTAAGGATTGTCATGCTTTTTGTCCATTATACAATGTTAGTCTATGAAAAAAAAAATTCTCACTTTCTTAGCTGTAATAATGGTATTATGGTTATACAGGAGAATATGATTATTTTTAGGAGATACATGCTAAGACATTAAAGGGATAGTGCCGTGATGATTGCAACTTATTTTTCAATGGTTGAGAAAAAATATATGTATATACAAACACATTTACAGAGAAAGCAAATATAGCAACTTGCTGTTTAATCTGTAACAGGGATAGCAAACTGCAGCCTGTGTCAAATCCAGAGGCCACCTATTTTTGCAAATAAAGTTTTATTGGAATACAGCCATTCCTATTTATATACCTATTGACTTTGGCTGTTTTCTCACTGCAGCATAATTCAGTAACTGTAACAGAGATAATATGGCCTCCAAAACTTAAAATATTTACTGGCTCTTTGCAGAAATAGAGAAAACACCTGACCCTTTATAGAAAAAAAAAAAAAAAAAAAGGCTAGATCCACTGATGTGGAGAGTGGATACATAGGCGATCATGGGATTAGGTTTTTAAACTTATCTTGTGTTTGAAATTTTTCATAATCAGATGTTAGAAAATACATATTTTATATATGAATCTTCTCATTTCTTAGAAGTACAAAATTAATATAGAAACAGATAACTGAAATAGAGAGCTTAAACATAATCCTAATATTGACATGAGTTATTATGCACTTTTTATTGTGGAAAAAAAAATTTCTTTGGTGGGGGAGGTAACCAGGTATTGAACCAAGGGTCTTAACCACTGAGCCACATCTCCAGTCCTTTTTATTTTTTATTTTGAGACAGGATCTCTCTAAGTTGCTTAGGGCCTCACTAAATTGCTGATGCTGGCTTTCAACTTGCAATCCTCCTGCTTCAGTCTCCTGAGCCACTGGGATTATAGGAGTGCACCATCAACCCAAAAAAAGAAAAAAAAACTTTTTAATAAAGCAATCTGCTGGGATTTGGGGTAGTTGTTTGTTTTGTTGTTCTATATTTATTGTTTCTTTTGTTTTGTTTTTTTCAATACCGGGAATCAAACCCAGAGCATTGAGCATGCTGAGCAAGCATTCTATTACTGAGCTACATCCCCAGCCTGGCAATATCTATTTTTAAACATTCCTACCTTTATAAGAATTTATCCTAAAAAAAAATATACTGTGAAAAGATTAATAATAGCAGTGCTTGTTGTCTGCCAGACACTGTTGCAAGTACTTTATGATGTTACCTCATGTAGTCCTGACACAGTCCTATGAAGTAGGTACTGCTATTATCCCTTTACACAGATGAGAGAAACGAAAAACACTGCTAATTTGGTCAAGTCACAAAGTTAAGTAGTAGAGCTGGAATTATAAATTCAGATAGCACAACCTCAAAGCCCAATTTTAACAATCATGCAATGCTATCTGCTAAAAAAAAAAAAAAAAAAAAAAAAAAACAAAGGCAATGCATGGAAAATGTCCAAAAGGTAGATACAAAGTCAATACACAAATGGAGACATTCAATATCCCTGGCAATAAAATAATGATTATAATAACAAAGGCAAAAGATTATCTATCAGTCAAAAGCTAGTGTGGGAAGATAAAGAGAAGGGGGCACACTGTATTCTTTGAGTAGAAGTATAAATTGGCTCAGCTTTCTTGGAGGGAAAGAACAATATGTTCCTACATTTAAAATGGCATATCCCATGACTTAACAATTATACTTTTAAGAATTTATTCTAAAGAGATCATCAAATGAGCAAACATGCTAAGCATTACTTACTGCAGGAAAAAAAAAAATCTATACACAGCCTAAATGTTCATCAGTGGGTATTAACATAGCCAGATAATGAAATACCATATAGCAGTTTACAGGATTATATAAATCTATATTTACTAACACCAAAAAATGACCACAATTCTTAATTTAAAAAAAAAAGATTAGAACAGCATATAAAGGACATTTATATTTATAATTTCTTCACAGCATGTAAATATGCGAATTTGTGAATACCATAATGGTTGGAAAGTTGTCAGGAAAGAAATGCACCAAACTATTAAGTCTTTATCTCTGGATGATGGAATTTTGAGTATTTCTTACTTTCCCCTTAATATCTTTCTTATCATCTAATTACTTTTGCACATTGTATAACTTTTTTAATTTTTTAAAACTCATAGTCAATATTAAATATCTGCAGGTTGGGGTTGTAGCTCAATGATAGATGGCTTGCCTAGCATGAGTGAGGCACACAGTTTGATTCTCAGCACCACATATAAAGAATAAATAAAAAATAAATGTCCATCAACAATCAAAAAAGAATATTAAATATTTGCTTTTTACATTTCAAAAATCCAACATTTCCTCCTTTTAATAACAATCTAGTATACAGTATGTGTTTAATTAAGGAATTAAAAGCAATTTGTTCTTAACCACCGAGCCACATCCCCAGCCCTTTTTTTAAAATTTTGAGACAGACTCTCACTGTTACTTATGGCCCCAATAAGTTGCTACAGCTGGCCTTGAACTTGTGGTCCTGCTGCCTCAGCCTCCCTGGGAGGTGAGCCACTGGACTTACAGACTTACACTACTGCACCCAGCAGAACAATTTGTTTTGAAGAACTTCCTGGCACTCTAGAAACAGATCCACCAGTGAATATCAAAATTCATGTCAAAAATTAATAACAGGATTAATATTTTTTATTTAGAGTGTACAGGCACCATCTCCTCCATCCCTCACAAATTCATAAGAAACAACACCATCCCCATTTTACACACTTCTGTTTTCAGACCCTAAATCTTTTCCAATTCCTCCCATGGAATATAAAATTTTGTATATACATTTAGAATTTATTTGGCCCAATCAAGAAATGAAACCTCTTTGAGATTTCAGAGTTTAATATTGCTTTCACCTCTATACTTCGTATTTCTCATTCCTCTTACTAAATTAAAAGCCAATTCTTGTGTGGCTCACTTCTACAGCATTGTATATAATGGAATATATTTATATTGTAATCTGCTTGATTGACTCTCTACATTGTAAGGAAAAGAATTATGTCTTTACCCCTACAGCCCTAATTTCTCCACAGGGTAATTCATTAATTGTCAGATAAATGAGGTATTGCTAGTTATCTACTGTCTACTTAGCCAAATACACTGAACAGTTGAATCTGGTTTGGTTTGGTTGGTTAACCAGTTGTTTTCTGCAGTAGGGGCACACACCTGCTAGGCAAGCACTCTACCACTGAGCTACACCACCTAGTTCCTTTCATTTTATTTTGAGCCACAGTCTCACTAAATCGTCCAGTTTGGCCTGGAACTTCTAATCCTCCTGCCTCAGCCTCTTCATATCTGGGGTTACAGATATGCATCACTTCATCCAGCATTTAAAACAGTTTCAAAGGTTAGAACCCTGAAGCATGCCCTTCACTTAAAAAGCAAAAACAAACAAAAAACACTACCAGAACTAAATTTAAAAGCTAAAGTTACAAACTTTTAAGAAGAAAACAAAGGAATAAATCTTTGCAACCTTAGATCAATCAGTAATTTCTAAGCACAGGCCACAAAAGGGGAAAAAGAGAGAGAGAGAGAGAGAGACAGCGCGAGAGAGCAAGCAAGCAATAAATTGTACTTCCTCAAAATTTAAAACATTTGTGCTTCAAACACCATTCAAGAAAGTAAAAAGGCAATCCACAAAGATATTTGCAAATCATAGCTCATCAGGTCCTAGTATCTAGAACACACAAACAACTTTTACAACAATAAAAAAAATATATCCTTTTTTTAAAAAAAATTAGCAGTTTCAGTAGACAGTTCTCCAAAGAATATACACACATGACCAATAAGCACATGGAATGAGGTCCAATATCACTGATTATTATAGAAAGGCAAATCAGAACCACAATGAGATACCACTTTATACCCACTAGTATGATGAAAATTTAAAAGACAATACCATATCCACATAGGGTAAAAAAAATAAAATAAAATAAAATAAAAGACAATATCAAATGTTAGCAAGAGTGTAGAGAAACTGGGACCCTCATTAAAAAAGTACATTTTGGTAGACTTTATTATTATTAAAATTATTATTTATTAAAATTATTATTTATTAAGTTTATTATTAAGTTATGTAGATTCCTAAAACCATAGCACAAGAGATCAATATAGTAATACTAAAATATACTGGTCTACTGATTCATTTTGAGGTTTCCTAAACATGATCTATATTAAGTATATTTTTATTTATGTACTCTTTTCTAGCAAAGTATTTTCACTTTAGCAAACAAGGTTTTTAACTAAATATCTGCTGATCACAGTACTGTTTACAATAATAAAGTTACCAACAATTTAAGCATCAATCAGCAAAATGGCTGAAAAATAATAGTGCACGTATACAGAATGTAGTCATTAAAAATGTAAAAAAAAAAAAAAAAAAAAAAAAAAAGTAGAACAGTGATTTTCTGGGCAAAGAAAGAAAGCAAACTTTCCGTGTACCTTCAAGAATAACTGACAACAATTAATGCCATTATTGTTGGAAGGGTTATACATGTGAAAGGTATGGTATTCTAGAGGAAAAGAAAAAGAAAAGCACTGCTGGATGAGTTTAATAAAATGGAAAAACATGTCCATTATTTATTGTAAAATAGAAAATACAGGTTACCAAAATTCACACAGAATATGATCACATTTTGGAGAAAATAAAAATGTATTCAGAAAAAAATGCAGAAAGATAAAAACTACACAATTCATAATGATCATTGATAACATTCTTCCCTCCACCCCCTTAACCCCACCATCCCTGGTGCTATGGCTCAAACCTAGAACCTTATGCATAGGCAAAGCCTATACCACACCCCAACTTTACTTCTTTTTTTCTTTTTGGTACCAGGGATTGAACCCTGGGGCACTTAACCACTGAGCCACACCCCCAGCCCTTTCTTTTATATTTTGAGACAGGATCTCGCTAAGTTGCTGAGGCTGACTTTGAATTTGCAATCCTCCTGCCTCAGCCTCCCAAGTCACTAAAATTACAGGTGTGCATCACCACTCCTGGAGTTAAATTTTCTTAAACACATTTTTTTAATTGTAAATGGACACAATATCTTTTTACGTGGTGCTGAGGATCGAACCCAGTGCCTCACACATGCGAGGCAAGTGCTCTACTACCGAGCTACAGCCCCAGCCCTAAATACATTTTTTTTTAACAGAGAGAGACAGAGAGACAGAGAGAGAGAGAGAGAGAGAATTTAATATTTATTTTTTATTTTTCGGTGGACACAACATCTTTATTTGTACGTGGTGCTGAGGTCGAACCCAGCGCCGCATGCATGCCAGGTGAGCTCGCTACTACTTGAGCCACATCCCCAGCCCCTTAAACACATTTTTAATAAGAAAAAATTTTAAGAAAAAAGGTCTTTCTCATTCTTTTTTCTTTATAAGATATAAGATAAATGCTCCACCAACAAACCAACTTTTTTTCCCTAATAAACTTTTTAAATAACAACTAGTTAGGGATATAGATAAAATTCTGCTGAATCTAACCAGGTTAATCCTAGTTCTCATAACTAAGGTGAATATAATTGTCACTCAAAACTAGTCTATTTGCTAACTTTTATCATCAAGCAAATTAATCATGTATTAACACATTATTAACATGTGTCATATATGTGCATATATACACGTATACACACACATATGAATAAATAAGCCAATACTCTGCTGAGGACTTTTATACATTATTGTATAATTACTCCTCACAGCAATCATGTGGAACAGTAATTTATCAAAAGACAAATTTTAGAGAGATTACTTAACTAACAAAGTCCTATAACTATAAAGTATTTAGTAATCCAGATCTGAAATGTGAGTTTCAAAATGCAAGGTTTTCTTCCACCACAATTTGCTTTTCATTTGTTTGCATATTTATGGAGACTCAAAAAATCATCTCTAAGAAAAATATAAATATTTAAGAAGGGAAAAACTTTATTTAAATAATGTATACCCAAAAGGATTTTATTAAATAAATTTCATTTATTTTCACTTAGCATTATTTTCTCCAGCGCCATCCATTTATCTGCAAATGCCATGACTTTATTAACTTTTATTGCTGAGTAATATTCCATAGGAATAGACAAACTCTAGATAGGGCAAAGGGGTGGGAGGAGAAGGGAGGGGGCAGGAGCTTAGCAATGATGGTGGAATGTGACAGACATCACTATCCAAAGTACATGTATGAAGACATGAATTGGTGTGAACATACTTTATATACAAACAGATATATGAAAAATTGTGCTCTATATGTGTATTAAGAATTGTAACGCATTCTGCTGTAGTATATTTAAAAAATAAAATCAATAAAATTAATTAAAATTTTATTTATTTTATTATTTAATAAATTTTATTGTATTATTTATTAAATAATATTTATTAAATAAAATTAATAAAGAAAATCCTTTTGGGTATAAATTAAAGTGCTGCAGTGGAAAATATCTTTGTGATAAGAGTACTGAATTTATGATAGCAATAAACTAAACAAAGAACCTTAGCTGGCCTAGAGTGAAGGTTACACATAAAATTTAACATCACTAAGTTCTACTCTCTATTACAAATAGCGAATTTCTGGGCTGTTTTCTGATCACTTATATAAAAAGATACACTCCTCTAGTTGTCTATCATATGGCTCTACTTAAAAGCTCATCTTTTTTAATTTTTTTTAATTGAACACAATACCTTTATTTCATTTATTTATTTTTATGTGGTGTTGAGGATGGAACCCAGAGCCTCACACTAGCTAGGTGAGTGCTCTACGGCTGAGCCACAATCCAAACCCCTAAAAGTCTATCTTTATCCACCTACATTTTAAATTTTTATGTTTATATAGACATGAAGAAAGTCAACAGTGTATTTAATTATAGAAAGTCTTTACACAGTGAGAGAGACAGTGACAGTTCATAATTGTACTTATCATTAAGCACTTGGTTGGTTGTTTGGCTTAAATTGGGAAGCAGGGATTGAACTCAGGAGCACTCGACCACTGAGCCACATTACTGGCCCTATTTTATATTTTATTTAGTGACAGGTCTCACTGAGCTGCTAAGCACCTCATTTTTGCTATGGCCAGCTTTGAACTTGGGATCTTCCTGGCTCAGCTTCCTAAGCTGCTGGGATTGCGCAGGCAGGCAGCACCTGCTCAGCAGTACTTGGGTTTTAATTGCTTAAAATAAACTTGAAAAGCTTTTTCTCCTTTCCCACCTTTATTGAAACCCTTTGTTTCACATCGTGGTTGAGACTATTATTAACTAGCTTTTCTAAAAGTCATTCAAAATTGGTTTTTTCCTTGCCTTCCGAGGGAGAGAAGGCACAGTCCCCTTTGCCTCTTCCCCCTTCTTCCTGTCCAGAATGTAGAAGCAACACATGGAGGTGCAACAATCATTTGGGATCATGAATACAAAAACCACAGGATGGAGGGAGAGAGGTAGACACCTGGTAATATCTTTGAGTGACTATACCAGTCTAGCATTATCTCTCTTATTTAAGATCTTGATCAGTTTTTCTATTGCATGAAGCCAAATGACAGGTCCACATACTATAAGCAACTTAGTGTGTGTTTTTTCCAGGTTTTAAAAGGACAGCTAGATTAACTCTGTTTTCCAGTAAATTTGCAATTATTTTAAATGCTGTTAACAATTTCTACATCAAAATATAACTCGGGATGTCATTTATCACTAGAAAACTTCCTGACTAATTATATTTCTGAACATATCTTTAACATAAAATCAAAAACATAGATGAAAAGATTACATAAGTATATATCAAAAAACTATTTGCCAACTATAAAACTGGTACAGCATGTTTGGGAGAGGTATCTATACCATGAACTACTGTCCCTAGGAGCTAAAGAGAGATGTAAATTGTAAGGCTGCTCATATCTTTAGCTCAGCTTTAAGGAAAGCATAGTCAACAGTTGTAATTCCTATCTGAGGGAAACAGAAGCTATTTCATGTATCAACTGTGATAAAGAACTGAGATAAGAGCCACTTTTATATATTTTGTTAGTGGATGGGAATGAACTATAAATGAAATTAAAAAATATATACAAGGAGCCTTAAAACAACTAACACTCTTTGACATCATAAATCAATTTATAAGACAATTATTAGAATCAGACATATGGACCAAGATATAGAGACAAGAACATCTATTAAATATAACTAAATATAATGCTAAATATAATCAAAATACTACAAAAAAACTTTAAATGACCAACAAGTAGAAAGTATTAAGTACTACATATCCATATCACAGAAGATACAGACAGCCATTGAATATCAAGCTTTTGAAGGAAAATTTAATAATATGGATAAACATTAACTCTATTTAAGGTCAGAGGATCTCAAACTCAGTCATGGTACCCTTAGGATCTTAGTGATTTGTTCACAGCACCCTAATCAAAAAAATACATAATAATTCAATTTATTAATAAGGCAATTTAAGAATGTATATCCAAGCAACAATAATTTAAAAATAAAATACACATAAACCAAAATAAGACATGATATTTTTGTTTCACTCTTAAATAACCATAATTGCTCAAGGGGATGCACAGTTTCTAAAATCTTAGAATTAAATAACCTTGCCACTGTCATTTCCAACTTCACATTAGTTTTGCACATTACTTAATTTTTATCACAGCAATCTTAAAAATTCAGGTTCTAAAAATATGACATCATCAAAAGAAAAGAAGCACAACCTAATATCAAAGCTGTAAACTACTTCAAATGAGTAGTTCTTACAGATTCTCCATTTCTCTCAAAAAATCCAAAATGTTGATAGTACCCCATGTGAATATATTGTGGTGCCCTAGGAAACCTCAGTGCTGAGGTTAAGTGAGAAAAGCATTATATACCAAAGAGAATAATCTTTTTATAATACTACTTTTATAGTAAAAAAATAAATTGTTTTGAAATATTAACAAAAAGATAATTCAACTTAAAAACAAAGAACTTGTACAGAAATCTCTTCAAAGCAGATAAATGGACACTAAGTACGTGAAAAGATGTTCAACATCATATACCAATAGAAAAATACAAATGAAAACCACAATAAGTACACCATTTCCAACAGTGGCACACACCTGTAATCCCAGCAGCTCGGGAGGCTGAGGCAGAAGGATGGAGAGTTCAAAGCCAGCCTCAGCAACTTAGTGATGCCCTAAGCAACTCAATGTCTAAATAAAACACAAAAAAAAAAAGTGCTGGGGATGTTGCTCAGTTGTTATGCACGCCTGGGTTCAATCCACACCCCACCCCACCCCTGCACACACCCACACTTCCACCAGAATAGCTATGATTTTAAAAAAGAAAGCAAATAACAATTGTTAGGAAAGATGTGGAGAACTGGAACACATACTGTAGGTGGGAATATAAAATAGAGCAGCCATTATAGAAAATATTTTGTTAGTTCCTCAAAAAGTTAAATATGGAATTACCATATGACTCAGTAATTTCACTTCCTAGGTATATACTCAAAACAGATGAAAACATATGTTCAAACAAAAACATGAACACACGTGTTCACTGAAGCATTATCACAAGAGCCAAAAAACTGAAGGAACACAAATGTTGATCAGCAGATACACACATAAACAAAATGTGAAATAGCTATACAATAGAATGTTATTCATTCATAAAAAGGAATGAAATTATGCTAGTTTAAATAAACCAGTCACAGAATGCCTATATTGTGATTCCACTCATATGAAATACCCAGAAAAGGCAAACACACAGAAAGGAGAGTGGTTTCCAGATCCTGGAGGGAAGGAGGGGAAACAGAATAGTAACCCTGTAAATTTAGGATTTAGTTTGGAGGTGATGCACATGTTCTACAACTAAATCGTGATAATAGGTGCACAACACTGCAAATGTATTAAAACTCACTAAATTAAACAATTTTTTAAAATGATATTTATTCAATGATTTCATTTTTTAGATGGGGGTCTCTATGTTGCCTAGGCTGGCCTCACTCCTCCTGCCTTAGTCTCCCAAGTGGCTTGGACTACAGGCACAGAAGCTTGAAAGCAACTTTTGTGCTTTCCTTCTAAAAATAAAAGTTACACATACACAACAGAATGTTTTATTATTTTAAAATAGAAGATATACACATAGTAAAATAAGTAAAAATGTTTCCATTATCTTGGTCTAGCACTTTGGATTTTTAAAAATTACTAAGGAAAAGTTAAAAACAGCCTCCAGTGAATACAAAATTTACTTAATAATTATTTATAATGACAAAACACTAGAAACAATCTAAATATTAATAGGAAATTTACTGTGTTATTAAGCCAATACACTGCTAAATTCAGGCAGACTCCTGAATTCAGGTCATTCTAAATCAATCAATCAATCAATCAATCAATCACTGCCTCCACTGAAAACCAAATTGGTAACCCAGAAAATTAATATTAAATAAGGGAACCCCCCCCCCAGAATGTAAAGGGGCTAAGGGAGTTGAGAAATATTGAGAATGATATTGACAAGGAAGAGAGAGTTATTTGTTAACAGGCATACCTTAAGAAGAAAAGATGAGCGTAATTTACAAGAGAAAATAATTAAATAAATAATAGGAAATAAAAATTTCCCAAAACTAAAGATGAAAGAAAGGACCCAGCAAAAGATCCCTGAGGAGTTAAAAGGATTGGAATTAGGAGAGTAAAGGAGTAGAAGATGAGGTAAGAGTGAGACTGAAGCTACTGAATACCATTTTCTAACCTCTGAAGTTCAAATTAATATACAAAGGCTATGTATTCAAATGAAAAAATAATGCATTAAAGACACAGGAGACAGGGCTGGGATTGTGGCTCAGGGGTAGAGTGCTTGCCTAGTGTGTGTGTGTGAGGCACTGGGTTCAATTCTCAACACCACATTAAGTAAATAAATAAATTAAATAAAGATACTATGTCCAACTACAACTAAAAATATTTTTTAAATAAGACACAGGAAACAGGGGCTGGGGATGTGGCTCAAGCGGTAGCGTGCTCGCCCGGCATGCGTGTGGCCGGTTAGATCCTCAGCACCACAAACAAACAAAGATGTTGTGTCCACCGAAAACTAAAAAATAAAAAAAAATTCTCTCTATCTCTCTCTCTCTCTCTCTCTCTCTCTCTCTAAAAAAAAAAAAAAAAAAAAAAAAAAAAGGGGACTGGGGATGTGGCTCAAGTGGTAGCGCACTCGCCTGGCATGCGTGCGGCCCAGGTTCCATTCTCAGCACCACGTACAAAGAAAGATGTTGTGTCCCCCGATAACTAAAAAAAAAAAATAAATATTAAAAAATTCTCTCTGTCTCTCTCTCCTCTCTCACTCTCTCTTTAAAAAAAAAAAAAAAAAAGACACAGGAAACAAAGCCAGATTAACTTAAAGACCTACATCTTCTGGACATGCTCTTGTGAAATCTTAGAATGCAGAGAAAGTAAAAAATCTAGAAGGAAAAAAACAAATTTCAAATAAGGAAATCTAAGAAATTCTAGAAAACACAAAGCAATAGATTAGGGTTCAAATAAAAATTATTAATATTAGTAACTCTAATAATAATTCTTACTAATAATTCCAAATACAACCAAACTATCAACCAAGTATGAGGACAAAATACATTATTAGGTACATAAGAACTCTGAAAATAGTCAGGCGCAGTGGCACATGCCTGTAATTCCAGCAACTCAGGAAGCTGAGGCAGGAGGACTGCAAGTTCAAGGCCAGCCTGAGCAACTTAGGGAGACCCAGTCTCAAAAATAAAAAATAAAAAGGAAGAGGATGTAGTAGTGAAGTGCCCCTGGGTGCAACCTGCCAGTTCAGGGATGAGGGCAGCCAAGAACTCTGAATCCACAGTTCTTACATGGAAAAGCTACTTTAAAAAACATCCCCAATACCCACCCCCCAAAAAATTATCAAAGAAAAATCACACATGGGATGGAATATAAAAAAAAACTAATAACAAAGTTTATTTTTTCCCAGAGATAACTAATGTTTTTATTTTTGCATACATGATTTTTTGACAGATTGTGTATTGATTTTATTATTTTTTAAAATACACAACAGTGGAATGCATTACAATCCTTATTACACATATAGAGCACAATTTTTCATATCTCTGTATATAAAGTATGTTCACATCAATTTATGCTATTATACATGTACTTTTTTGTATTAGTTTAATACTAGAAGCAAAATAATAGTAAACTAAAAACTAATAGCAAAAATAGGGAAAGAACAAAAAAATTAAGGTCATTCATTAGGCCTATCTAGGCCATTGTTTCAAGCAGCACTTATTTAATACTCAAGATTACATTTCTTACTCCATAGGCTTCAAAAAATTAACTCACTTCAGTTAAAAAAAATCATAATATTTTAATGTTGGTGAATGGTTTCCAATGTTCATCTTTTAGAATCAACTCATGGACAAAAACCACTGAATAAACCAGGATACTATAAAAATTCTTTTGGTGGGGGATAGTTGAACCTAGGGTCTTGAGTATCCTAAGCATGCAACCTACCACTGAGCTATCCCCCAAATTTATTTTAAAATTGGCAGACAAAGAATAGGAAAGATGTATACTTTAACCTTCATTTTCAGAAGAACAGAGATAATATTAAGAAAAAGAAATTTAAGTTTATATCTTAAAGTCATAAAAGTTTTACCAGAAAAAAAATATATAAAAATAATCAATTTGAAGGAAAATAAGACACAGTGAGATTTCACAAAACTGCTCAATTTTTCTAATGGAAAATCAAAAGAAACTATCTAAAGTTGATAAACCAACAAAAAGAATTCGAGCTGGGGATATAGCTCAATGCTAGAACAAGGCCCTGGCTTCAATCCCCCAACACTACACACACACACACACACACACACACACACACACAAAGAATTAAGTGGATATCAATTAAAATTAGTGTTAAGAACTTGTGCTGTAGCTCAGTGATGAAGCACCTGCCTGCCATGCACAAAGCTCTGGGTTTAATCCCCAGCATTACTCAAAAAAATGTAAGACCCAATAAAACTTAAAACTCACATGATTAACACTGATTATCTCTGATAAGAAAGCTTGGGCATGGAAAGTAAGAAAGAAGGCTTTTACTTTGCATTTTAAGTATAATTATAGTGTTGAAGCTTTTTAACATGCATAAAGTAGCATGAAAATAAAATATTTCCACTTTAATACAAATACACTACAAAGATCAGCAGATTATGGAGAAACTAAAGTTAATAAACTTCTGGGTTTGGAGAGTTTTTGTTTTTGTGGCACTGGGGATTAAAACCAGGGGTACTCTATCACTGAATCATATCTCTTAACCCTTTTTACGTTTTAGTCAGGGTTTGCTTAATTGCCCAGCTGGCCTTGAACTTGGGATCCTCTGTTTCAGCTTCCCCTGTAGTGGGATTATGAGTGTGCACCCAGTATTTTTTTTTTTTTAATCCAGGAGCGCTTAGCCACTGAGCCACATCCCCAGTCTTTTTTTATATTTTATTTAAACATAAATAAATTGCTTAGGGCCTCACTAAATTACTGAGCCTGGCTTTGAACTCACCATCCTCCTGCCTCAGCCTCTGGAGCCATTGGGATTATAGGCATGCACCACTGCACCCAGCACAATTCTCATTTTATAAGCTACACAAGATCAAATTAGTCATGTGCTATATGACATTTCAATAAATGATAGACCATATGTATTAGTGGTTCCATAAGATTATAATAGAGCTGAAAACTTCCTATTACCTAGCGACATCACAGAAAGCACAACAAATTACTCAAATTTATGGCAATGCTGATGTAAATAAACTTACTGTGCTGTCATATAAAAGTAGAGCACATACAAATTACATGTAGTATATATTTTATCATAATGACCGTTACTTGTTTATTTGCTATACTTTTATCATTATATATAACACAGTATACTCCTGTTACTTTTTTTTTTTTTTTTTTTAATTTAGGCTTGTGGTGTAACTCAATGGTAGAGCCCTTGCCCACTATGCATGAAGCCCTGGGTTTAATATCCAGCACCAAACACACACACACACACACACAAATTATTTCAATGAGGTTTTGTTGTGGATGATCTCAGTCACTAAGCTGAACATGGTTAGGGAATAGATTTAATTACCAAGTGGTTCAGTTCACTTTTTATTCTGTTACCACAAATCAAAACCCAATCTGGCAAACTGCTGCAGGTATTTATAGATAGCTACATTTGGACAGAAAGGTAAGTCCATGGTTGCTGGAAAACTAATGTAAAACTTTTACTTTCCAAGTGGTTAGTTATGCCCTTCTGTAGGAAAGTTATTTTCTTTTCTTTTCAAAGAGAGAGAGAGAGAGAGAGAGAGAAAATTTTAATATTTATTTTTTAGGTTTCTTTTTGGCAGACACAACATTTGTTTGTATATGGTGCTGAGGATGGAACCCGGGCCGCACGCATGCCAGGCGAGCGCGCTACCGCTTGAGCCACATCCCCAGCCCCGGAAAGTTATTTTCATTAATACTGTCAAATAAGGTCACCAGTAAAGTTGATAAGCAATTGCAGTTGCTTTTCACAAAGGTTAGTTTTCTTTATCCCTTCCCTTTTGGTGGTGTTAACCCCCCCACCCCCAGCCTCTTTTGCAGGTGCTGGGGATACAACACAGGGTCTTATGCTAGGCAAGCAGCTCTACAACTGAGCTATATCCTGGGCCCTTAAATAATGTTTTCAAATAGAAAATACACAAACACAACAGGTTTAAAATCTCTGTGATGGTACATTTTTCCTTTACAAGACTCACGGCATTTGTTTGATTCCCAACACTGCCAAAAAAAAAAAAAAATTGTTTTAATTAAAAGTATTTCATATGGGGGCTGGGCTGGTAGCTCAGTGATAAAGTGCTCGCCTAGCTTGTGCGAGACCCTGGGTTCAATCCTCAGCATCATATAAAAATAAATAAATAAAATAAAAGGTATTGTGTCCATCTACAACTAAAAAAAATATTTTAAAAGAAGTAAAAAAAAAAAAGATATTTCATATGGACACCAGTTTTTGGAAGGCTTTAAAGGTTTTTCTTTCTCTTTCACCCATCACTCACTTCTGGATAAGAATTCAAATCCTCAATAAAAAACCTACTGCTGCACACTGTATCCTGAATTACATCCTGTCATCTCTCTTGAGACTCTCTTTTATCTTGCACAGTGCCCACTCAAAACAGCTATTACAGGAAGTGTTGGACTATAAGTTATTTATAAATGGACAAAAATCCTTAAATAGCTTTGTCAGCTACTTCCTTATGGTTGTAGATCTAAAATACTATTTTTTTAAATGGCCATATTATTTAAAACATTAAAACGTTTCTTGTCCCTTTAAAATCCTAAAGTAGTATTAATATCATGCAGTCACATTACAAGATAACAATCAAATATATCTTTTAAAACACATGAGTTTATTAAAAACCAAATACTTCTAAAAGTTTACCACCAAGAAAATCTGAAAGTGTAATATACTGTTTTAAAATCTTCTATACTGATGTCTACTAACCCTCACTATACTTTTGTCACAGCATTTGTCACAGCAAACTCACAATTTAACATCACATCTTATTTATTTAGCATATCAACCTCAAAAATATATTACACAATAAATTCATCAACATTGGTATCCATTGTATTTAAAAACCTTGCCATAGACCTACTCTCCAAAATTCAGAGGCTTGCTTTTCCCATGCTGCTGAACAATAAATAACAAGGGAAAGTAACTTGCACTTCCTATAGCAAACAAATTACTTACAACTCTCCATTTATTATTTTTAAAGCCTTAACATTTCTTTTCCATATTCTCAGCTACCCCCTCATCTCCAGTATTTGAGGATTTATATCTTGTACACTGCCATATTAGCAATTAATTTCAATTCATTACTTCCAAAGGTAAACAATTTCTATGAATTTAACTTATAGATATATTAACATGCACAAAATACTACACTAAGATATTCATTGCAGTATTATCATTGCCAAAAGACTGAAAAGAGCCTAAATGTCTATCATGCAGGATTGTTAAATAAATCACCAAGTCAAAAAAATGGAATGCAATAAAACTAAGAGGAACAAGGTATCTCCATACATAAAATATGTAATGATCTTCAAGTTACATTTAAAAGAGATATGTACAGTATTCTAGCATTTGCCATATTTGATATACACCAGAAAATCCTTTTTAGAGGTCAACCAAACATTGCTGCCTCTAGAAAGGGAAGAGTGGCTTGGAAAGGAAAGACTTGTTACACTGTGTATCTTTTCAGGCACTTGCATGTATTACTTAACTAAGTACACACACTTTATTTTACAAAAACTTTTTCAAAAAAGTAATCAAATATCTTTGATTCTTTGCAAATTAGTTATTCATCACATACTGGTTTATCAATAGCTATTTCAGGCTCAATTCTGAATTAAATGCAGAGACAGTATGACCCACAAAGCCTAAAATATTTACTATCTGCCCTTTGTACAGAAAGTTTGCTCCATACTGCTTCTAACAATCAAAAAAAAAAACTTGTTTTTGTTGTTTTTCCTGATACTAGGGACTGAACCCAGGCACTCAACCACTAAGCCATATCCCCCACCCTTTATATCTTTATATTCTTTATTTTGAGAGGGTCTCAAAAAATTGCTGAGGCTGGCTTCGTTTTTTGTTTTTGATTTTTGGTTTGTTGTTGTTGTTGTTTTGGTACCAGGGACTGAATTCAGGGGCACTCAACCACTGAGCCACATTCCCAGCCTGTTTTTGTATTTTATTTAGAGACAGGGTCTCAATGAGTTGCTTAGTGCCTCACTTTTCTCCTATCTCAGCCTTCTGAGCCACTGGGATTACAGGCATGTGCCACCACGCCCACCTCAAAATTTTCTGGAAAAAAAAAACAAATTCCTTAGGCCTCAAAAATAGATTTGGAGGGCTGGGGATGTGGCTCAAGCCGCTCGCCTGGTATGCGTGTGGCCCGGGGTTCGGTCCTCAGCACCACATACAAACAAAAAATGTTGTGTCTGCCGAAAGCTAAAAAAAAATAAATCTCTCTTCTTTAAAAAAAAAAAAAAAATAGATTTGGAATTGGTACAGCCAATTTGGAAAGCAGTATGGAGATTCCTTGGAAAACTGGGAATGGAACCACCATTTGACCCAGCTATTCCTCTTCTCAGACTATACCCAAAGGACCTAAAAACAGCATATTACAGAGACATAGCCACATCAATGTTTATAGCAGTACAATTCACAATAGCTAAACTGTGGAGCCAACCTAGATGTCCTTTAGTGGATGAATGGATTAAAAAAATGTGGCATTTATACACAATGGAATATTACTCAGCAATAAAAAAGAATAACATCATGGCATTTGCAGGGAAATGGACGGCATTAGAGAAGATTATGCTAAATGAAGTTAGCCAATCCCAAAAAAACAAATGCCAAATGTCTTCTCTGATGTAAGGGGGGTGACTCAAAATGAGGTTGGGAGGGAGAGCAAGGGAGGAAGATTATCTCTAGATAGGGAACAGGGGTGGGAGGGAAAGGGAAGGAGAAGGGGAATAGCATGAATGATGAAAAGAGACCCTTATCACTATACAAAATACATGTATGAAGATGTGAATTTGGTGTCAACATACCTTATATATAATCAGAGATATGATAAATTATGATATAATGGTGTATTAAGAATCATAATGCAAAAATAAATAAATGTTTTTAAAAAATAGATTTGGAAAGTTTACATTGCAAAGATGACAAACTAATTAAATAGAAACTAGTGTCCACTTCATTTATTAAGTGTTAAAGATACCATTTTTATCATAAATTCCTTATCATGTTTTTTCCTAAAACATATTTGAATGCTCACATTTTCTAAGCATTTCTGCAAAATATCTATTAAAAGCACAGAGAAGATTAATAAAATCTAAAAGCAAAGAGCCTGGGCTGGAGTTGTGGCTCAGCGGTAGAGTGTTCGTCTAGCACGTGCGAGGCCCTGGGTTCGATCCTCAGTACCACATAAAAATAAAATAAAGGTATTGTGTCCAACTACAACTAAAATAAAATATTTTTTTAAATAAATAAAAGCAAAGAGCTATATTACTAAAACCTAGGAATTCTAAAAGAGCTGACCTAAAGAGAAAAAAATGTTCAATATTTTTAAAAAAGAGGGCCAGGTGCTGGGGTTGTGGCTCAGTGGTAGAGTGCTCGCCTAGCATGCATGAGGCACTGGGTTCAATCCTCGGTACCACATAAAAATATTGTGTTACCTGAAACTAAAAAAAAAAAAAAAAAAAAAAAGGACAGGATTGTGGCTTGGTGGTAGAGTGCTTGCATAGCATACATGAAGCACTGGGTTCGATCCCTGGCACCACATAAAAATAAACAAATAAAATAAAGGTACTGTGTCCATCTACAACTAAAAAATAATAATAATAAATAAATAATTTACCTATTTTCCTCATCAATATCCATTAAAAGAAACTTTCTTGAAAAGCACCATATCATTTCTTAGAAAAAACACCTTAGGCCTAGTTAGTGCTATACAAATACATTTAACCACTTATCTCATGTAACACCACCATATTTCAAGCTCTCAAAACTACTACTAAAAATTTGGCTTTTTAAGAAAATAGACTATTTTTAAAAATAATTTTGGTTGCTTTTAAGATCAGTGAAGCATGCTTACTAGTTTAGGACATATTTTAATATTTTAAAATTCCATATAATTTCTGATAGTGTGTTACATGGCCAGTCCTGTAGAAAGCACTGGAGACAGAAAAATGAGTTAATCAATCATGAAAGATATTAATGTCATTATTGTAATATTAAACACATAAGAATACAGAGGGATAGAAGCATATCTAAGAAACACACTAAATGAATAAGGAAGGCTCTAGAAGAAAAGCTATTTCAGTTGGGTACTGAAGTGTGAGCAGGAGTTTGCCAAGTTTGTGAGGGTAAGGGAAATGGAAAAGGAGGAATAATACAGCAATACCATTCTAGTTTGAATAGAACAAAGAAAATTAAACATGAAAGAAGACAGAAAATATGAGCAATTATATGCTACAGAAGTATAGGGTTTGGATGCATTCACAGTAAGTATAAAAGCACTGCACTTTCAAGATATGAATGCAAATGTCTTTAGAAGCCAAACTATTAAGACTGAATAATATAAACTATAGGAAATGTACAATTTTCCGAAAAGAGATACGACTAATTTTATTTTGCGGGAAAGTGACACTGGCAGCAACTTGGATCTTGGACTATAGTAAGGAAAGATTAAAGGCAGACACCAAGAATGGTCAAAATTAGTTACAGTGATGATGAAGAGAAACAGCTACACGTAATAGAATCTGTTGACCTATACACTCTCTTTCTGGCAGGGCTAGGGATTAAATGCAGGGGCTTGCACAAGCTAGGCAAGTGCTCTGCCTCTTGCACTTCTTTTATAAAATGTACCATTTAGGAATGGGGGGGGGGGAGACGGGGGACAGGAGGGAAGAGAGAAGTACTGGGGAATGAATTAGAGCAAATTAAATTCCATGCTTTTATAATTATTTCAAAAATGAATCCAAATGTTAAATATGAAAAGAACCAATAAAAATAACACCGAAATAAATAAAATGTCCCTTTTAATGTGATATTTTCCCTTTTCCATATTTTTTGGTATAGATATAATTTTTGCATGGAAAAAGTTTGTACAATAAGAATTATCAAGACTAGTGGCAATAGTCTTTTTTTAGTTTTCTACCTATATTAGGAAGAAAAACACACTGGAAACCACAAGAACTCAGAGATCTTTATTACTAGTTTCATCTTTATTATGAGACAATGGCATTACAATTAACTTCTCAAAGCTCCAGGTCTCTCTTCTATAAAAAGAGGAAGTTGAACTCTATCTCAAACTCTTGCAAATCCTAATATGCTATGATCATACTGAAATATTTTTAACCTTCAGGAGATCACCAATAAAAAATACATATAAAATGATCTATTCTAACTAAAACCAATTGTGAAATACCCATCAAAACAGATACTATGGGACCTATCATTTGCCATATGTATCTACAGGTACTTACTAAATTTGTAAAGGATTTCATAACACATTAAAGTATCCAGTCACCAATTACTCATTTGAAACCCTAAGGCCAAACTGGAACTGTTGGATATCTCTGTCAACCATTTTACTTTTAATTACTATGCATCTTTCAAAAACAGATCCAAAATGGAACATTCTTTTATTGCGGTGATTCAATAGACTAACTGAATGTCTGTGAAGTTAAACAGCCATTGTTGGATACAACAGTTTTCAGATGTTAATACTCTGCTACGGAGCCATGTTTTTCTGAACCTCTTAACATCGGGCCTTAACAATATTCCTTTTATCAATCAAAATAAAAAATGTTTCAAATTGGAGAAATATAGCCTTGAGATTTGTAACCCTAATTGTTATCTGGGACTTTTTACTAATGAAGAGAAACTATTTTATTAATTCATACTCATACTAACAAGTTTAGAAATACTCTGTGAACTCGTTTCTCTTCAAGAATAACTTTCAAGGCTGGGTTGTTATATAGCTCAATGGTAAAGTGCATTCTTAGCATAAGCAAGGCTCTGGATTCAAGGCTCTGTTATCAATTATCCAGCATTGATAACAACTTTTAAGCCTGATTTTTTAAAAAGGCACCAAGACCCTTCAAAACAAAAAAGTAAACAAATAACATTTTTATTAAAGGTGAAAAACTCCTAGAAGAAATAAATTCTGATGTTTTATTACATAAAAAGGTAACTAGAGAACAACAATGTACTGTATTTCAAATAAGCTATAAAAAAGGATTCTGAATGTTTTCACCACAAAGAAATGACAAATATGAGATGGTATATTCACCCTGAATTAAATATTACACAATATATACATGTGTGGAAACATCATGACACTCCACAAAAAAATTTAAATGAGAACTCAGATTTTTGTCTTAACATTTACAGTCTGTTGAAAATTTAATATAGCCTAAATTAAAGTCCTATTTCAAAGAAAACAACATTCTAAGGTTTTGTAAACTACAGTATAAACTATAGGCAGAGGCTTTTCTACTGATTTTTGTTATTTCTTCCAATTTCCTTTCTAAAGACTTTGTTATATATTACATACCTGAATGATTTAACATACATTTTTCACTACCTTTAACATACCCTCTCTTACTTCCTAAAATACCAATATTTTTCTGAGCAAACAAAAATAAAATCTGGGAAGAGCTAAACTGTAATTTCCCATGATCAGAGTATAAAGTTCTTTTTTTAAAAAAAATTGTATTAGTTGTTGATAAACCTTTACTTATTTATATGTGGTACTGAGACTCAAACCCAGTACCTCACACTTGCTAGGCAAGTGCTCTACCATAAAGCCACAACCCCTGCCCTGTAAAATTCCTTACTATGTAAATCTGTGTCTCAGTTTAAAACCATCAAGAAAAACTTTGTTCTTGAAAATTGCTGATTGTCAAGGAACATAAAACTAATCCTCCTACTAACCCACAAAAGATGTGGGTATTTTCTATAAAGTGACAAATCTCAACCAGACCCTAGATCCAAAGGAGGGAAGGATTTTTATTGAACTAATGCTTTCAGATTGTAATGGTGGTTAAAAAAAAAAAAAAAATTTAAATCTGGTTTCAAGGTTCACAATCTTATGCAAAAGAAACTTTATTAATCCTAGTTAACAAATTTCACTCAAGAAGGGGGTGTATTCGAATCAAGAATTTTATTAGAGGGAGAAATATTCAAAAATAACAAACAGAAGCAGGAATTACATTGGGTTTTGTTGTAAGCCCATACTATTCAAATGCAAATCAGAAGCAGAATTTTTTAAAACTTTTCTCAAAAGTTGCCGGCTGAAAGAGAGCTACTTTAACAAAAAATACATTTAAAAAATTCAATATAAAGCACATTACAAAGTTAACCTAAGGAATATGAGGGGAAAAAAACCACCTCTGAATTACATTATTAGGACAATGTCCAAACAGTAAAAATGGATGCACGTTCCCCAAATATCTAATAAGATTCCCACAGAAACACCAGTATAACAAGTAGAGTGGATATTCCAAAAACAAAGTACAAGTCAATTATAGTGTCTTACATTAGGTGATGTGCATTCTGGAACACCTGGTAATTAAATGACTTATGAAAAACAACTGAGTGGTACTGGCCTGTGTAGTTACTACAAGAGAAAAAAAATTATATGCAAGAATAATAATCCTTTAAGTTCAAATAATACTTTGTAATTTCCATGGTACTTTATAGTACACCTATAAGGTTGTATTTTGTTGTTCCTTTTATGAAATTAGTTCACACACCACCTATATACTTTGATCCCAGAGTTTTCAAAGCAACCATATCGAATTACAATAGTGCATGCAGAAAGATAAGTAGCACTCCAGATCTTACTGATGTCATTGTGGCTAAAAATTCGTTTATTCAAAAACGTTCTGTTATAATTCTAAAAACTCTCTCTTTCCTACAAGTCGGACAGTCTTAAGAGTCTAAGAGGGACTAGCAGATTTTCCAGGGCTTCCCAACCCTGGGGGAGGAGAATTCCTGCCAGAATGGGACAGAGGTGACAGTTGGTTTAAGCCTAGACTTCCCAAGCAGGGAGCTGGTTCCACCTGTCCGGCTGTAGGAGAGCATTCGCCCTCCAGGACGAATAGGCGATCTCAATATATTATCTAGCTTGTTTTAGCTTCTAAGACAACGATCAGAAGAAGCTTCCCAAGGGGTTTCCTATAGTTCTCCCTCAACTCCCAGGAAAACAAAGGTTCAGGCCCAGCTGTCACTCCGTTGATAATCAAGGTCCTCGATAAACCTTAGCACGCAATCATTGGTAGAGGATGGAGTGTAGGACCTCAAAATACCTAAGACACCCAAGGGGGAAAGGAGGAGGAAGGCATCAAAGCCTTAGAGAACTCTAAAGTTAACGCTGGGAAAAAAAAAAAAAAAAAAAAAACAGGAGGTCCCACCTTGCGGAGGAAGATGCAGAATTCAGAACGTAAGACTGCGAAATTGGGGGCAGAAGAGGGCTCGAGAAGTAGCCAGGTATATGACAGGCACCGGAGAAACTGTGCTCAGGGGCCGGGGCTGGGGGTGCCCAGGAGTCAGACCCGAGGGCCCACTAGGACCCCAGCGCTCGTCCGCCCGACGGACTCCCAGGCGAGGTTTCAAACCGCCGCCCCCGGGAAGCGCTCAGCCGATTGGAAGTTCCACGACGACCGTCACTACCCCAGGGCCAGAGCGGCAACTCATCAGCAGAGCCCTCGGCGTCTCCCCAAGAGACCAGACCCCACAAACTCCACCTCCAACGGAGGTCCCAACTCATGTCCCGCAGCCAGTTCACAACAAGCGGTGGGCGTACACCGCGACGGGACCGACGCCCCGGACTGGGTTGCGCTGCGGGAGTTCGAGGGGCGCGACGGGCCGCGCGGGGGCGGGCAGAAAGGTGTCCCTCAGAGTCAGCCCCTGGACTCGGCCCCGCGACCACCTCAGCCTCGCCCCTCTGGCTCGGCCCGACAGAGCTCCGACCCACCCATCCCGCCCAGCCGCATCCAGGGCGAGCCCACTCCCCCCGCCCGTGCTCTTACCCATCTTTCCGCCTCGCCTTGTAGACGTGCCCGTAGGTGCCGCGTCCCACTTTGCACCCTTCGTACTCAAACAAATCCTCCACCCGCTCCCGCTCCGCCGCCAGCTTCGCCTTGAAATCATAATCCATTGTCTGCTTCCCCCATAGAGGCACCGGGACGCGGGGGCCGCCGCCGCTCAGTCCCTCCTCCTCCTCCCCCCGCGACCGCCGCTCCACTTCTCCAACAGCCACCTCTCGGGCACGCGCGCGCGCGCGCCGCCCGCCACTCCGCGGTCCGCGTTCAGCAAGGGACTCCTTGGCGGCCGCGGCAGCCACCACCACCTCCTCCTCCTCCACCACCACCTCCTCCTCCTCCTCCTCCTCCTCGGCGGCGGCGGCTCCCGCAGGCACCCCCAGTCCCGCCTCCCCCCTTCATTTCCTTGTTTTGGAACCTGGTGGGCCGCGCTGCGGCTTCCTCCAACTCATTAACGAACCAGCCCGCCCGCCCCAAGATCGCGGAGGCTCCTGGGAAACGTAGTCCCCGAGGCCTTAGGAGCGGTGGAATTTTCTCCGGCTGGAGAAATACAGCTCCCAGGTTTCCTTGGGCTTCCACAGCCTCGCCCCCACAAGGCATGCACGCCTGCGCACTGGCGCCGCCCCTACCCCAGGTAGCGCTGGATTCACAGTTCCTGTAAAGGTAAAAAGCGAAAAGTTAAGGTGAGGTTTTTGCGAGCCTGTGGGAGCGGATGTAAAGAACGCCCTGGCTCTACTAAAAAGAAGATATTCCTGTTCTAACCGTTCCTAAGCGAGGAGAAGAGTGGAAAGCATCTAACTGCCTTGCCCGGGAGTTTGCTCCAGTGGCTTGAGATGCAGACACTATGGTTAAGAGAATGTGCTGAGGATTGTTTATTTTCTACTGCAGTTGGTCCGCCTATTGCTCCGCCCCCAACCAGCCACTCATTGGTGGAGACTAAAGAATGACGTCTCTTTGGTGCGTGGGTATCCTTAGGCTTTGGCTTCTTTCCCGCTGTTGATTGGTAATTGGAATTGCTGGGTTCTTCCTGATAGGTTAATATTTTTTTCTTTGCGGTGCAAAAATCGTATTTCAAAACCTGAATGTTCAGCGGTTTCCTAGTTCTTGTGTTTGTCTGAGGGGAACATGTAATTTCTGAGCCCCAGCAGCCAATCATCCTTTTCTTAGCGTTTTAGTGGGTTTTCTCCTAGCATATGCGTTTCCCGTAGCCAAGGTTTAGCCATCTGTCTAAGGACAATTAAAGTGTCTGGAAGATACAGCATTTTTAAAGCAATCATTTTGTCTTAAAGTTTTTTGTGAAGGTTTTTTTGCCGTCTGTTCATAATTGGGAAATTATCCTGGAATGTTTCAGAAAGTGCCTTTAATCAGGGTGAGCATTGACTCATTATAGTGTTGGGACTCAGGATATACTACACCAAAACATGACTTTAGGAGACCAGATTGTGCCTTGCTAAAATATGCCCCTCTGGCATATTGATTATTTTGAGCTAAAAACCTTGAGAACCAACCAACACAAGAAAAGCTCGTCAGCTCCCTTCCACTGCCTAAAATACAAAACAACCCTTTTGTAAAGCGAAATATACATCTATAAAAGAAACCTTCATTAATAAAGGTATCTGTATTAGGAAGACAGCTATTCCTAGGCAACTTTTGTCATCCAAGAGACTATCTTCAAAACAAGACAACTCTTATTCACCTTTCACTTCCTCCCCTCGTCTTTCTTTAATTTGCCTCCACTATCCCCCAAAACTCCAAGTCCCGATTCCTTTCTGTAAGTCAGGATGTTACATAAGCTTCACTCGGCTAGCCCTTGAGTCTCATTTGGTGGAACTCCATATATAATTAAATTTGTTCTTTTGCACAGGCATGGCTGACAGCCTGATGTCTCAGCGACTTGGGAGGCTGCAACAGGAGAATCTCTTGAACCCAGGAGTTCAGGGCCAGCCTGGGTTGTTTTCCTGTTAACCAGGTCAATTTAATTCACAGACCAAACAACATAGAAGGGGAGAAGGAAGTCATTTTTCCTTTCAATGGCATGCCTATTATCTCAGATGCTTAAGATACAGACTTAAACGTGATTGGTGTTAAGATAGGGCATATGCAACAATCAGGAGAATGAAGGCAGTATGGTCAATTCTACCTGAAATGATAGGAAAATAAACTATCATTTTAAAAAAATTAACTACCTGATAGGTTTTCAAAGCATCTTGGAAACTAGAATGAAGGAGTCAGGATTTTTAACTACAACAGCCCCTTCCTGAGAAACCTCAAATCTTGAAGTTATCTTCAGTCAAGAATCTGAGTTGCTGTCTTGATAGGGATGATGATATGTGCTGGAGATAGCAGGAAAAAAAATGGTCTTTTTCCATCAGTCAACTAAAACTACTAAATAAACATGCAAGCAAGTTAAAAATAAGCTGTGTGGGGCTGGGGATATGGCTCAAGTGGTAACATGCTTGCCTGGCACGTGTGAGGTACTGGGTTTGATCCTCATCACCACATAAAAATAAAATAAAGATATTATGTCCACCTAAAAATAAAAAATAAATATTTAAAAAGATGTGAATAAAAAAATAAAATTTGACAGGTTGAGTTCTAGGTGAGTCAGAGTAGATTTCATGAAGAGGTAAATTCACAAGTAATAGGATCTTACTTGAAGGGCCAATGGGGGAGAGAGCAGGAAACTTTCAAGTAGAACAGTGTGTGTGTGTGTGTGTGTGTGTGTGTGTATACACATTATAATATATATTCTGAGAAATGCACCCTGTCTAAATATTACAGATTAAGTCAAGGAAAAGGAATAGATAAGAAAAGACTAGACAGATAAGCAAAGGTCAACTATGAAGAGTTATTGTAGCAGTTTTAGATTTCATCATTCTATTTGCAATGGGAAAGAATTTTGTGCTGAGGAGAAACATAACCAGTTTTGCTTGTTCAAAAAAAATCCTTCTGACAACAGTATTCAGAATAGGTTGGAGGAAGGTAAGAATGTAACTGAATCCAGTGGGTTTGCATCTTAGTACAAAGCCAAAAATACAACCAGGATATAAAAGAATGGAGAAAAATTTGTTACAGCAAATAAAGAGAGCACAAGGGTTATTGCAAAGTTATACTCTCCCTGAGGGACAGATGCATGGGGATTTTATTCAGGGAGATTATCCCATGTTCATTCAGAAAAGTACATGCAGAGGCAGGCACATATCTGTGCATGCTCAGTTTAAAGTGTAAATTTCTGGGCATGCTTAGTTTAAGGCTGTAGTTTTAAAAAGGAGCCATGACAGACCCATTTCTGAACGTGCTCAGCTGAAGATCATTGAGCACATGTTTAAAAAGAAAAGATGCAAAGAAAAAAAAAGGAAAAGTGTGGGACTGGGAGCTCAGTGGCAGAGTGCTTGCCTAACATGTGAGGCACTGAATTTGAGTCTTGGCACCACATAAAAATAAACAAAGGCATGCTGTCCATACACAACTACAAATTTAAAAAAAAAAAAGAAAAGAAAATATATGGCCAGTTGCTGCAGTACTTGTATATATTCCCAACTACTCAGGAGACTGTAGGCAGGAGGATAGCAAATTCAAGGTCAGCCTGGGAAATTCAGCAAGACCCTGTCTCAACTTTTAAAAGGAATGGGGGAACTGCTGGGGATGTAGCTCAGTGGTAGAACACCCCTTATGTTCAATTCTCAGTATGACAAAAAGAGAAGAAAAATGGTGGTTGTAAATGCTTCTGGGTATGCTCATTTTAATATTTACAATGAGCCAAATTTACTCTAAGTGCCTCAAAGATTGTGTCAGAGTGGCCTGGTGACCTTGGCTGGTTCTTTGTAAGATGGCTTTCCCACTTAGCAGCTAATAAGAGTGAAAAGCTATCACATTAATACTGGTTAAAGAAAGAGATATGAACTATGGAATAGCAGTGGTGGTTATGAGAAAAGTCAGATATTGGAATTATTTAGAAATAAAATTCAACAGAACTTGATGATTAATTAAAAGTAGTGTTAAGGAAGAGGGAAGAATCCAAGATGGCTTCAAGGTTTTTTACTTCAGCGGTATGGTACAAATTTTGGAAAACTAGGGAATACTGAATAAGAGCAATTTTTTTGAAATAAACATGATGAATTTGGTGGGGCATATTGACATTGAAGTGTCCATAGGGCATCAGGAAAGAAATCAGAGCCCAGTTAGATGGTACACACCTGTAATCCAAGCAACTTCAGAGGCTGAGGCAAGAGGATCACAAGTTCAAGGCCAGCCTCAGCAATTTAGCAAGTCCCTTGGCAATTTAGCAAGACCCTGTCTCAAAATGAAACATAAAAAGGACTGTGAATGTGGCTCAGCATTTGAGCACCCCTGGGTTGAATCTCTGGTACCCAAAAAATAAATTTCAAAGGTATATGTTTGGGGCTGGGGTTGCGGCTCAGTGGCAGAACACTTGCCTTACACGTGTGAGGCACTGGGTTAGATCCTCAGCACCACATAAAAAAAGAAATAAATAAAATAAAGGTATTGTGTCTATTTACAACAAAAATTTAAAATTTAAAAAAAAAAAAAGGTATGTATTATAAGACTCAGCAGTACTGCCTAGGATTTACCCTACAGTCATACTCCTTGTTTAGGATGTTATGAAAATCCCAGGAGCTCTTTAGAACAAAAGTATCTGCCAGGAGTTGTGTTGTACATTCGTAATCTCATCAACTATAATCCCAGCAATTTGGGAGGCTACAGCAAGAGGATTCCAATTCAAGGCCAGCCTCAGCAACTAAGGAAAGCCCTAAACAAGCAAGACTGTGTCTCAAAATATAAATAAATAAATAAATAAATAAATAGGGCTGGGGAAATGGCTCTGTGGTTAAGCACCCTGGGGCTCAGACTGCTGCTATAGCCCTACACTGTCAGCACTCTTCTGGAATTGTATTGGTCTAGGATCTTGTCGTTTTCCTAGAGTAACCCTACATCCAATGACTATCAATGCGGAGATATAAAAATTCAGATCTCTCACACCACACTGGATATTCTGAACTCCTTGGAAGTAAACCAAGGCCATCATTAAGAATACATTGTAGGAGCTGGGGTTGTGGCTCAGCGGTAGAGTGCTCAACCGGCACGTGCAAGGCGCTGGGTTCCATCATCAGCACCACATAAAAATAAATAAATAAAATAAAGGTGTTGTGTCCAGCTACAACTAAAAAAAAAAAATGAAAAAATAAAGAATACATTGCAGGGCTGGGGCTGGGGCTCAGTGGCAGAGTATTTGCCTTGCACATGTGAGGCACTGGGTTCGATCCTCAGCACCACATAAAAATAAACAAAATAAAGATGCTGTCCATCTACAACTACAAAAAAATTTTTTTAATTAAAAAAAAAATAAAATAAAGGTATTGTGTCCATCTGCAACTGAAAAAATCACATTAAAAAAGAAAGAAAGAGGGGGGCTGGGGTTGTGGCTCAGAGGTAGAGCACTCGTCTAGTGCGTGCAAGGCCTTGGGTTCGATCCTCAGCCCCACATTAAATAAATAAGTAAAGATATTAAAAAATATAAAGAATATATGCACATCAGCTTCTCAATTTCCCCAATCCTGCTTGCTTTCTTCCTTTCCCTTCTAACAGATATTGATCACAAGAACACTTCCTAACTGACAACATGTTAATATCTATCTTAGAGTCCACTTCACTGGGCACCTGTTTTTTTCTTCCAGGCACCCAACTTGTAAAATTAACATGTGCAAGATGATATCATGCTGTTTGTAATAGGAAAGGACTGGAAACAACAAAAATGTTCATCAGCCCTGAGTTCAATCTCCAGCACACACACACGCGCGCGCGCGCGCGCGCGCACACACACACACACACACACACACACACACAAATTCATTCAGGAGGGCACTGGGTAAATAAATCATAACATACCCATCAGTGGATTGTTTATTTTGTAACCTTAAAAGTAATGTAAAAATAGTACTCTAAGATTTCCTTCTGCAAGAGAATCTACCACTGCATTTGTACTAAGGCCATCCTTCCAATGATTGTTCCTAGCATGACTGAGCATAACAAGGATGTTAAAACAGGCCCATTCTTGTAAGAAAAAAGGATTCTGATGAACTTTGCTTGAAGATTCCCTGTATCCCCTGGCTGAAACTTTCCTGAAATTGTGCTACAGTCTGAGTAACTTCCTGCCCAATCTCTTTCCTTCCCTCTCTTCTTCACAGAGATCAAATCTACATCATAATCTGATGGTTCCCCCAGCTCCCTTTCCATCTTCCCTCACAGGCATTTCCTCCAGTAATCTCCTGCATGTCTAATCCCATCTTGCTATCTGATTTTCTGTAGACATGAACAATGAGGAAATTATTTATGTACCGGTATAAAAAAAACTCAAATATACATTTAAGCAGGAAAAAAAGAACAGAAGAGTATACATAATATGCAACATTTTATAAGAAAAAAGTACACTGTATATGTATACATTTATCTCTAAAAAGTTTCAAGAAACTGCTCAGTGAAAGAGAACTGTATACTTGAAATGCAGTGGTAGGCAATATAATTTTACTACATGCATGCCTCTCTGAATTTTGATCCATGAGATGTTTCCTTTTAAATAAATAAACTATATATGGGAAAAGATAGGAGCTCACCTAATAAAGAAGAGAGGAAGATAGGATTGAAGCTATCATGGTATATAGGTTTGGGGAATTTTGTTTATTTTTAATAGAAGAAAGGAACTTTTCATATATTGATTGAAAACAGCTGGTGAAAAGAAAAAAAAAAAAGTGAACCCTAACGAAATACTAGGACTAAATTATGGAACAACAAGAGGACCCAGGTACATGTAGCTTCATATGTTAAAGGTGGTCTTCAGAAGGTGGATGGGGAGAGTATGATTACACACACATGAAAAAAATTCAGGTGAGCCAATTGCAGTGGTGCTCACCTGTAATTCCAGCAGCTCAAGAGGCAGAGGCAGGAGAATCGATAGTTCAAAGCCAGCCTCAGCAATTTAGCAAGGCAATGAGCAACACAATGAGTCCCTAGCTCTAAATATAATACAAAATTTTGATGGGGATATGGCTCAGTGGTCAAGTGCCCCTGAATTCAATCCCCAGTATCCAAAAAATAAAATTCAGTTGAGAAGCTAAGAGATTCGTAGCCTCATTATATTAAAAATAATAACATTTCCATATCAAGTAGGAAACTTGATCACATGCACAGGGAAAGAAAGCATTGGGGCTTAAGGAAAGAATATTGGTTTGGGAACATTTCTTAGAAAATAAGTGGAATGGGGGCTGGGGATGTGGCTCAAGCGGTAGCGCGCTGGCCTGGCATGCTTGCGGCCCGGGTTAGATCCTCAGCACCACATACAGACAAAGATGTTGTGTCTGCCAAATACTAAAAAATAAATATTAAAATTCTCTCTTCTCACTCTCTCTCACTCTTTAAAAAAAAAAAGAAGTGGAATGGAAGGAGGGAAAAATAGAAGTTCATTGGATTAGACAAAGGGAAATGAAGGGATGGGAATAGGAAAGACAGTAGCCTGAGTTGGACAGAACTTTCCTATGTTCATATATGAATACATGACCAGTGAAACTTCAAATCATGTACAACCACAGGAATGGGATCCTAATTAGAATAAGTTATACTCCATGTATGTATAATATGCCAAAATATACTCTACTATAATGTATACCTAAAAATAACAATAAAAAATAGCTTTTTAAAAAAAGAAAAATGGAATGAACATGAGAGCTAACATTTATTGAATCCCAGAATTAAGTTACCTCATTGCTGCACTATGAGGAAGGTGTGTTTCATCCTCATTTTACTGATAAGAAAACAGGTTCCAGGGGGATAATTTCTGTAGTGTTACAGTTGGTCAGTGATGGGATTTAACTCCAAGTTTCTAAAACTATAGAGGATTTTGCCATTTATCAAGATCAAATGATCCCACTGAAACATTTCATGCTCTTGGATTAGTCTGTTTTCCATTACTAGGATGAAATATCTGAGGCAGGCTACGTTTTTTTTTTTTTTTTCTTTTTAGACTTGGGGTCTTGCTGTATTACCCAGGATGACCTTCTGGGCTCAATCAGTCCTCTTGCCTCAGCCTCCTGAGTAGCTGGAACTCTAAGCATGTGCCACCAGAAAGAAAAGAGTTAACTTTTTAAAGAAGTTTGTTCTGGAGATCCAAGGCTAAGGGGCTATTCCTGTTGATATGCTTCTTTTTATTTATTTATTTGTTACTGAGGATTGACCCCAGGAGCACTTTACCATTCAGCTACATCCCCAGCCTTTTGCTAGTTTTTTTTTTTTTTTCCTTTTCTTTTTTTAATGGAAACAGGTCTCAATGAATCGTTGAGGCTGGCCTCAAACTTGCAATCCTCCTGATCAACCTCCTGAGTCAGTTGGATTACAGGCATGTGCCCAGCTTCTCCTTTTTCTTATAAAGTTATATTAGCTTTCAGTCACCATAATGAAATACCCAAGATAACTAACTTACGAAGAGGAAAAGTTTATTTTGGCTCAGTTTTGGAGGTCCCAGTTCATTACCGATTGTTTGCTTTGGGCTTGTGGCAATGCATCACATCACAACAGCAACACATGGTGGAGCAAAAACCATTCATCTCTTGGCCAGGAAGCAAAAGAGGAAGGGGCCAGGGCCCACAATCCCCTTCAAGGGCATTTCCTCCAATGACCTAAAAACCTCCCACACAGCCTCACCACCTAAAGATTTTACCATCTCCCACATTGCCACGCTGGGGCCCAAACAGAGGCCTTTAGCAAAAGGCCTGACAGCAAAAACCATCAGGACACAATCATACCCTGATGACTTTATCTGATCCTAATCACCTCCCAAAAGCTCTACCTCTAGATACCATATGTTAGGTTTCTATCTTCTTAATGGATACATCACAAAGAGGGTTAAATTTCAACACATGAAGACTCGGGTACACTCTCAAAACATATCCCAACCATAGCACTGTCATAAATTCTACTTCATATGTATTACAATTACTAACCTTTTTTTCCCTTCATATTTGGTTGAGATCAGTCATTATTTTCCCCTTCTAAGTGTATGCAAGAGTCACAGGGCTTATGAAATACAGAGAATGTATAGTTGCCATTGCTGTTGAGATGTTCATTGTCTTGGTAAGTATAAGAGTCTTTCATTGCCTTTTCTGTTTCCCCCCACCAGCAACAGTTCTCTGGCCAATCAGGTTTCAGTGCACTAACTGCCATGTAAATATCTACTGCTCTTCTGGGAGGGATATTTGTATGGCTTAAACATTGATTTGAAGTGTGAGAAAGAAATTGCTTTCAATAAGAATGGTCTAATCTTAAAG
This sequence comes from Callospermophilus lateralis, assembly GCF_048772815.1. NCBI lineage: Eukaryota > Metazoa > Chordata > Mammalia > Rodentia > Sciuridae > Callospermophilus > Callospermophilus lateralis. The sequence continues at coordinate 54,778,019 of NC_135310.1, read as the reverse complement.
GCTATTGAGGAAACAGATTCTGGTCTCCTTAGTACAGAGTTAATGTCAGGGCAGCTAAGGAGGAGGAATGAAGGGCAGTGGTATCTCTCTATTGGTTGAGAAGGCAGATCAGACTACTTGCTACAGATAGGCTTTAGGGGGAGCTTGATTGATGCCTGGGTTCCTTTTCTAGGGCTGCTGTGCTAAATAACCACAAACTGCTGAAACAAAACAACAAGTACTAATTACTTACCTGACAGTTCTGGAGACCAAGAGCCTAAAATCAAGATGTCTACACGGCTATATTCTCTCTAAAGCGTGGAGGAGAGAATCTTTCCTTAACATCTTTGAATTTCTGGTGATTGCCTTCAGTCTTTGGCATTGCTGACTTAATGGATGTAAAACTCCAATCCCTTTCCCTGTCTTCACATATCCATTTTCCCTCTGTGTCTGAATTTACCTCTTCATATAGAAATAATGGTCAAATTGAATTTTGAGCCCATCCTAATCCATTATAAACTAATTTTAACTTAAAAACATCTGCAAAAAAAAAACAAAAACTGTTTCCATAGGGTCACATTTATAGGTTCCAGGTAGACAAATTTGGAAGGGATAATGATTCAACCCAGTCCTGTGCCCAGGTTTTGATTCTGTCACTGAATGACAAGCCATCTTTAAAAAGGGCAGGGGCGGGAAGATGGATTTTGCCTTCACCCTATGCCACATTTGGCGGCAGTAGGAGGGACTCTGGTATCTCCAGACTGGATTTTCTTCTATTTTCTTGAATAAAAGAGAATAACTAGAGAAATGTTAATGAAGCACTCCCTCTTCATCTTTTAATGGTAATACTTTAATTACAGAAACATAACAAAGTAGGCATATATTATCCTTAAAATTATTTTTTTAAATTTTTAGTTATAGATGGACACAACATCATTTATTTATTTTTATGTAGTGCTGAGGATCGAACCCAGTGCCTTACACATGCCAGGCGAGTGCTCTACCACTGAGCCACAACCCCAGCCCCACTTAAAATTATTTTCTGTAGAAGTATTATAAGAATTTTTTTTAATGGTACCAAGGATTGAACCCAGAGATGCTTAACCACCAAACCATATTCCCAGCTGTTTTTTTTTTTTTTTTTTTTTTTTTGGCGAGGGGATAGGAGGTACTAGGGATTGAACTCAAGGGCACTCAAACACTGAGCCACATCCCCAGCCCTATTTTGTATTTTATTTAGAGACAGGGTCTCATTGAGTTGCTTAATGCCTCCCAGTTGCTGAGGCTGGCTTTGAACTCACAATCCTCCTGCCTCAACCTCCAAAACCCGTGGGATTACAGGCATGCACCACCCTGACATCCCCAGCCCTTTTTATTTTTTATTTTGAGACAAGGTCTTGCTAAATGGCTGAGGCTGACATCGAACTTGGAAACCTCCTGCCTCAGCTACTACACCCAGCTTGTTCTTTTTATTATCATATTTTAGTATATCACTCGTGGGAAAATACAGGATGTCCTCAAATATACACTAATGTGCTACAAAACAACAAAGTAAGTTCATCAATGCCACTGTCAAGCTGATAGTTATTTCAGAGAGCTGGTGGACACTTTTCTTTCCATCCAAAAATAAAAAATAAATTTCTTCAAAATAGTAGCAAGACTACATAGGAACCTTATTTATCTCTTTAATTTAATATGTTTTCTGGGGGGGAAAATCCTGTAAATTTAACATTTATCAGCCATTCTTGCATTCTAAACTTTTTAGTCCCAATTCTAAACTTTCTAACTCCAAATAGCAGGAATTGTTCCCTGACACTAGATTGTAGCCTTCCTTATGGTTTAAACAAAATTTTACAAAAAAAAAAAAAATGATAATCCCACAAATAGTTAATAAGGCCTAAGACCTAATCATATTCCAATAAGGATTTTTTTTTGGATCAATAAGGAATTTTTTATAAGTTGAATTTGGGTTAGGCTCATTGGCATACAAATGTAATACCAGCAGCTGTGGGGACTAAGGCAGGAGGATCCCAAGTTCTGAGGCCAGCCTCAGCAACTCAGTAAGACTCTCAAAATAAAAAATAAAAGTACTAGGGGTTCATCTCAGTGGTAAAACATCCCAGGGTTCAATCCCCAGTACCACACAAAAAAGAAAAAGTTGAGTTTAGTAGGCCTAGGTAGACAACCTACAATGAAAGAAAAAAAGTGATGGTTTCCACAATTTGTTCAAGTCAAGGAGAGGAGCATGTGCTCAGCAGCCAATCGATTAGGCATACCTTGCAAATCTTGCAAATCGGGTTCACTGCATATGTGATGGAAGTAGTGAGCAAAATTATGACTATTTGTTCATGCTTATGCCTTTAGTCATCTTGTTTATGATCTATATAGAAGTCAAATTTGCATATGGGGATAAATGGTGATAAAATTTCTTTTACCACAGTCTAATCTAGGTCAGAGAAATTTATTGAAGAGATTTATCATGTTGTTTCCTTGTGCTTTAAGGCTCAGCTCGGGCTTGTCTTCAGGAGTCTCTTGACTCCCATGGGCCAGGTTAGGTGCCCCTCATCAAACCATGCTGTTAGCTCTTTGTGCAGACTTCTTTACACTTCTCTTATTTTGTGCATATCATGTTTATGTTTCTCCTCACTGAGGCCATGAGGTCCTCCATGAGCAAATATTAAACTGGTTGAAGAGCCCTGGGTTCAATCCCCAGCACCACCAAATAAATAAATAAAATAAACTGTTTGCATTCTAAACCTTTACACTTGATTTTTTTTTTTGGGGGGGGGGGCAGTGAAGCATACAATTCTAAGTCACAAATGAATTTTCTTCAGAACCCTGAAGACATTACCCCATTATTTTCTAACATCAAGTAGCTCAGATATGTTATAAGTCTGTTTTATTCCTTTTTAAGCATTCTAGTTTTTTCCACAGAAATGTTTTAATTTTGTTTTGCTCGATTATCTTGTCTCCTCCTCTCCACTATTATTATTTCTCACTCCTTACCACTCTATTTGCAACTCTCACTAATTACATGTGGGACTTCTGAGATTGAATCTTAATGCTTCTTACCAGTTCTCTCTTTTGCTTTCCTTTGAAGAGCTCACATTTATATTAAAAACCTTAGTATAGCCTGGCATGGTTGGTGCATGCCTGTAATCCCAGCGGCTGCAGAGGCTGAGACAGGAGGACCATGATGAGTTCAAAACCAGCTTTGGCAAAAATGAGGTGCTAAGCAACTTACTGAGACCCTGTTTTTAAATAAAATACAAAATAGGGTTGGGGATGTGACTCAGTAGTTGAGTGTCCCTGAGTTCAATTCCCAGTACCAAAAAAAAAAAAAAAAAAAAAAAAACAACTTAATATAGAACTCCAGGGCTGGTGATGGGGCTTGGTGGTAGAGCACTTGTCCAGCATTTATGAGGCCCAGGGTTTTATCCCAGTGGAAGGAAGGAAGGAGGGAGGGAAGGAGGGAGGGAAAGCAGCACTTCTGGTTTTGATTTGATGCTAAATGTCTGAAACCTTTGCTCTGACAACATTTTGCCTATAGAGGAAAGAAGTAGATAAGAGAAGATTGCCATGATTGCATATGATTTTTCTCCCAAAGATTCATATGCCACAAATGTGGTACTCAGTGTAATGGTATTAAGTGGTGGTGAAACCACTAAGAATTGGAGCCTAGTGGGAGGTAATTAGGTCATTGGGGGCACCACCCTTGGAAAGGATTAATGCCCATCTCAAGCAAGTGGATTAGGTTTTACAGAACTGGATTAGTTAGTTATTGAGAAATCAGGTTGTTATAAAGTAAGTTCAGATTTCTAGGCTTCCTTTCTCACCATGTGACCTCTCTCTTTCACATGTATTCACACTAAGGATGTCATTCACTATGTTATGACATAGCCAGATGGCCCTCACCAGATGGGACTGCCCGATCTTGGATTTCAGCCTACAAAAATTGTGAGCTAAATAAGTCTCTTTCCTTTATAAAATACCAAACCTCGGGTATTTTGTTATAGTAATACACAACAGATTAAAACAAAGATCAACTGCTTTATATGCAATTCTTCCATTAATGTTCCAGCTCTACAGACTATTGTTGCACTTCCTTGTATGCTAACTGAAGCCCCAGAACTTCTGAAATGTTTGTGACCCGTATCTCTCTAGTCTTGTGATTGAAACCTGTGACCTGCAGCTCTATTACCTCTGTCACCACAATCTTAAATGTTTTAAAAAGCTTATTCCCAAGTCTCTTTTCTATTATTTTTTCCCTCTTGGAGCTTCTAAATCTTTATTACAGTGGTCTCTTTTTTGTTGTTGTTCTTTGGGGTTCTGAGTATTGAACCCAGGGACACTGTATTGCTGAGCTACATCTCCAGGTTTTTTTTTTTTTGTTGTTTTTTTTTTTTTTTTGAGAACAGACTTGCTAAGTTGCTTAGGCCTCATTAAATGGCTTGGGGCCTCATGTGTCCCACACCACCTAGTTCAGTGGTGTCTTTTTTTAAAAAAACTATAGATGGACACAATACTTTTATTTTATTTTATTTTTTATATGGTGCTGAGGAATAAACCCAGTTTCTCACATGTGCTAGGCAGGTGATCTACCACGAGCTACAATCCCAGCCCCATCAGTGATGTCTTATAAGAGCAACAGGAGGCAGGTGTGTGGTAGCACACAGCTGTTTGAGAGGCAGAGGCAGGAAGAGCACAAGTTTGAGGCCAGAATGGGCAACAAAGGGAGACCCACCCCTCAATATAAAAAATAAAAGTGGTGGAGTTGTAGCTCAGTGGTAGAACACCCCAGGTTCAATCCTCAGTACCCAATAAAAGAGAGAGAGAGAAAGCAATGTGTGTTCAGTCCACCCAAATTTAACCAGAAGCAATAATCACAGCATGAGTGCCAAGGCTATGTTTATTTTATTTGCCAATACTCACAATATACAGGGTCTTCATGACACTTAATAATTTGTGAAGTAGGGCTGGAGATGTAGCTCAGTGGTAGATTACATGCTTAGCTCTACCAAAGAGTTAATCTCTCTTCTGTTTGACTTATCATCTATAGCAGCCAAGAGAATGTGGTAATAGAATTGGGATATAGTACTAGTTTAAACAATGCAAATACAACTAAAGAAATTAAACAAAAAAAGATTTTATGTACCAGGAAAAAAAAGAACTTTCAATTTGCTTCAGGAAGTCAAATTTCAAAAACCAATTAAACTGAAACTGAAGCTGAAAGCCACTGTCAGACAGTGTATCTGAGGGCTGAGGTTGTGGTTCAGCGGGAGATTACTCGTCTAGCACATGTGAGGCCCTGGGTTCAACCCAGAGAAACCATGTAAACATAAATAAATAAAATAAAGGTATTTATTTGTCCAACTACAACTAAAAAATAATTACTTTTTTAAAAAAATGTCTGGAGAAAGAACTGCAATGTGTGATTTAATATCGTCAGAAATAGTTTAATTTCTTCTCATTGAGTTTTTCAGTATTGATCAACAAATGTCACCTAATCTATATACTAATTTACTTTTGTAAAAATTTATTCATAAAAGTAAGACATCAAGTGTCTTAAGTTTTGGTTGTTGCTTTTAAGGTACTCTTATTTAAAATTTACCTTTATATATTTTACTGGGAATGAACCTAGTAGAAAGAGCAAGTTGATAGTATTTTATAGGTTGTGAAGAGTTACTCTAAAAAAAGGCATTTCAAGATGCAGAATAGAGAATGTCACTTTCCTAGCTGATGCATGGTGTGAAACCAAGAAAGCAGACAGGCAGCTCTTAGCAAGGTGAGTGAATGAAAAAAATGGTATGGGGGCTTTACTGGAATTTAATACTGGATACTCAAAGCAGATTGAGGACTCACGAGATTGAATATAATAAAATAAGGAAGAAATCCCCTGTGCCACAGCTGCTACCACAGCCATAGTCACCACCCAGAGTGGTCCATCTGCGAGCAAAGTAGAGGGATAAGAAATTAAAGGAACCAGTATTTTTAGGAAGCCTGAGGCGTGTCTGGATACAAAGAGTTTAGAGATAAAAGACACTGCCCAACTGAAAGACATGCTGCACAATATCTTTGTTCAGGAAAGAAACCGCATCTCTCCTGGAGACATGTGGAAGTCAGAGGAAGGAACCATTTTGCAGCCACAGTGAAGAGGCCAGCAACTGGGCAAACCTGAGTCTGGCCCAAAATACAGGCCTGACAAACCCACACTGTACAACATAAAATGGTCCTGAGTAACCAGGAGACCATCAGATGTGGAAAGAAGTTTTCAGAGGGGAGAACTTGTGGTAGAAACCCACTAGGTTCTCCCTCCTCCCTCTCCAATCTGGCTTCTTGGAGGACCAGCTGGGAGAGATGCACCTTGCTGGGAATTCAAAAGGGCAGGGATGAGAGAGACTAAGTTTGGAGACTGAATCTGAGACCAGGGGATGTGTAGCCTGAAGTTGACATAGTGGACTAAGAATTGGCTCCTCCTTCACGCAAGTGGAACACAAAGGAGATTCCTGGGATACTGTCGTCCAGTGTGGATTAGCAATTTCTGGGCCCTAGAGGTGCTCTGATGTGAAATCTCCAGACTGATTGGAATTCAGCAAAGAGCCTGGAGCCCACCTAAGACCAAACCCTACATCCAGGAGTTCCACCGATGAAATGGCCTTTCTCACTCCAGGAATCCCACCCAGAGGGTGGAGCAAGCATCACACTCCAGGCAACCCCACCCAATGCTGCTGAGAAGGGAAGCTGAGAATCTTTTGAACTCCAACAGAAACAAATCTTTAACTTTTCATGGAGATCTCTTTTTTTTTTTTTTTTCCTGTTTTATTGTGAACTTAAAGTTCATGGAGATTCATACATATTCATATTTGTATTTTTTCTCATTTCTAGCATATATGAAACCAGTTGGTTTCCATGGATCAGTTTTTTGAGGACTAGGATATTTGATTAGTATACTTCAGTTTTGTTTTATATTCTTTTATTTTAAATTTTTACTTTATATTTTTTCTCTCACTTATCTGTTTCCCTTGATTTTCTCTCTTTCCTTCTGCTAACAGCCAATCCCTATTGTTCTCTCTTTTATGCTTCCTTTAATTTTTTTTACCTTCTTTCCTCCTCCTTCATAATCATCACATCCTACTTCACTTCTGTTCTCTCCCTGTCCACAGTTTGATATTGTAAACCCTTTTGCAAAATTACAGTTTTTATTGTAGGCAATAACTTATCATATATTTTCTGTTTATTGTGACATGTAGACATCATAGAGGAACAGTTTAGTTTAATGCTATATATTGTTTTCATTGGTTAATGTTATTATTTGTCTCCCCCTAAATGGTGAGGTACTGGAAACATTCAGGAACACTGTAAGTCTACAGGGTAGAAACTCTAAGCCCTCAGATCCATACTGTTACATGGGCAAACAACATGAAAAGGCAAGGGAACAAATTGCCCCAAACAAACCAAGAAACTTCAGTAACAGAATCCATTGATACCACAGTGGAAGAAATGTCAGAGAAGGAGTTTAGAATGTACATAGTTAAACAAATCTGTGAGGTAAAGGATGATGTAAGGAGTGAAATCAGAGAGAAAATATAGGAAGTGAAAGATCACTTGAATAAAGAGATAGAGATGCTGAAAAAAATTAAACAGAAATCCTTGAAATTAAGGAATCAGTAAACAATTTAAAATTCAGTGGAAAACATCACCAACAAATAGACCACTTGTAAGACAGAGTTTCAGACAATGAAGACAAAATATATAAACTTGAAAACAAAGTTGACCATGGAGAAAAGATGTTAAGAGACCATAAACAGAATTTTCAAGAAACATGGGATAACCTGAAAAGACCAAATTTAAGATTTATTGGGATAGATGAAGGCTTGGAGATATAAACCAAAGGAATGCACAAACTTTTCATGAAATAATACCAGAATATTTCACAAACCTAAAAAATGAAATGAAAAATCAGGAACAGGAGTCTCACAGTATTCCAAATATACAAAATTGAAACAGACCCACACATTATTATGAAAATTCCTAACACAGAGAATACAGATAGAATTTCAAAGCCTGCCATAGAAAAATGACAAATCATACTTAAAGGGAAACCAATCGGGATCTCAGCTGATTTCTCAACCCAGACCCTCAAATCTAGTAGGTCTTGGAATAATATATATCAAGCTCTGAAAGAAAATGGATGTCAGCCAAGAATACTATACCCATCAAAATTAAGCTTCAGAATTGATGATGAAATAAAAACCTTCCATGATGAACAAAATTTATAAGAATTCACAACTAGGAAGTCTGCAATATAAAATATTCTCAATTAAATATTTCATGAAGAACTAATGAAAAATAAAAGTGAAAACCAAAAAAAGGAAGAACTACACTAGAAAAATAGTCAACTAAGGAGAAACTAATTCAAATTAAAAACTTGATATAAATCAAAATGACATAGAATAAAAACCACTTCTCAATAATAACATCAAATGGCCTAAACTCATCAATCCAAAGACATAGAATGGCAGATTGGATATAAAAAAAGACTCAACAATATGCTGTCTCCAAGAAACTCACATCATAGGCAAAGACATCCACAGGTGGAAGATAAAATAATGGGAAAAAAACATATCATTCACATGGATCTTCTAAACAAGCAGGAATTTCTATCCTTATGTCAGATAAAATGAACTTCAAGCCAAAGTTAATCACAAAGGACAAAGAAGGACATTTCAAACTGCTTAAGGGAATTATACATCAACAAGACATAACAATTGTACATATTGTTATGGAGCATCTATGTACATCAAATAAACCCTTCTCAATTTCAAGATTAAAATAGACCACAACACAATAATGCTGGGTGACATTAACACATCTCTCACAACTGGATAGATCCTCCAAACAAAAACTAAATAAATAATTTTTATAACTAAAAAATACAATTAATAATTTAGACTTATATAGAATATTTCATCCATTAATAACTGAATATACTTTCTTCCCAGTAGCTTACAGATTCTTCCCTAAAATAGTTCATATTTTAGAACACAAAGCAATTGTTAGCAAATACAAAAAAATAGAGATAATACCTTGTATTCTATCAGGTCATAATTAAATAAAGTTAGAAATCAATGATAAAACAAAAGATAGAAGCTACTCTAAAAGATGGATACTAAATAATATGATATTGAATGATCAATGGGTAGCAGAAGAAATCAGAGATGAAATTTTAAAAATACTTAGAGGTAAGTGAGAATAGCAATACAACGTATCAAAATCTCTGGGACACCATGAAGGCAGTTCTAAGAGGAAAGTTCATCTTATTGAGCTCATTCATTAAAAGGATAGAAAAATCACCAAATAAATAAACTAATATTACATCTCAAAACCCTAGAAAAAGAAGAAAAAAACAAAAGCAAAATCAGTAAAAGACAGGAAATAATTAAAATCAGAGCTCAAATCAATGAAATTAAAACAAAAAACATCAATGAAAGAATAAGATGGTTCTTTAAATAAATAAAATTGATAAACCTTTAGCCAACATAATGAAGAGAAAGAGAGAGAAAACTCAAATTACTAAAATTCATGATGAAATAGGAAATATCACAATACACCCTACTGAAATACAGACAATAATTAGAAGATATTTTGAAATTTACATTCTAATAGAAAATCTTGAATACATCAACAAATTTCTAGAGTAATATGACCTATCTATATTAAATCAGGAGGACATAAAAAATTTAAGCAGATCAATTTCAAGCAATAAAATTAAAGATGCCATCAAAAACCTGCTAAAAAATTAAAGGCCAGGACAAGACAAATTCTCATCTGAGTTTGACCAGACCTTCAAAGAAGAATGAATATCCATCCTCTTCAAATTATTCCATGAAACAGAAAAGGAGAGAACCTTTCCAAACTCATTCTATGAAGCTAGTACTACTCTGATACCAAAACCAGACAAAGATATATCAAGAAAACTTGAGAACAATATCCCGATGAACATAGAAGTAAAAATTCTTTCTATAAATATGTTTTTAGTTGTAAATGGACACAATATCTTTATTTATTTATTTTTATGTGGTGCTTGGGATCAAACCCAGTGCCTCACATGTGCTAGGCAACCTCTCTACCAATGAGCCACAACCCCATCCATCCCCTGCAAAAATCCTTAACAAAATATTGGCAAATTGCATACAAAAATATATTTAAAAGATAGTGCAGCATGATCAAGTGGGGTTCATCTTAGGGTTGCAGGATTGGTTCAACCTACAGAAATCAGTAATCATAATTCATCATATCAATAAAGAATCACATGATTATCTCAATAGATGCAGAAAAGGCATTTGACAAAATACAGAATCCATTCATGTTTAAAACACTAGAAAAACTAGGGATAGTAGAAACATACCTCAATATTTTAAAGGCTATATATGTTAAGCCCAAGGCCAACATCATTCTGAATGAAGAAAAATTGAAAGCATTCTCTCTAAAAACAAGAGAAGGATGCCCTCTTTCACCACTTCTATTCAACATAATCCTTGAAACTCTAGCCAGAACAATTAGATAGAAGGAAGAAATTAAAGGGATAAGAATAGGAAAAGAAGAACTCAAACTATCCCTATTTGACAATGACATGATTTTATATATAGAAACCCAAAAAGCTCCACCAGAAAAACCTCTAGAAATCATAAATGAATTCATCAAAGTGTCAGGATATATAAAATGATCACCTATAAATCAATTATATCAACTATCAGAGAAATTAGGAAAACTATCCCACTCACAATAGCCTCAAAAAAATATAAAATATTTGGAAATCAATCTAACAAAAGAGATGGAAGACCTCTATGATGAAAACTACAGAACACTAAAGAAAGAAATTGAAGAAAAGCTTAAAAGATGGAAAGATCTCTCATTCTCTGGGATAGGCAAAGTTAGTATTGTCAAATGGCCATACTACCAAAAGCATTATACAGATTTAATGCAATTTCTATTAAAATATAAATGACAGTCTTTATAGAAGTAGAAAAAGCAGTCATGAAATTCATTTGGAAAAATAAGAGACCCAGAATAGCCAAAGCAATTCTCAGCAAAAAAAGTGAAGCAGGAGACATCACAATACCAGACCTTAAACTACACTATAGAGCCATGAGTAACAAAAATGGCATGGTATTGGCACCAAAACAGAAAAGGAGACAAATGGTAGAGAATACAAGACACAGACACAAACCCACATAAATACAGTTATCTCGTATTAGACAAAGGCATCACAGATATACATTTGAGAAAAGATAGCCTCTTCAACAAATGGTACTGCTAAAACTGGAAATCCATATAAGGCGAAATGAAACTTAACCCCTATTTCTCATCCTGCACAAAACTCAACTCAAAGTGGATCAAAGACCTAGGCATTAGATTAGATATCCTATACCTAATAGAAGAAAAAGTAGGCCCAAATCTTGATCATACTGGCTTAGCAAATGAAATCCTCAACAAAATTCTTCAGGAGTTGATAACCCACTTGAATCAAATGTATGGAAGATGATATGCCATGAGCTTTGTAATGTTTTGAACAACCAATAAAAAAAATATTAAAAAAAAAAAAAAAGAATCAAGGGCTAGGGGCTGGGGATGTGGCTCAAGTGGTAGCGCGCTCGCCTGGCATGCGTGCAGCCCAGGTTCGATCCTCAGCACCACATACAAACAAAGATGTTGTGTCCGCCAAGTACTAAAAAAAAAATAGATATTAAAAAAATTCTCTCTCTCTCTCTCTCTCTCTCTCTCTCTCTCTCTCTCTCTCCTCTCTCTCTCTCTCTCTTTAAAAAAAAAAAGAAGAAGAAGAATCAAGGGCTGGGGATGTGGCTCAAGCGGTAGCGTGCTCGCCTGGCATGCGTGCGGCCCGGGTTCGATCCTCAGCACCACATACAGACAAAGATGTTGTGTCCGCCAAATACTAAAAAATAAATATTAAAAAATTAAAAAAAAATAAGAATCAATAAATGGGATAGTATCAAATTAAAAAGCTTCACAACAAAGGAAACAATCAAGAATGTCAAGAGAGAGCCTACAGAATGGAAAAAAATTTTCACCACACACACATCAGATAGAGCACTAATCTCCAAGATATATAAAGAACTCAAAAAACTTAACACCAAAAAAAAATAATAATAATAATAATAATAACCCAATCAATAAATGGGCTAAGGAACTGAGCAGACACTTCATAGAAGAAAATATACAATTGATCATCAAATATATGAAAAAATGTTCAACATCTCTAGTTATTAGAGAAATGCAAATCAAAACTAAGGTTTCATCTCACTCCAGGCAGAATGGCAATTATCAAGAATACAAGCAACAATAAGTGTTGGTGAGGATGTGGGGGAAAAGGTACACTCATACATGGCTGGTAGGACTGCAAATTGGTGCAACCACTCTGGAAAGTAGTATGGTGATTCCTCAGTAAATGTGGAATGAAACTACCATTTGACCCAGCTATCCCATTTCCTCAGTATATACCCAAAGGACTTAAAATCAACATACTCAGCCGCATACATGTTTATAGCATCTCAATTCACAATAGCTAAGCTATGTAACAACATAAAAACAGATAAATGGATAAAGAAACTATGGTACATATACACAATAGAATGTTACTCAGCTATGAAGAAAAATGAATTCATGGCACTAGTCAGTAAATGGATGGAACTGGAGACTATCATGCTAAGTGAAATAAGCCAATCCAAAAAAAGCCAAAGGTCAAATGTTCTCTCTGATATGTGGATGCTAACACAATAAGGGAGCAGGGAAGGAAAGAATAAAAATTCATTGGCTTAGACAAAGGGGAATGAAGCAAAGGGGATGGGAAAGGGAAAGACAATAGAATGAATCAGACATTACTTTCCTATGTATATATGAATACACAACTATTGAAACTCCATATCATGAACAATCACAAGAATGGGAAGTTTTACTCCATGTGTCTATAATGTGTCAAAATGCATTCTACTATCATATATAATTAAAAAGAACAAATTTTTAAAAAAGCAAAGATTAAAAAAATAAAAGGGTTGGTCCATATTGCTAGGTACAAGATAATATTTTCTTTTAATGGTCTACATGCTTTCTATAAAGATAGAATAATTCTGGTTTGTTTTACCATGTCCATAACTGACACATCAAATATTCCTCAGATAGGTAAAATAAATTTTCTAAGAATTGGAGTAAATCCATTTCTAGAGAACTCATTATGCAATTTTCTTTCAGCCTATGCTGGTTTTTTAGTTATGAAAAAAGAAGAAAAATTCAACCTGTATTCAACCAATTCTACTTGGTCTTTTAAAGAACCAGAGAGATCTTTTACAAGTCATATTTCTTATTATATTAACAACTACTTTCCAATTGCACCTTTAAAATATGTCCCATTAGGGCTGGGGTTGTGGCTTAGCGGTAGAGTGCTCGCCTAGCACATGTGAAGCACTGGGTTCCATCCTCAGCACTCAAAGATAAATAAATAAATATAAAATAAAATAAAGTTATTGTGTCCAACTACAACTAAAAAATTTATATATATATATATACATACATATATGTGTGTGTGTGTGTGTGTGTGTGTGTGTGTACACCATTAAATTGCTTGATGTTCCTTGGACAAGGACCTATGCAATACATTCCTTTTGGAACTTAATAGGAAAGACATTTTCTCTGGAATAATTCCCTTATGTAATTTACTAAGCTTTCCTTTTATCTTTGATGATGAGGAAGCTCAGTGTTATATTTCAAACACACTTATAGTAACTGTGGTAGGCTATATGGTAAGTATCTTTTCCTATGCAACTTTAAATTATTTTAACTTCTAATTTTAAATTTTTTTGTATATGTCTCTTATAAAGCATATTTTATCCTTTATGGGACTTCTATAATTGTATCTCATCCATTAATCAATAAATGTTAATTATTTTAATATTTGATATATCTCATGGATTTACAAAACACCATGTTTTACACACTTTCATGATGGAGAGAAATCATTTTGTTCTCCCTAGGCAGGGCATTAAAAGGAAAAGACAGTGGAGCTGGGGCTGTAGCTAGCTCAGTAATAGAGCACTTACCTAGCATGTGTGAGGCACTGGTTTTGATTCTCAGCACCACATGTAAATAATAAAACTAATAAAATAAAGGCCCATCAATATCTAAAAAAAAAAAGGAAAAGAAGGGCTGGGGTCGTGGCTCAGCAGTAGAGCACTCACCTAGCATGTGCAAGGCCCTGGGTTCGATCCTCAGCACCACATAAAAATAGATAAATAAAATAAAGGTATTGTGTCCAACTATAACTAAAAAATAAAATATATGTAAAAAAAGGAGAAGAATGTAACTAATAATTATTGCACTCATACCACGTGACAGGCACTGTTTTGGGCACGATTTTACATTATCTCTTATTATTCCCTTAACAATGTTGTGAAATAAGAATATTACATATGAAAATGTTAAATGAAGTTACACTGTTGAAGTTACACTCTGAAGTAGACCTCAGGTTCTGATTCTTAAAACCATGATTGCACTATTATATCACACTATTCCAAATTCTGCCCCTGCTAAAGTCATCAGCAACAATTGCGACTTCTTCAAAGCATTTTTTCTAGAACAGCACCTCTCAAATATTAATGTGTATATGAACTTGGGGATCTTGTTAAAAATGCAGATTCTGATTCAAGAGTCTGCATTTCTCACCACACCCAAGTGTTGCTGTTGCTGCTGCTAAAGATGGCCACATTTTGAGGAGTAGGTTTTCTGAATGTGTTACTACTACAGGGACTTAGGTAGTTACTATATTGGAATTATAAAACTTGAAATGTGCAGAATTCCAAAAGTTGCCAATATAAAAAAAATATCAACGAATACAACTGTTTGTAGTGACTGTACAACTTAAGAGAATTTTGAGAACCTGTTTCCTATGCATAGCAAGAATCCTATTGAGGGGTAGTATTAATCCTAAAGCATGCAAATCTTCAGTTAACTGGGGAAAAAAAATCCAGTGAGTTGGAAAACCTCATTTTACAACCTATGTTGGTTAAGTCTGTTCTTTTCTAGGCATGATAGCCTTCTGAATAAATTCATTATTTATTTATGATACCCTAAATCCCAGTTGTGATTACCTCCCTGCATAGCAGCCCCCCTGGCAGTATGGCAGATTAGATACACACAATATTTCTTCCTATGAATGAATTAATTAATTAAAATGCTGCATAGAACATCAACAACATCTGCTTAACAACTGTAGATCCAGCTAGAGAGGCTGAGACAGGAGAATTTCTTGGGCTCAGGAGTTCAGGCCAAACCTAGGCAATATAGAAAGAACCTGTCTCAAAAAACAAACAAACAAACAAACAAAAAACCCCGCTTAAAATACAAGCATGGTATCCCCAATGCCACAAAATATACATAATTTATACGTATAAGTGCATATACAAGCATGGGTTCAGAAGCCTGTTTTAAACTATCCAATGGTAGTGGAAATTTATGAATCTCTCGAATTACTGTGTGGCTTGTGGGCAGACACTGACTGCCTTTGTCCCATACTCTTTTTACTAATTTGTCCAAGTATACCTTGTTTTACTGTGCTTCACTTTATTGTGCTTCAAAGATAAGTTTGGTTTGGTGTAGTTTGGTTTGGTGCTGAAGATTGAACCTCCAGTATGCTAAACACGTGTTCCACCACTGACCTACACCCCGAAGCTGAGTCGCTTACAAATTGAAGGTTTGTGGCAATGCTGAAC
This sequence comes from Callospermophilus lateralis, assembly GCF_048772815.1. NCBI lineage: Eukaryota > Metazoa > Chordata > Mammalia > Rodentia > Sciuridae > Callospermophilus > Callospermophilus lateralis. The sequence continues at coordinate 54,762,261 of NC_135310.1, read as the reverse complement.
CAAAAAGCCTGTAGGCTAGGCACCATTTTTGCAACAGCATGTGTTCTCTTCGCATCTGGGTCACATTTTGGTAATGCTTGCAATACTAAATATTTTTCATTATTATATCTGTTATATGATCTGTGATCAGTATCTTTTGTTTGGTTGCAGGATTTTGGTTTTTGGTTTTTGTTTTGAGGACAGGGTCTTGCTACATTACCCAGGCTGTCCTCCAATTCAAGATCCTCCTGCCTCAGCCTCTGAGCTTCTGGGATTACAAGTACCACTGCACCCAGCTATGATCTGTAATTTTTTTTTTCTTTAAATGTTTTTTTTTTAAGTTGTAGATGGACACAATACATTTTGTTTATTTGTTTATTTTTTTATGTGGTGCTAGGATCAAACCACAACCTGCCCCCCCCATTTGTTACTATTTTATATTGTTACTATTTTAATTGTTCTGGGGTACCATGAACTGCATCCTTATAAGAGAGTTAATTTATTTATTTTTATTTATTTATTTTTGATACTAAGGGTTGAACTAAGGGGTACTTCACTATCAAACCGTATCCCCAGATCTTTTTTTTTTTTTTTTTTTTTTTTTAGTTATAGGTGGACACAATGTCTACATTTTATATTTATGTGGTGTTGAGGATCGAACCCAGTGCCTCACACATGCTAGGCAAGCACTCTACCTCTGAGCCACAATCCCAGCCCCTCCCCAGATCTTTTTATTTTTTATTTTGATACAGGGTCTTGCTGAGTAGCTGAAGGTCATGCTAAATTACTGAGGCTGGCTTCAAACTTGCAATCCTCTTGACTCAGTCTCCCAATCACTGGGATTATGGGTGTGTGCTACCACATTCAGCCTCAGTCCTTTTTTATTTTGCAACAGGATATTATTAAATTGGTGAGGGTCTCACTAAGTTGCTGAGGTTCATCTTGAACTTGAGATTTTCCTGCCTCAACCTCCTTAGCCCCTATAATTTTAATATATATTTTTAGTTGTAGTTGGACATGATACATTTATTTTACTTATTTATTTTTTATGTGGTGTTGAGGATCTAACCAGGGCCTCACACATGCTCAGCAAGCGCTCTACCACTGAGCCACAACCCAAGTCCTCCTTAGCCCCTATTTATAAGCAAGTATCACTATACCTGGCCTAGAAAATGGTTTCTTGAGATGAAATCTTCTTCTGTGATGAACATTGTTGGTATGACAAAAAAAGATTTTAAAAATATAAATTTAGTTGATAAGCAGTGACAGAGTTTGGGAGGATCAATTCCAACTTGAAAAAAAGTTCTACTGTATGTAAAATGCTATCAAATAGCCTGGTGCAGAAGTGCATGCCTATAATCCTAGCAGTTCTGGAGTCTGAGGCAGGAAGGATCATAAATTCAAAGCCAGCTTCAGCAACTTTGTGTGACCTAAGAAACTTAGCAAGATCCTATCTCAAAATCAAAAAATGGAGGAAAAATAAAAAAGACAAAGGCTGGGCATGTGGCTCAGTAGTAAAGCACCTCTGAGTTCAATCCCTGATACCTTAATTAAGTAATGCTATCAAATAGTATTGCATGGCACAGAGGATTCTTTCATGAAAGGAAGAGTTAACGATGAAGCAAACTTCATAATGGTTTATTTTTCAATGCTAGGGATCAAACTCGGGGCCTCATACATGATAAGCAAGTGCTCTACCATTGAGCTACATCCCCAGTCCTGGTCTTATTTTTAGAAATTGCCATGGCTGGGCTGGGGATGTGGCTCAAGTGGTAGCGTGCTCGCCTGGCATGCGTGCGGCCCAGGTTCGATCCTCAGCACCACATACAAAGATGTTGTGCCCACCGAAAACTAAAAAAAATAAATATTAGAATTCTCTCTCTCTCTCTCTCTCTCTCTCTCTCTCTCTCTCTCTCTCTCTCTCTCTCTAAAAAGAAAGAAAGAAATTGCCATGGCCATTCCAACCAACAGTAGCCACCACCCTGATCAGTCAGAAGCCATCAACATTAAAATAAGATTCTCCACCAGAAAAATAGTTTATGATTCACTGATGTTCCTTATGACTGTTACCACATTTTAGTAAAATGGTGTTTTGTTGTTATGCTTTTTTGGTGCTGGAGATTAAACCAAGGCCTTACAAAAGCACACATTCTACCAGTTAGCTACATCCCCAGTCCCAATAAAGTGTTTTATTAGATATGTTATTGCATACTTAGTAGACTCCAGTACAGTGTAAACATAATTTTATTTATTTATTTATCTATCTATCTATTTATTTATTTATTGGTACAAGGGATTGAACCCAAGGGCTTTAAGCACTGAGCCACATCCCTAATCCTTTTTTATGTTTTATTTTTGAGACAGGATCTCCCTAAGTTACTTAGGGTCTCACTAAGTTGCTGAGACTGGTTTTGAACTTGGGATCTTGCTGCCTAAACCTCACTGGCTGCTGGGATTACAGGCGTGCACCACTGTGCCCAGCCCAAACAGATCTTTTTTTTTTTTTTTTTTGGCATGGGGATTGAGCTCAGGGCCACTCAACCACTGAGCCACATCCCCAGCCCTATTTTATATTTTATTTAGAGACAGGGTCTCACTAAGTTGCTTAGCAACTCACTAAGTTGCTGAGGCTGGGATTCCAAACAGATCATTTTTAAAATTAAAAATTATCAAAAAGTATGTATTCTTGCATTTGCCAGGAACTGAGGTTGCTTTCAATTACACTGATTGAAAATGATGTTGCTGAAAGTATAGACTTTGGTGACCTAATGAATGAATTTGCAGAAAAGCAAGTCAAAAACCTTATGATCCAAGTATCACATTAATATAGTATTATTTATTTTTATGCAAAATTATGACACCAAATGTTTTATTAATTTATGTATTTGTTTCAATTTGTTATACATGACAGCAGAATGCATTTCAATTCAGAGTATACAAATGGGACACAATTTTTCATTTCTCTGGTTGTACACAAAGTAGAGTCACACCATTTGTGTCTTCATATATGTAACTAGGGTAATGATGTCCATCTCATCCCACCATGTTTCCTAACCCCAGGCACCAAAATGTTTTTGCAATTAGTTTATATTATTCCTATGTAGCATTATTAACCCTATTACATTTTATAAATAATAAAATAGTTTTAAAGGAAAAAGATTTATGTTTTAGTATCTTTAATGGTACTATTTCCCACTTTTTGAAAAAATGTCCTCACATTTTCATTTTGCAATGGTTCAACAAATTTTTTAGTTAACTCTGAATCCATGGCATGTATAGCAGTCAGGGTTCTACCAGAGAAAGAAAACCATAAATACATATATAGGGAGAAAGATAAGAGAGTTCCCTATTTCTAGTGGGTGAACTTATCTTTCATCTTTACAATGATTCAAAAGCTATACACATTCAGGAGAAGTTGTACTTGAATTTTGATTTCTAGCTCTATCAAAAAAAAAGAAAGAAAAAAAAGGGGGAAAAAAAGATTTAAAAAAATTATGTTTTCCAACTTTTTTTTTTAAAACCTGGAATTACACTAGGGGCGCTTAACCACTGAGTCACATCCCCAGGGCTTTTTTATATTTTATTTAGAGGCAAGGTCTCACTGAGTTGCTTAGGGCCTCACTGAATTGCTGAGGCTAGCTTTGAACATGTGATCCTCCTACCTCAGCCTTCTGAGCTGCTGGGATTATAGGCATGCGCTGTCCTGCCTGGCTTGTTTTTCAACATTTTTGATTGTCTCTTTCACAGAAACATGTAATTGCCTCATTCCTTTACAAATTCAAAAATCTATTTTACTGTTTAAATATGGGTTTGTGACAAAGAGCTTACTTAAATATAGAATGTTTTTAAAGTATTATTAAAAGTGTTGGGCTGGGGACATGGCTCAGTTGGTAGAGTGCTTGCCTCGCATGCACAAGGCCCTGAGTTCAATCCCCAGCACCACACACACACAAAAAAAAGTTAGTTCATTTTAATATACTGTTTAAGAATATTAATCACATACATGCTCATATTTGAGAGACCCCCCCCAATAAATCTTCTCCTTCTGCACCTCTTTCTGAACTAATTAAGATAAAAATACAAAAAAGTGAGAATTTGAAGAATTAGAAAAGATCTTCTTTGTTCATTACAAAAACCATTTTTAGAAAATATGGCATACATCTGTATGACTGTGAGCTTCCGAATTCTGAACTCCAAAAGAAGGCAGATTTGCCCATCTTGTCACAGGCAAGACTGGAAAACCGCAAACTTCCTGTGAAGAGATAGGGCCCCTTTCCTCAAAGGCAGTGCTCTCACACTCTTCTTGAGGCTGCCAGCTCTCCAGAAGAGGCGGTGAGCTGAATATAGGAACCCCATTTCCTCCCCCAACTTGCTAATCAGATGACTTGCCTTTGCTGGGAGGCCTAGGAGAGGGGATTGGGATTGGGAGGGAGCTAAAGTTTCTGTCACTTAAAAAGAAATATTTCCCATTTCACAGTAGACATTTGCTGTTTAACTGACTTCAAATTCATTATATTAAAAGCAGGGAGGAATACAGCTTGTTGACTTATTAAAATCCTTGGCATATTTTGTTTGGGGGATAAAGTGTATATAAAATTGAATTGACGAGTTCAAACAATAGCATTCTGCTCCTTCAAGTTCTTCTCATGTGCAAAATGCATCACTCCATTTCAATAGCCCCAGAGTCTTAACTCTTTCCAACACCAACTCATAAGTCCAAAGTCCAGAGCCTCATCTAAATCAAATATGGAAAAAATAATAAATTAGGGGTGGTTGTAACATGATTCATTCACCTTCAAATGTGAGCCTGTGAAATTAAACAAGTTATCTAGTTCCAAAGTCCAAGGGCGAGACAGGCATAGGATGGACATTTTCATTCCAAAAGGGAGAAAAAGGAAAAAAGAAAAGAGTCATACATTCCAGGCAAGGCCAAAACTCCCAGGGCAAAGAATACTAAATCCTAAGGATTGAGGATAATCTCCTAGAACTCCATGTGCATTTTGGGCAAAGTGGAGTAAGGGTGGGGAACTCAAGGCCTTTTATGTGGAGTCCAGCCCACAAAACAGGTCTCCTGGGTCAGTCTCATGGGTTGAAGTTTCGTGGTCTAGCTCTCCCAGGCTGGTGATGCACTCTGGCTGCTCTATAGTTTTGGAGTCCCATAGGGCAGTCCCATTCCTAATTCAACACTAGGCATTGCCCTAGTGGGGACTCAATGCAGTGGTTCCAACCCTATGACAGGCTTCTTTCTGCCCAGGGTCCCAGGCATCTGATTTAGCCTTTGAAATCAAGGTGGAGGTATCTTTGCCCCCACAGGTTACAAACTTTATGTATTTGTAGAATTATCACCACATGGTCACTTCCTAGGGTTATTGCATTTGCTCTCCAGACCAGCAGCCCAAGCCATACCCAGCCTGCTTAAGCCATAGCTTGGTCAGCCAGGGAGCACTGGGCTGGAATTCAGGCAGCAGAACTCTACAGTCTTGGGCCACAAATTCATGGAGGATGCTCTGTCTAGTCACACAGAAACCATTCTGGGGGCTGGGGATGTGGCTCAAGCAGTAGCGCGCTCCCCTGGCATGCGTGCGGCCCGGGTTCGATCCTCAGCACCACATACAAACAACAAAGATGCTGTGTTCGCCGAAAACTAAAAAATAAATGTTAAAAAAAAAAAAAAAGAAAGAAAGAAACCATTCTGCCTCCCTAGCTCACTGGGCTTGTGAGGGGGAGAGGCAGCCTCAAAGGCCTTGGAAATGAGCCAGGCATGGTGACACACAACTATAGTCCCAACTACTTGAGAGTTATGATAGGAAGATCACTTGAATCCAAGAATTTGGGACCAGCCTGGCAACATTGTGAAACTCCTGTCTCTGGGTGGGGGGTGGGGGGTATTCTGAAATGCCTTTGGGGTCATTTACCCATTGTCTTGATGAATGCCACCTGATTTTCTTCTGGCCATACTAATCTTATCATCTCCTTATCACTTGGACAGGAGCTTGGTTTTCACTCCTAAAAATGTTCCTTCATTTTCTAAAAACTTAAGAATCTTTCAAATCCCTAAATTATTTTTCCTTTTTAATTACAATTTCCATTTTAACATAAATTTTCTCTTATTTTAATTCTATGCAGTTAAAAGAAACTGCACAGCTCTTTCAATATTTGGTTAGAAATTTCTTCCCCCAGATATACTAGTCCTTTGATCTTTAATTCTGCATTCCATAAAGCCATCAGGCATGCACATTTTCAGGCAAGCTCATTACCACTTGTAAAAAGGAGGGCCTTTATTCCAGTTCCCAATATTTTGTCCCTCCTTTCTGTCTGAGACCTTATCAGAATTGCTTTTATTAGAGCCAGGTACAATGGCTCATACCAACTACTCAGTTGGCTGAGGTGGGAGAATCAAGAGTTTGAACCCAGCGTGGCCAACAGAGCAAGATCCTGACTCCAGAAGAAAAAAGTTGCCTTTACCATCCATATTTATACTAACATTCTGATCATAACCACTTAAGTAATCCCTATGAAATTTCAGAATTTCCTACAATTCCTCTCTTCTTCTCAGCCAGAATCACCCTTAACACAATATAGGACTTTTCTTAACCGCTCTTTCAATTTCTACCTGTTACTCAGTTCCAAAGACACCTCCACATTTTTCTGCTAATTTTTAGCAAAACCCTAATCCCGGTCCCAATTTTCTATTTTAGTCCATTTTGTGCTTCTGTAACAGAATACCATGGACTTGGTACTTTAACAGAAATTTATTGGCTCATGATTCCAGAAGCTGGGAAGTCCAAGATTGAGGGGCTAGCATCTGGCAAGGGCCTTATTGCTACATCATCCCATGGTGAAAGGACAAAGAAAAGAAAAGAGAAAGAGAGAGAGAGAGAGAGAGAGAGAGAGAGAACAAAAAAAAGGGGGCTAAACTTGTGCTTTCATAAGGAACCCACTCCCACAGTAATAACATTAATCCATTCATGAGGGTGATGCTCCCACGACCTAGAATAGCACCCCACCTAGGCCTCACTTTCTAATATCACCACACTGAGAATCAAGTGTCCTACACATTAACTTTGGAGGACACATTCAAAAAAAAAAATGTAGACTGAAGTTTAATTTAATGTCATCAATTTTAAAACAAAGAGAGCTGAGGATGTAGCTCAGTGGTATAGAGTACTCGCTTAGCATGCTGGTTTGGTCCCAGCACTGCAGAAACAAAAACAAAATGAAAAAGAAACAAACAGGAAAACAATGAAAGAAAGAACAAGTAAAAAGAAACAAATTTGCAGCTGGGAAAATTTGCACACCTATAATTCCGTGGGAATTGCCAGGGATCCTGAGACAAAAAATTTCACTGTGGGGGAAGGAGGATGAGGAGTTGGAGAAGCCAGACTGGAACAGACTGAAAAAGAGTTACAGAAGTGGAAACAAGATGGACGCGGTGGGGCAAACCTGTAATCCCAGTAGTTTGGGAGGCTGAGGCAGGAGGATTGGGAGTTCAAAGCCAGCCTCAGCAGTGGTGACGCACTAAGCAACTCTGTGAGAACGTGTCTCTAAATCAAATACAAAATAGGACTGGGGATGTGGCTCAGTGGTTGAGTGCCCCTTAGTTCAGTACCCAGTACCCCCCCAGAAAGAAACAAATTTGCTTTTATATTCTCATAGATGAATTCATGCATTTATATTTGCCCTTAAAAAGTAATATAGTATAAAAATTGGGCTGGGGATGTGACTCAAGCGGTAGCGCGCTGGCCTGGCATGCGTGAGGCACTGGGTTTGATCCTCAGCACCACTTAAAAATAAAGATGTTGTGTCCACCGAAAATTTTAAAAATAAATAAATAAATAAATTCTCTTTCTCTCTCTTTAAAAAAAAATAATAAGCATATAATTTTAGCTATTATACTTTATTGTGGTGCTGGAAATGAAACCCAGGGCCTCATGCAGGCTAGGCACCCACTCTACCACTGAGGTATCTACCCAACACACTATTTTATTTCTATTTCTAAATGCTCTAAGAGAATAAGGTTGTTTGCTATTTTTAAGCACTTCTCTGTGAGTAATACATTGCAGATATGGCTGGATTTTACTCCCAGTAAATATAAGGCCAAACTCTGTTTGTTTGTTTATTGTGGCAGTAGGGATATAGCATTTGTCTAGCATGTGTAAGGCCCTGGGTTTGATCCCCAGCATCACACCCACATGTTAAAATGTATATAAATTGGATTGTTTAAAGAAAAGCCAAGAGTTTCTTGTTTAAAATGGAACTCTAGCAAGCTCTTCAACATAATGAATTTTCAATACATATTATACAGCTATTTGTTCTCCCTCAACAATTGGGAAACATCTGTCTTAGAATCCATAGTCACATAAAGACATATTCTCAGGGGCTGAGGATGTGGCTTAAGCGGTAGCACGCTCATCTGCCATGCATGCAACACCTCGATCCTCAGCACCATATACAAAGAAAGATGTTGTGTCCGCCGAAAATATTTTTAAAAATTCTCTCTCTCTCTCCTCTCTCACTCTCTCTTAAAAAAAAAAAGACATATTCTCTAGCCTTATCTTAAAAATAAGATGAATTAATACAAAATGATTTAAAGAACTGATGATGATTTTGATCTGTAAGTTTTTTTCACTTTTAAACAAACTTTTTATGGGAACTTCATATCAACGTATCTCAATTTTATTATTTATTTATTGTGGTGCAGAAGATTGAACCCAGAGCCTGGCATAGCTAGCTATATGCTTTTCCACTGAACTACAACCCCAGCCCCAGCTTCTCAATTTTAATACTTACCAGTGCATTTTAAGTAATCAATAAATATCTTTTCAGGTATTCGGAAGGTGACTCAGTAATAGAGTGCTTGTGTGAAGCCCTCGGTTTCATTCCAAATTCTGTAAAAAGAAAAAAAAAGTTTGTTCAATGAATGAATGGCTTAATTAGTTAATTAAACACAAATTAAGCCATTAATTCATTAATAAAATAAAGATCATATCTAAACCTAAGCATATTCTGGTAGATGGGGAAGACTAGTCAAGTTCAGAGGATAAGTAACCATATCTTTTTTAAACTACTGACCTTTTGGAACTAACAATTGAAGATGGGAATTTTCTGTTCTGTCCCTCAGTGCGTCTGACAGTGAATGCAATCCCACACTTGTCTGTATAATATTGCAGCTCTTCCATTTTATTGTGAAATGACTGTGAATAAGCACAATGCTCAATATCTTGTCATTAGACAGTCACACCACAGTCTCCAAATCACTTAGAAACATTTCCCCTCCCACTCTTCTCAGTTCCTGTGGAGAGACCTACTCTGAAACATGGAACTTGATAAGGGTGAAGTAAAATTCCAGTGACTGATAATTTATGTCCAGGAATTTTCAGAGGTTAGATGACTTCTGGTTTTAGGTGGTTTTGTTTTTCTTTCTTGCTTTTTTCTTTCATATATATATATATATATATATATATATATATATATATATATAAATGTTGTAGTTGGAAACAGTACCTTTATTTTATTTATTTTTATATAGTGCTGAGGATGGAACCCAGAGTGCTAGGCATGCACTCAGTCGCTGAGCTTCTTTTCTTTATTTAGGGATTAGAACTTATGAGAGTTCACTGTACAGTGGAAGATGCAGAACAGAAACATGTTTGACTGGAATAGTGTCCTTTATCATTGGTGATGCCACACCTTAGTTGCTAAAGACACTGCTGCTGGGAAACATTGACAACTCCCCATCTCACACTCCAGCTTTCAGCTCTGCAAGTTAAGCAGTTCACTTCTTCACACTGGAAGCCTGAACTTAAATGAGTTACAACTAACTTTTATGTAGATCAGAAAGGTGCATGAACAGGAAAATAAGTGAGTTGAAGGAGAAAGGAATCACTCCTTTCTATACAACTTCTTGGGTATAATTATAATTCTAAATGAATAAAGTAAATACATCAATACCAGGGCCTTTTTAAACAAAGTTAAGCTAGATTACTGCCACTTCATTGATATAATTGCTTTCTTTAAAAAAGAAAAATGAGGGCTGGGGATGTGGCTCAAGCGGTAGCGTGCTCGCCTGGTGTGCAGGCGGCCCGGGTTCAATCCTCTCAGCACCACATACAAAGACTTTGTGTCCGCTGAAAACTAAAAAAATAAATTTAAAAAATATGTATATTTTGGGCTGGGGATGTGGCTCAAGTGGTAGCACGCTCGCCTGTCATGCGTGCGGCCCGGGTTCGATCCTCAGCACCACATACCAACAAACATGTTGTTGTGTCCGCCGAAAACTAAAAAATAAATATTAAAAATTCTCTCTGTCTGTCTCTCTGTCTCACACCTCTCTCTTTAAAAAAAAAAAAATATATATATATATATATATATATATATATATATATATTTTTTTTTTTTTAATTAAAAAGAAAAGAAAAAAGAAAAATGAGGGCTGGGGCTCAGTGGCAGAGCACTTGCCTACCATGTGTGAGGCACCGGGTTCCATCGTTAGTAACACATAAAAATAAACAAATAAAATAAAAAGATAGAAAAAGAAGATTAGCTTTAAAATGTCTATTGGAAGCCAGGAATAGTGCTGCATGCCTCTAATCCCAGCAGCTGAAGTAGGAGAATCACAAATTCAAAGCCAGCCTCAGCAATTTAGCTAGACTCTAAGCAACTTAGCGAGAATCTGTCTCAAAATAAAAGGTAAAAAAGAGCGGGGATATGGCTCAGTGGTTAAGCATCCCTGGGTTCAATCCCTGGTACCAAAGAATAAAAAATACAATGTCTATAGGAGCATTGTGAGTTAGCTCAGTAGTACAGTGCTTCCAGAGTATAATTGAAGTCTGGGGATCAACCTGCAGCACTGAAGAAAAAACAAAATAGGAAGAGGAGAAAAAGAAAATAAACAAACAAAAAAATCTATTGACTATTAATCAAAGTAGTACTTAGATAAATTGATGACCTCCTTAAATATTATTTTTCTTAGTAAATGCTTATATTCTTTCTAAGGCCGAGTAAAAGTAAGATTAAATATGAAATAGGCTATAGAAATATCACAGTGAATGGAAAAAGTTTTCACTCTGGGTGTGAAACAAAACAATGTTATGACTTCATTATTCAAAGTAGATAAGAATTAAATAGCTGTATATAATTAAACTCATAAAATACTCTAATTTTTAGTTACCCAAGACAGAAACAACTTATTTGCTTTCATCCAAAATGATCTGCATTTTTATCTACTTTTTTTTCATAAGTATTTAATGGTAAACAGTGTGACTGACATATATCAATGTATGTTTTTTATGTCAGAATTGAATTGAAAGTCATTTTAAAAAGAAGCTGCTTTAAAAAAGTGTATGTGGGCTGGGGATGTGGCTCAAGTGGTAGCACGCTCGCCTGTCATGCGTGCGGCCCGGGTTCGATCCTCAGCACCACATACAAACAAAGATGTTGTGTCCACCAATAGCTAAATAAATAAATAAATATAAAAAAAATGTGTATGTTGTAATATGACATGATACCAAAGGGTTCATAATTATCTTACATACGCCCATTTAAAAAAAAAGACATCTACTTTACCACTGATAACAATGTTAACATTAATCTCCTCTTCTTCACATTTTTGTAATTCTTATATTCTGTAGAATAAAATTCATTAATTGAGTTTATATTGAAATTTATAAATTCCTAGTTCCATTGCATTTTATTTCAGCTCCTTTTTAAAAATTTTTTATTTGTTTTAATTACTTACACATGACAGTACTATGACCTTGACTAAGCTCCTTTGAAGGGATCTAAGTCTCTGAGTTCAAATTGTCAAGCAAAAGAATATGATTGGATTGGATGTTCTGATCTGGTCCTGTCAGCTGTGGCTAGGAAAACAAAGTTTAAAAAGTATTAGGGCTATCCCTTCCATGGACTCTGGGTAGGGCAGATTCTCCAACAAAGAAATGTAGATAGAGATAAAAAATCTAGCATATCAAGTTCTCAGGTACCAGATAGGTTTAATTAGACCTTCTAAGTAGTACTTTCTCAATCTTTATTTTTAAGTTGGAGGTTAAGGATCTGGAGGAAGAAAGGTCAAATCATCATTCTAAAAGAAGATAGGATTTTTCGTGTGTATGTGGCAAAAATATTTGAATCTATTAAAAACTGGGATGCTAAGGCTTCTTGGTCCACAGTTACCAAGAAGCCAAGGTGTCTGGATTCCAGAATGAGTGGGAGCTTTGAGTGATCAACTAAAGCTGGTCACCAGTTGCCAAAATAGCTTTTGTTCTTCAGTTCCACATAAGAGTTCTCTCTAAGAGAGATAACATATTGATGGTTAAAGTTTATTGCTCCAGTTATCCCAGTTATTATCTTTCTCAAACAAGAACAGCATTAAAAAAATGAGTCAGAAATAGAACTTAAACAATTCTTTAACCTGTATGATTAAAAACAGAAACAACAATTAGGCTGGGATGTAGCTCAGTGGTAGAATCCTTGCCTAGTGTGTATTAGGACCTAGGTTCAATCCCTTATATCCCAAAAAGGAGAAAAAAATTTTTGAACAATCACACTTTACTTCTGATTTTTGAAACCTGTAGTGATCACTTGCTGTGACAACTTGAAAACCTTCCTGTAAAACATTATATATTGAGCTTATCACAGTGCCTAGAAAGAACTATAGATACTGCCTACTACCAGGTATAGAGTTCTCAGTTAAAAATAATCAGGCTTGCTGGTTGTGGTGGCACACACCTGTAATCCCAACAACAGGGGAGGCTGAAACAGGAGAATCTCAAATACAAAGTCAGCCACAGGCACTTGGCAAAGTCCTGATAATTTAGCAAGACCCCATCTCAAAATTAAAAATAAAAAGGGCTGGGGCTGGGGTTGTGGCTCAGTGGTAGAGCACTTTCCTAGCATGTGTGAGCACTGGGTTCGATTCTCAGCACCACATATAAATAAAGAAATAAAATAAATGTCCATCAACAACTAAAAAATATATTTTAAAAATTGTAAAAAATAAAAAATAAATAAAAAGGGCTGAGGATGTAGCTCAGTGGTTAAGCATCCCTGGGTTCAATCCCCTGGTACCAAAAAGAAAAAGAAAAAAAAATAATAAAATAATAACACAGTGGTAGAGCACTTGCCAAGCATGTGTGAGGCACCAGGTTCAATTCTTGGCCCCACATAAAAATAATAATAATAATAATAATAATAATAATAATAAATAAATAAATAAATAAAGGTACTGTGTTCATCTACAACTAAAATTATTAAAGAAGAAATAACACTTCTGCATATTATTATATTGTGTACATGTAGAACATGTAACAACGAATCCCATAATCCCGTCATTATGTGCAACTATAACACACCAATAAAAAAATGTGGAAAGGAGAAATTACAGTTCTGAGAACTGGAAATGTAGCTCAATGGTAATGTATTTGTAATGTATGTGTGAGGTCCTAAATTCAGCCCGCAGCAATGTAAGAAAAGGAAACGAAAAGGGGAGGGGAGGGGGGAGAGGGAGAGAGGGAGAGAGGGAGAGAGGGAGAGGGAGGGAGGAGAGAGAGAGAGAGAGAGAGAGAGAATGCTCAAAAATAGTAGGGTAAAAGTGCAAAAGAAAAAAATATTAAAACTCTTCAAAGAGGCTTTTTGTCTAAATACTTTAAAACTGAAACAATAATCTGGGAATGATGCTGCATGGCTCAGTGGCAAAGTGCCCCTAGGTTCAATCCTCAGTACTATTAAATAAAAAAAAAAATGTGTTCGTGAACCACATAAAATTTGCAAATAGCACATCACCAATTCTTTGCTTACTGAATATTTAGCCTCTGATAAAAATGAATAAGAAAATTATGTTAGCATATTTTACCAGAACAAATTGCTTAAAAATGGCTTTGTCCATTTCCATTAAGTTCATTGTCTAGCTCTTCTTATTTCTTTTGTCTGCTGTTAAATATTTAATTCACCATCACATAGTTTACTATATTTTGAGCCTCTTATTCTCTCATATTAGTTTCACATCCTTCTATTTCTTGTCCTTCACCTGTGTCTGATAAGCTAAAATACAATACAGAACATTAAGGAAAGCCATTCCAAATAAAACTGCATTCTTACTTTTGGCATTATCACCTCTGATTCATATTAGTCACACCAAAGAAGTCGAACAGCTTTGGGGATAGATTGTATCTGGGCACTTGTGTTTCACAATTTTATGTCAAATATCTCAGGCATTACAGTGTTGTTCCTTTACTCATTAGTTTCCCTTCTATTTCTTCTGTATTTTGCAGAAAAAATATCTTTATATGGTGTTTTACACTTTCCAAAACACTTGTCTCAGTGAAGCCCCAAACGGCCTTGAGTACTAAAACTCACATTTACTTATGTTGGAGAAAACCATATTTTCAATGCCAATAATATGACAGATTTATGATAACCAGTGGTGTTCAGGTAGATGTTTAACAATCACCTCCATAAATCCTGATTACTGTAGAGTTTGACAATTGCACTGAAGTAAATGCTTCCACCATGATCACTTTCATTCCACCAATGTGATGTCAACTGACTCAAAATTTCTGAGAATATAACAATCAGCTTTTTCCCCCTTTTTATTGGCACATTATAATTATACATAACTGTGGTATTTGTAATAATATATTCATATGTGCACACAATAAAACAGTATAATTTGATCAGTTTCATTCCCCAGTACCCCCCTTTTCCTCCCTTCCCTCCTCCTGATTCCCTTCTTCTATTCTACTGGTCTCTCTATTTTTTTTTATTTGTTCTAATTAGTTATACATCACAGTAGAATGCATTTTGACACATTGTACACAAATGGAGCACAACTTCTCATTCCTTGGGCTGTACATAATGCAGAATCACAGTAGTGTAATCATACATGTATATAGAGTAATAATGTCTGTTTCATTCTACTGTCCTTTTCATCCCCACAACCCCACCCCTCTTTCACTCTCCTCTGCACAATCCAAAGTTCCTTCATTCTTCCCTACTGCCCTACCACAATAGATCAGCATCTGCTTATCAGAAATTGGATTTTGGAGATTGGCTTATTTCATTTAGCATGATATTCTCTAGTTCCACCCATTTATCTGCAAATACCATAATTTCATTTTTAAGGCTAAATATTATTCAATTGTGTATATGTACCACATTTTATTTATTCATTTATTTCCTTGAAGGGCATCTAGGTTGGTTCCACAGTTTAGCTATTGTGAATTGAGCTGCTAAAAATATTGATGTGGCTGCATCCCTGTAGTATGCTGATTTTTTTTTTTTTTGAGAACTTAAATGAAATGGATGATATATTTTAAATCAATTATGTATACTAGCCATGAACAGTTGGATATTGAAATGTAAAGACAATGTCATTTACAAGCACATTCTAAAACATGAAACACAAATAAATCTATGAAATATATGCAAGATATGTACACCAAATGTTTAAATTACTGAGGGAAATTAAAGATCTTAAAAAAATAGAGACGTTAAGTATGTTTATGGACTACAGGATTTAATATTATTATGATAACATTTCCCCCTAATTGATCCATAGATTCAGTGTAGTCCCCATGAAAATCCCAGCAGGTTCTACTGTAGAATTTGAAAAGAGGGTTCTAAAAGTTATATAAAAATGTAAAGAGCCAGGCAGATGGCATACTCCTGTAATCCCTGCCACTCTAAGCCTGAGGCAGAAGGATCACAAATTCAAGGCCAGCCTCAGCAACTTAGCAAGACTCTGTCTCAAAATTTTTTAAAAAGGGATAGGGATGGAGCTCAATGGTAAATCACCCATAGGGTTCCATTCTCTGTACTTCCACTCCAAAACATAAGGAATCCACAATAGCCAAAACAATTTTTAAAAAGAAAAACTAAGAGAACTCATTTAAAAAAAAAAAAAAAAAATATATATATATATATATATATATATATATATATATATATATACATATATATATATATATATATATATTTTAGTTGTAGATGGACACAATGCCTTTATTTTATTTATTTTTATGTAGTTCTAAGGATCGAACCCAGTGCCTCACATGTGCTAGGTGAGCGTTCTACCGCTGAGCAACAACCCCAGCCCCTGGTATGCTGGTTTTAAGTCCTTTGCATATAGAAGGAGGAGTGTGATAGCTGGGTCAAATGATGGCTCCATTCAAGGTTTTCTGAGGAATCTCCATACTGCTTTCCAAAGTGATTGCACCAATTTGCAGTCCCACCAGCAATGTATGAGTATACCATTCCCCCTACGTCCTTGTCAACACTTACTGTTGCGTGTATTCTCAATAATTGCCATTCTGACTAAAATGAGTTTTGATTTGCATTTCTCTAATTGCTAAAGATGATGAACATTTTTCCATATGTTTGTTGATCGATTGTATTTCTTCTTCTGTGGAGTGTCTGTTCAGTTCCTTTGCCCATTTATTGATTGGATTATATGGGTTTTTTTGGTGTTAAGCTTTTTGAGTTCTTTATATATCCTGGAAACTAGTGTTCTATCTGAGGTGCATGTGGTAAAGATTTTTTCCCATTCTGCAGGCTTTCTCTTCACTTTATTGTTTTCTTTTCTTTTTTTTTTTTTTTAATATTTTTTAGTTGTCAATGGATCTTTATTTAAATTATTTATATGTGGTAATGAGGATCGAACCCAGTGCCTCACACATGCTAGGCAAGTGCTCTAGCACTGAGCCACAACCCCAGCTCCTGTTTTCTTTGCTGAAAGAAAAAGATCTTAAAAAAATAGATCATGCATAATAAAGTTTGAATCCATCCCATTTATTGATTCTGAATTTTACTTCTTGTTCTTTAGGAGTCTTGTTAAGAAAGTCAGCTCTAAGCCAACGTGATGAACATTTGAGCCTACTTTTTCTTCTATCAGGCATAGGGTCTCTGTTCTAGAACCTAAGCCTTTGATCCACTTTGAATTGATTTTTGTGCAGGGTGAGTTTTAATTTCATTTTGCTACATATGGAGTTCCAGTTTTACTAGCACCATTGTTGAAGGGGCTATCTTTTCTCCAATGTATGTTTTTGGCACCTTTTGTCTAGTATGAGATAATCATATTTATGTAGGTTTGTCTCTGTATCTTCTGGTCTACATGTCTTTTTTGGTGCCAATGCCATGTTACTATGGCTCTGTAGTATAGTTTAAGGTCTGGAATTATGATGCCTCCTGTTTCACTCTTCTTTGTAAGGATTGCTTTGGCTATTCTGGGTCTCTTATTTTTCCAAATAAATTTCACAATTTCTTTTTCTAGTTCCATGAAAAATGTCATTGGGATTTTAATAGGAATTGCATTGAATCTGTTTAGCTATTGGTAGTATGGCCATTTTGACAATATTAATTCTTCCTATCCAAGAGCATGGGAGATCTTTCCGTCTTCTAAGGTCTTCTTCAATTTCTTTCTTTAGCGTACTGAAGTTTTCATTGTAGAGGTCTTTCACCTCTCTTGTTAGATTGATTCTCAAGGTTTTTTTGTTTGTTTGTTTGTTTTGAGGCTATTAACAACCAGCTTTTACATAAGACAGAAGCCAGCTCCAGACTTTAAATTCAACCTAAAAGTATATGAAGGATGGGTTATAGCTCAATGGTGGAACACTTGCCTAGCATGCATGAGGCCCTGAGTTCTATCCCCAGAACTGAAAAAAATAAATACAAGTATGTGAAAATTCATATGTGTGTCTTGTTTTGAGATTGAGGATATCAAAATAAAAGACATGGAAATTCCAAATTACGTGGTAAATCAAACCAACAATGAAGTTACTCAGTGATAAATTATGTGGACTAAATTGCAGATGCTTTCAGAGTATTGAGTGTGATCAGTAGCTTCACGGCTGGCCCTTGGTGATCTTTTTTTTAATTTTTTTTTTTTAGTTGTAGATGGACCCAATACCTTTATTTATTTATCTTTATGTGATACTGAGGATAGAAGCTAGTGCCTCACCCATGCTAAGCGAGTGCTCTACCACTGAGCCACAATCTCAGCCCCCCTTGGTATTCATGACCTGTGGAAACACTCTCCTTTGGTGTTATTTGCTTCTAATCTGCTTAACCAAAAGAATATGTCAAAGATGAGTGGTGAAATGCCATGTCTGTGATTATGTTATATTAGAGTGTAACTTTTGTCATATTAGCAGACTCTTTCTGGTTTTGATGAAGTAAGTTGCTATGTTGTAAGCAGACCTAAGGAGAGGCCCATATGGTAAGGAATTGAGGCCACCATCCAACAGCAAGAAACAATCCTGCCAACAATCATGTGAATTTGAAGGCACACTCTCTCTCAGATAAATCTTGAAATGAAACTGCAATAAAGACTGTGTTATGGATTGAATGTTTTGTGTTTCCCCCAAATTCATATGTTCAAATCATATTATCAATGTGATGGTATTAAGGTGGAGGCCTGGAAGTAATTAGGTTAAAAGGGAAGAATCTTCCAGAATAGGACCAGTGTCCTTACTAAAGAGATCTCAAAGAGCTCTCTGGATCTCATTTCTCCATGTGGAGCTCCTTGGAAGAGGGTCTTCATGAGAACTCAATTCTGCTGGCACATTGGTCTTGAACTTCCAGTATCCAGAACTCTGAGAAATAAATTCCCATTGTTCATGTATACACACATGTTATAATTTTATAATATTGTTCCTCAGTATTGACCTTTTGCTCCCCACTTTCCTCCACCTACAATTCCTATTAAGAATTTAAGACACCCAGTCTGTGGTACTCTATTATAGCAGCTTAAGCTGACTAAATCAGACTAATAACTTGATTGCAATCTTGTGAGAGACTATGAAGCAGAAGATCTAGCAAGACCATGTGGGAACTCCTAACCCACCGAAAGAGTAAGATAATGAGTGTGTTATGTTAAGTCACTAGGTTTGTGTAATTTGATTTGCAGTAATAGATAACTAACAGCAAGTGCAGGAATACTGATCTAGAAAATGTAATGTGAAATTTTAACTTTAGACTACTATTATAAGTTACATACGATTTTAATAGTGGAAGGAATGGGGGAAGCTTTGAGAAAATGTTGGCAGACAATATTAGTTGAAACAGTTGGACATATTAGGAGTATACTTAAAAATTCATTACTCATTTATTCAATTAATAATGATTGAGACCCAAAGGACATAAAAACAGCATATTACAGGGACACAGTCACATCAATGTTTACAGCAGCACAATTCACAATAGCTGAACTATGGAGCCAACCTAGATGTCCTTCAGTGGATGAATGGATTAAAAAATGTGGCATTTATACACAATGGAATATTACTCAGCAATAAAAAAGAATAAGATCATGGCATTTGCAGGGAAATGGATAGCATTAGAGAAGATTATGTTAAGTGAAGTTAGCCAATCCCCAAAAAACAAATGCTGATGTATTCTCTGATATTTGGGGGGAGACTCAAAATGGAGTTGGGAGGGAGAGCAAGGGAGGAAGATTACCTCTAGGGAATAGGGATGGGAGGGAAAGGGTGGGAGAAGAGGAATAGCATGGAGGGTGAAAGGAGACCCTCATCATTATACAAAATACATGATGAAGATGTGAATTTGGTCAACATACCTTATAAATAATCAGAGATATGATAAATTATTGTATAATGGTGTATTAAGAATTGTAATGGAAAATAAAAAAGTATAACTAAAAAAAATAATGATTGCATACCAACCTATGCCAACTTTCTTGAGTGACGTTATATAATATTTAGCAATGACAAACAAGCTCTTATGTGGCTTAAAAGCAAAATGAGGGCCAGATATGGTGGCATACACCTGGAATTCCAGCAACTTGGGAGATTAAGGTAGGAAGATTGCAAGTTCAAGGCCAGCCTGGGCAACTTAGTGAGACTCTGTCTCAGTATTTTTTAAAAATTAAAATAAAAACAGCTAGAGATGTGTAGCTTAGTGATAGAGCATCTCTGGTTCAAACAAGTAAATATAAGAGAGCAGTAAGAAATACATAGAATGTTGGGAGTGTAGTTCAGTGGCATCTGGTAGTTCAGTGGTAGAACACTTGCCTAGCATGTACAAAGCCTTAGGTTCCATCCCCAGCACTGGCAAAGATTAAATAATTATGTAGAGAATGATGTTCTAGAGAGTGACTAGATGACTACTGTAGATTAGGTCGTAAAGAAGAGGTTTGAAAGGACTGCAGATTGTCCCCCACATCCATTCTCTCCTGGGGATCAAACCAGGGTTTTGTGCATGCAAGGCAAGCACTCTACCAGTTGAGCTATATCCCCAGCTCCTCTCCTTCTTTTTAGAAATATAATCCTACAAATTTTGACTAGGGAACTTACTACTCAGCTGTCAGATACATTTCCCAGCCTTTTTTGTAGCTAGATACTAACATGTAATGAAATAAACTAGTCTGCTTTTGTTTTTGTTGTTGTTTTCTGTAGTGCTAAAGCATAACCTCAGGGCCACGTGCACACTAGGCAAATGCTCTACCACTAAGCTACATCCCCACCCTTTATAACCGAGACTAAGTAATTTGTAAGGGACATAAATTGATTTCTAAAGGCTGAAAAGTCCAAGATTAAGGCACTGGCATCTGATGAGGGCCTTCTTAATTTACCCTCAACATTAGAGAAGACAGAAGGGCCAGAAAACCAACTTCCTCAGTTGAGCTCCTTTATAAAACCACCTAATCCCATTGATAAAGAATTCATGAGTCTCCATAGCCTAATAATCTCTTAAAAGCCCCACCTCTTAATACTATCACATTGGCAACACATGAATTTTGGAAGGGATCAATTTTGTTAAAACTTTAGCATGAGGGAGCTGGGTAATGACTCAGTTGTGAAGTACTTGCCTAGCATGTGTGAGGCACTGGGTTCAATTCTTAGCACCACATATAAATAAATAAAATAAAGGTCCATTGACAACTAAAAAATATTTAAAAAAAAAAAACCTTTAGCATGAACAGAATTGAGGTTACAATTTCCAGATCCTGTTTTCATAAGGAAATTCTTTTATCTCTACTTTTTATTTTCCTCTTCTTCCTTTTCTAAAGTGGACAAATCTACACAAGCTTCAAGCATAAGAATGAAGATCGCATCTTATGCAAAGAACAGATTAGAACAAACCTGATTATCCACATGATCTCTTGGAGCAGAGCTTCCCACTTACCCTGGACCACCTGCCTACCTCAGAAGTATTATGTGGGTGTGAGAAAGAAACTTGAATCTTTTTTGAGTTATTGTATTTGGGGATCTGTTTGTTATAATAGCTTAGCCTGTGCCCTACTACCAGAGTTGACCTCTTAGAAGAAGGAACATTTGAACTAAAACCTAAATGGCAAGAATAAACAAGACATAAAAAGAAAAGAAAATGCATTTTACATAAAGAAAAATGACCCAAAGGAGAAAAGGACACAAGGAGTGAATGGTGAAGATGATGTTGGAAGAAGGTTAATCAGAACCAGATCACATAAGGGTTTGAGGGCTAGGTTAAGAAAGTTTTATTTCAAGTATGATGGGAAACCACTGGAGAATTTTACTGCTTGTCATAATTGGGCTTATGTTTTAAAAATATCACTCTGGCTACTCTGTAGTAAATCAACTGAAGTGGCAGGTTAAATGCAGAGACTAATAAGGAAACTATTGCAGTAATCCAAGGGAACTCATTTTAATGCTCAAACTAGGGCGGTGGTAAAGAAGACAGAGAAAAGACAAATTCTTGAAATGTTTTAGATGTATCAACAACGCAAAGGATGATTAGATGTAAGGGAATGCAAGAAAGAGTGGGATAAAATTTGCCTTTGGGTTTGAGCAACTGCTATGTAATGAGATGATTGCTGTGTGAAGGGGAAACCATCAAGAGGCAAAGTGGAGGCAGAGAGGTCAGTCAGGGAGCTTCAGTTGAGGACATTTGGGTTTTAGTTTTTTGGTTTTGTTTTGTTTATAGGAAGGAAGCAGATTTTGTTTTGAAAAGGAACAACTTTTTTTAGTCACATTAGCTTCTATATGCTCATTTGGCATTTGAGTAGTCAGGTAGGCAAGTGTTCCAAAAGCTTGGACTAGATGAGGTAGGTCATCTAGGGAGAAAGTGTACATTGAGAAGAGCACAGAGGTGAAGCCAAGAGCACTGCAGCACGGAGAAGAAAATCCACGTATAGGAAGAAACCCAAAAAGGGAAAAGTGTCACAAGAACCTGGAGAATTATTTCAGGAAAGAAGATGTAGGGCTGGGGGTACAGCTCAGTGGTAGAATACTGGAAAGAGCATTCTCAGTAGTAGAGCCTGGTATTTGTGAGACCTTGATTCCACCTCCACCTGGTCTCCCCACACACAAAAGGAAAGTACAAGTCTTTTTTGGTTTTGTTTTTTTTGGTACAGGGGATTGAACCATCAGAGGTACTTAACCACTAAGCCACATCACCAGCCCTTTTTATGTTTTGAGACAGGATCTCACTAAATTGCTTAGGGCCTCACTAAATTGCTGAGGCTGGCTTTGAACTCTCAATCCTCCTGCCTCACCCTCCCAGGCACTAGGATTACAGGAGTGAGCCACCACGCTTGGCTAAGTACAGGTAATTGTACAACAAGCTACTGAAAGACTGAATATACTCAAGCTGAAGCTTGAGGATCAGGCCAGCCCTGAACAACTTAGCAGACCCTGTCTCAAAATAAAATTAAAAAAAAAAGCTGGGTGTGGTGGCACATACCTGTAATCCCAGTAACTCAGGAGGTTAAGACAGGATAAACAAAGTTCAAGGCCAGTCTCAGTAATTTAGTAAAACCCTGAGCAATTAAGTGAAACTCTGTCTCTAATAAAATATTAAAAAGGGCTGGGGGGGGCTGGGGTTGTGGCTCTGCAGTAGAACACTTGCATAGCATGTGTAAGGCACTGGGTTTGATTCTCAGCACCAAATTTAAATAAATAAAATAAAGATCCATTGACATCTTAAAAAAAAAAAAAAAAAAGGCTGGGGATGTGGTTCGGTGGATAAGTACCCCTGGGTTTAATCCCTGGTACCAAGGGGGAAAAAAAATTTTTTTTTTTAAAGAGCTGGGGCCAGGTGTGATGGCAAGTTCACAAACCACCTCAGCAACTTAGCAAAGCCCTAAGTAACTTAGTGAGACCCTGTATCAAAAGAAAAAATGAAAAAAGGGCTCAGGATGTAGCTATTCCAAGGTTCAATCCTCTAGTACCCACCTTGTCAAAGAAAAAAGAGCTGGGGATGTAGCTCAGTCTTAGAGTGCCTGCCTAGCTTGGATGAGACCCTTTGTTCAATACCCAGTACCATACAAGCACACACAAAAAGACTGAATAAATGACAATTGAGACCAACCATTGAACCACTGGGTTTAGCAAGATGTGGACCCTGAGAAGCGGCTTTTTGGTCAAGTCCTAGAGATAAAATTCTACTTGGAGGATTTAAAGAAGCAATGAGGTAGAAATTGCAAGTGTGGACTTGTCTTTTATATCTTTCAGGGAATTTTACTGTTAAGGGGAGCAGAGAAATTGGGTTACAACTCAAGAGAAGAGTGGAGTCAGGTAAGGAGTTTCTAAAGTTGAGTTGGAATAAAGCTGGAGATGTGGCTCAGTCATAAAGTGTGTACTCAGCATGTGGGAGGTCCTGGGGTCAATTCCTAGCATACACACACACACACACACACACACACACACACACACAAGGTTGAGATTCTATTAGGAATGATTACTAAAAAGAGTATGGGGAGTGGTGTCTTAAGAAGACCTGCAAGATCAAATGCTGCTCAATAAGTATTTTTTTTTTTTTTTTTTTAATGGGGGAAAAAGGACACTCTAATGGGAAGAGGTTGATGAGAAAGGAAACCAGTTTAGGAATGATAAATATGTTTTAGACATGTTGAGTTCAGTGAAATATTTAAGTTAAGATTAACTAACTTAATAATAAGTACAAGAGCTGGCCATGATTGGCATGCCAGTAATCCCAGCAACTCAGGAGGCTGAAACAGGAGGATTACCAAGTTCAACACCAGCCTCAGCAATTTAGGGAGGCCCTAAGCAATTTAGCAAGACTCTGTATCAAAATAAAAAATTAAAAGGGCTGTAGATGTACTTCAATGGTAAAGCACCCCTGGGATCAATCCCCAGTACCAAAGGAAAAAAAAAATACAAGGGATTTTGAGCTTCAAGACAATAATGATGCCTAAGAAAAATTATATATTTTACAAATGATCAATTTATAGACACTATTTTAAATTATCCTATATCAAATTCACAAGGATTTACCTTGCCAAGATTCTTGGCACTTTTATATTGACTTAAATTGCATTGGGAAAAGCATAATAGTAATTGAAAAGCAACTAATTATAAGCAATTATAAGCCAAATTATGTTTATACCACAATTAGTGTTTGAGGTGGTTTAGTAGGCAGATTCTTCATTTCAATAAGCAACCATCAAATAATTGAATAGCTTGTAAAATAGAAATACTCCTTTTATCTTTATTCCAAGCTTAACAATTACATCCTCTTTTAATTATTATTATAATAAAATAAGTAACATTTTATTATCTTTTGTTCCAATCCCCAATTTGAGTTGGATGCTTTTAAAAACATGGCACAAGTTTCATGGTGACTGGTCTTGTTCTTGTAAGACAAGTACCATCTTGCAGGGTATCTACAGTAGGAACTCCCACCATGCCATTTTCAGTGGATTTTTCATGCTGATATTATCTTATTTCACTTTGAGGAAAGTTTTTCATTACGAATAATAGGAGTAAGTTACTTTGTCTTATGACAATGGTAGTTTTTATGTCAAGGTGGTTTTTACTCCAGTATTTCCAAGTCATAAATAACTTCGTTACAATTTTGCCATCTCGGGTTAAACGTAAGTATACTTCATACTACTTTTAAAGTATAAAGTAGACTTTACAGCTACTTTATACTTTACATTGATTAGTGATATATTAGAGCGATGGTTCTTTAAATTGCCTCAAGTGATAGCTCTGGAATCTGTTACATCAATAACTGCGCCGCAAATTTGGGGGATTAGGAGGACACCCTTTCAATCAGTTCATCAGTTTAAGAAACATATTATCAAATAGCCTCAGATTATATTTAACAAACCTAGAAATCTAGAAGTAGTTTTGCTGAATAAATTCCCGACCAGTTCAAGGGCGGCTGTTGGGTTCGGCCAACTCCAAGGCTCGCCTAGTCACATGGTGAGAGATAGGTACAGGAGCCCTCCAAGGCTGGACGCCACGTTGCTTTTTCCCCTTTTGAAAAGGAGACAACGCTTCTGGCTATTGTGTAAACGGGTCGAGAATTACATTCATTTGCACGTCAGATAACGCGGGAGCTGAATAAAAGCGCCTTCTAATTCGACCCCTGGCACCTTCTATGTCACGAACAAATGCTGACTTTTAATGCTTGATTGCGTTCGCCTCAAGGAAACACACTTTAAAGAACGGCCAATTACCTCAGCAGTCGCGGCAAACTGCACAGAATCAAAACCACCAGCCAACCTAGCACAGGCCACCACCCCAGTCAAACCCGCCAACACCCCTAAGGACGCCCCCATGTTCTCTGCTAACAAGTTTTAGGAAGGGCTGGACAGCCTTTCCTCACTCCGTTCCCGCTCTCCCCACCCACTCTGAATTCAACCCCAGTTCCTGGTCCCCAGTCGGACAACGCCGCGGAGGATCCGGCTCAGGGGACTGTGATAGTTCCATCTGCAGCGCAGCTGGTAGTTCCCAGCGCTCCCTATCGGCCCAACGCCAGCCAGCCGCTGCTCAGCCACTAGTGAGTGACAGCGAGCTGCTCCTATGAGTCGTGGGGGCGGGACTATGCGTCATTTCCTGGCCTTTCGGAGACCCGCCGTATATAAGGTCTGCACTCACGCAGCGCTCTCGCTTACACAGTATGGCCGGCGACATTAGCTAGCGCTCGCTCAACTCTCTGTAACGGGAAAGCAGCGGACTACAAGAGACTGAACTGTATCTGCCTCTATTTCCAACAGACTCACATTCAACTTTCGCTCACACACACAAAGCCGGGAAAATTTTATTAATCCTTTTTTTAAAAAATTTAATATAAAATTATAGCAAAAAAAAGGAACCTGAACTTTAGTAACAGCTGAAACAATCCGCAGCGGCGGCGGCAGCGGCGGGAGAAGAGATTTAATTTAGTTGATTTTCTGTGGTTGTTGGTTGTTCGCAGTCTCACGGTGATGGAAGCTGCACATTTTTTCGAAGGGACCGAGAAGCTGCTGGAGGTTTGGTTCTCCCGGCAGCAACCCGACGCAAACCAAGGATCTGGGGATCTTCGCACTATCCCGAGGTAGGTGCCTGTGGCGCTCTCCCGCAGATCCGGGCCCGAGGGTCGTCTCTGCTTTCAAAGCACCAGACCCCTAGCCCCTGCCGGATACCCGCAGCCTTCAGGTGGGGCCGAGGCCGCGAGCAGGGGTCGTTTCGACCGCCGTGGAGGGCGCGGAGTCTTGTGGGGAAGCAGCGCGTCCACGCGAGGCGGGAACCGGCTTCTCCCGTTGCCCGGCAGGCACTGCCCTGGGGGAGGGGAGGAGGCCGGCATGGCCGCGTGCTCAGGTAAAGTACCCGGCCGCGCGTGCGGGGCGACGCCGCGCGGCGTGGTTTTGCGGCCCATGCCTCTTCCACACTCTTGTCGTTTGTTGGCGGTATGGGCCCTGAAAGGTGGCGGGCGCCTGGGTGGGAGGCTGCGCGGGCTCCCTGGGGCAGGTGTGGCTGCGCTGGCTCTGGCGCTAATTCGGGTGTGCCCGCCTCGGGTAGGGGCGGAGGGAGCGAGCGGGACTCTTTTTTTTCCTTCTGTCCCTGGGCGCCTGGAGGAAGGGGCCCTCTGGCCTTGGTGGAGGGGTTGGCGAGCAGGCCTCCCGCCGCGGTCTCGGCGGACAACGTGTGGCGCTAGGGCGGGGGGGATTGGGCGGGAGCCGCCGTGTCGCAGAGGCTGGGCCCCACCGCCGTCCTAACGTGCTCTATGGCAGAGCGTTTTCAGGGCAGTGGGTGGGTTGTGATAATGTTGGGGAAGCCACTGGAGACGCCGTGGATTCGCCAAGGGTTGCCCCCTGGTCTCTTGACCTTGGGTTGTGTAACCTGTTACTGAGACGGCAGGAACCGGGAGACCGCAGTAGATTGAGGAGAGGTGCAGGGGTGGAGAGGTCTGTCCACATTTGCGGGGTAGAAGCTTGTCTGTCCCAGGACATAATACCTTTAATGCTTAAGGAAAGGAATGGGGCCCCACTGGCACCACGGGAGGTCAAGTGCGAGAGAGCCGAGCTGGTCGCGCGGTAGTGCCCTTTTTGTAGTTTTGCTGTGGAAATGGAAGCACAGATAAATGCACAGGCGATGTTGAGGATGCATGGGCCCTGCTCCTGGCGGCGTTCACACCAGTAGCAACCCGACGCCCTCCTAGGCTCCTCCGCGGTTTCCCGGCGCGTTAGAGAGGCCAGGGTGGCGGTGTGGCGGAGAAACCGGCGTGTCCCGCTTCATTGAGATGCGGCGGCCAATGAGCTCCTGGGCTCCTCCGAGAGCCTGGCCCCAGGGTGTGGGCCAATGGGCGTTTTAGGAATGTTGGCTGCGCTTGCAGCCGTCCCTTGACAAAAAGCAACTGGAGAAGAGAATCCAGGCGGACACGTGCTGCTGAGACTTTAAGGCACACTGGGAAACGCAGTTCTTGAACGTTTCCACTGTAGGGGAAAAATTCTTGGTTACTAAAATGCCACGGGCCTTATTTTTCAAGCTTCGTGTGACATGGCATATGTGCCAGGCCCAGTTCAAAAGAAACATTTAAAAAATATGTGTGTGTGTGTGTGTGTGTGTGTGTGTGTGTGTATGGAAGAGGTTGCTTTTTTCCAAAATAACCACGGCGAAGCTTATTTTTAGAGGTAGGAAAACTTGTTTGTGATAGGCATTTGGAAAAATTATTGGCATCAGCATTATCACCTAGAAAATCTTGGCAAGAACAGGCCTCGAAAATAATAAAAATTATGTTGGTGTAGTTATTCACATATTTGAAGCCTTAAATAATTTGTAACACACGTTCTTAATAAAGAGTTTTGTTCTCTTCACATTGTAAGGCAAAAAATGCCAGAATTTGTGCTTGGATTCTTTTAGTAAAGTGTTTCCTGAGTGAAGGAGAAGGAGAAAGGCTTTTTACAAGGCAGCCCGTTTTCTTTAAATGTTTAAGAACCACTTTTACATGGTACTTACTACATCTGAAATACTTTTACTGCTTCAGTGTAACTCAAAATGATGGCAAAAGTTAAGCCTTTAAAGACAGAATATTCTGGGTTTTGCCTTTTTTTTTTTTTAAGATTTCATAACTTGGTGCCATTGTGGGCATTTAACATTCGTTGAACTACTATTGGAAATCTACCACAAATCGGATGCTTTAGATAAGGCAAATTAAGTAATAACTGAAAAATATCTGTGGTAACTAAGACATCTATTGGTTGCCTTTGTGGGAACATTTTTTAGTAGCCAGTCAAGCTAAGGATGCACTGGTTGGGCTTTAAGGTAGAAAAGTATCTGAAAAATTATGAATAGATATCGCCTAAAATCAATGGCTTAGCAAGAGAGGAATCATTGAAGGGAGACTGGTCTTTGAGGAGTTGGGGTGCAGGCCCCAGAAAAAACCCCTAGAAGAATTATCTGTCAGAAGAACATACATAATGAAGTGGCTTAAGTTCATGGCCTCTGGATTTGAATTCTAACTGCATTAAATAGTGTGAATCCTTTCCTCATCTTTAAAATGGAGACAATAATGGAATACCTTGAGGTAGAGTGAGGATTAAATAGGTTAATGTTTTCTACAGTAAAACATTACCTTTGTTTTAGATTTCTTAAGGACAAAAATCTTCTTTTAGAGCAACCAAGGCAAGAGAAGAAAGCATGATACCAAGTTGTAATGAAAAAGATACACTTGAAAGATGCCTTAGCAATTTGATGTGCAGCAGTTACTTTTATTCAAAGAGGAAAAATAGTCACTGGAGAGTTTTAGACTGCTTTGTACATTCATCCTTCCGCAGAATACTCTTAATAGATTGTGTTTATTAAATGGTTAAAAAAAATCGAAAACCAGAAAGTCCTTGCTTGTCCTTGACCCATCCTGCTGCCCTCGATGTCCATTTAAAGGTGAATAGAAAAAAGGTCATTGCTAAAAGATTAACAGTCTGGGTTAAAGTAAACAAGTCTATTTATGAAATATATTAAACATAATAATATAGAAATGATTAAGAGATTGAGAAGGCTAAGGTGTCTAAGGAACATTTTGTTAGATGCCTAAGACATTAAAAAGATAAGGGTATTATGGAAATTTTATCTAGAAAAATGCCTTTCCAAAAATGATACAAGTAGATTAAAAAACCTAAAATAGTCCTAATAATTGTTATTACATACGCTGAAGTAGTCATTAATCATCTTACAAAGAAAACTAGACCCAGATGGTTTCACTGGAATATTATACCCAAGGAAGAAAAGATTATAACCTTTTCACACATTTTCCCAGGATGTAAATCATTTTGTGGTCAGCGTTATTTTTATAACATGACTTGACAAGATGTGAAGGACTGGGACAATCATTCTCTGACAGGATAGAAAAGGGTACACAGCCCATGTGGAACGCGGAGCCGCATGCTAGTACTTTCTCCACCACTGAGCTCCACCCCCAAATCTGGCGATTTTTTAAAAAAGTTAAATATCTGTCATGAATCCATCTAGTCAAAGATAACAAATATGTCTCCATACAAAGACTTCTACGTGAATGTTCTTGGTAGCTTTGTTTATAATAGACCCCAAAGAGGAAGCAAATGTCTATTAAAACAGGCAAATGGGTGAGCAAATTATTTTATGTCCGTACAGTAGAATTCTACCCAGACATTTAAAAATGAGCCATTGATAAGCAAGAACATGTATGATAATGTAAAAGTAATTAACACTGATTAAAAGAAGCTAGACAGAAGTACATATTTAAACACTAAAAAGTGCAAACTCATCTGATAGAAGACAGATCCATGTTTGCTTGAGGATGGAGTAAAGGGAGAGGTGTATTATGAAGGAGCATGAGGGGCTTTTGGAGATAAATTCCTGACCGATGAGCATGGTACTGGAGATTGAACCCAGAGCCTTGAGCATCATTTTTTTTTTTTGGTATGGTATCTCTCTGAGAAGAAGAGAAAATAATAAAGAGAAAATATCAATAGGCTTCGTCTTGCATTGTATGTAAGACATGCCAAAGTCTGGAAGACACACCCCTCAAGATTATTATTTAACTTCCATAATCAGATCTTTAGTTCACCTGGGATTGATTTGTGGATAAGGGAATAGGAAGCGCTTGAAACAAAATTTGTGTATTCCCAGCTTTAAAGGCAAATCAAGCTGGAAACTTCTTCCTGAATTTTATTTATTTTTTTCCTAAATAGTTCTTACCCTCTTAGAGGGTAATTCATCTTGAGTGTAATTCAAAAGAATTACATAGTAATGAGAAGTTTTTGTGCTAAATTTCTCAAATGAGAAGAGAGATATGTGGGGTTTTTGTTTGTTTTAACAAAAGAAATGCTTAGCTGGTATAGTTAGGTTAAAGAGTATTAACGTTTGTTGAGCAGCAACTAGACATATCCAGATGATCTGTGGGTTTAAAAAAACTTTATAAGAAATGGGAACTTGAGCAGGGTGAAAATATTGAGGAAGAAGTCTGTTAGAAAATTTTTGATGAGAAAACAGTTTAGGGCTGGGGATGTGGCTCAAGCAGTAGCGCGCTTGCCTGGCATGCGTGCGGCCCGGGTTCGATCCTCAGCACCACATACAAACAAAAATGTTGTGTCTGCCGAACACTAAATAAAATAAAATTAAATTAAAAAAAAAAGAAAACAGTTTAATTTTTTTTCAGGATTATAAAATCCTTCTTGCTTTTAAATTGTTAATAGACCTCAAGCTATTCATGGTAAGGAGGTTGAGTTTAGCTGGGAAATTCTAGTGGAGGTGAAGAGAATAAATGTTTTAATAATTTTGGGAGTGTTAGAGGTGTTTTTAGTTTCATGAAAATATGAAAACTAGAATCTTGTGTTGAAAGTCATTTAGAATTGGTAGGATAACCTGCTACTCTTTGCAAATTTTGTAAACTATAAAACAAAATTTTCAGTAAAGGTGGTAAATCACACCTCAGCATTAACCTTCTCTGAACTCATGCCTTATTTAATTACATAATTGCACAATGTTGGAGTTTTAGTCATTTACACTGAAAGAATTTACAGCCTATTGCCAAAAAACCTTTTAGTGTAAATGTTTTGGAGCTGAAAAGCTTCCTATTGAAGAACTGTGCTTCTCATTGCATTCCTCGTCATTTAAAAAAAAAAATTTAATCGTGTTTTTAAAACCACTTGTCTTTTAAAGGAGCAAATGTTGAAAGTATTAACAAATGGAGAAAGTGGTAGTAAATACACTGATAAAAGGCTTAAACTTGGTAAAATCATGAGATAGCTTATTACTGTGATTATAGTTAGCAGTGTAATGTTCTGGATTTGTTTCCTTAAACAAAAGGGGGGGAGGCTTACTTTAAACAGTTATGAGTAAATTAAACTCTAAAACTAGCTGTTTTTACTTTAGGAAGTAATTGAATCACCTGGAAGCTTCTTTTAAGGATACAGTTCAGTAGTAATTATACTTAATATTGTACAACAGGTCTCTGGAACTGTAGTTCATCTTGTAAAATGAGATTCTGTGCAAAGATTTCTCAGTATCCATAGGAAATTGATTTTAGCACACACAAATTCTCATGCCAAAACCCATGGAGTCAATTATATATATAAAAGTCCTGGTATAAAATGGTGCGATATGGGGTTGGGGCTGTGGCTCAATGGTTGAGCACTTGCCTCTCATGTGTGAGGCACTGGGTTTGATCCTTGGCACCACATACAATCAATAAATCAATCGATAAATGAATAAACTGTGTCCATCTACAACTAAAAAAAATATATATATATATTTAAATGGTGCGATATTTGCATATGACCTGTGCACATCCTCCCAGAGATACTTTAAAGATTTCTAGATTACTTATACCTAATATAATGTAAATGCTACGTAGAGTTATACTATGTTATGACAAAAAATAAAGATTTGTGTGTTTAGTAGAGACAATTTCCAATATTTCCCCACCTGCATTTGGTCTCAATCCTCAGATACATAGGGCCAGCTGTACTCATTAAACATTAATTATCATGCCCCTCAGCCCTTGTCAACCAGCTTTCTACTTTCTACTGTCATGATTTTGACTACTCTAGATAATTCATATGGGTAGAATCATAATAGTATTTGAATTTTGTGACTGGATCATAGCATAATGTTCTCAATTCATTCATTTTATAGCATGGGGCAGAAATTCATCTTTTTAAAGCCTGCATGATCTATTGTATACATGTACCACATTTGGGCTACTTCTTCCTCTTGGCTATTGTGATTAATGCTGCTATGAACATGGAAGTACAACCATGACTATCTTCTAGGTCTTGCTTTCAATGGTTCTCGTTATGTACCAAGAGGTAGAATTGCTAAATGATTTTGGGCATCTTTTCATATACTTGTTAGCCATTTGTATATCTTAGGAGAATTGTTGCATCCTTTGCTCCACCCCCACCCCACCCCTTGTAGTGCTGGGTATCAAACCCAGGGTCTTGCACATGCTAGGCAAGCACCACACTACTGAGCCACAGCTTCAGCCCCTTTGTTGATTTTATTTAAAAAAAATTTACAGCAAACAGTCCACCTGGTTAGATCAGGCATCAAGATTAACCCAACATCTGTGGGTTATGTTATGGATTTCAATATCAGTTTAGTTATGAAAGCCTTTGTCATATTATCCATATTGGTTCCCTTAGTATACCATTCTGGAGCTGAGAAGGTAGTCTGCCCCATATTTCAGTTTTCATAGCTTCAGTGTGCTATGAAAGGTCAGATCCATGAAAAACATCTAGGGGTGTTCATATAAAATTTTATGGGAGCCAGAGGAATAGCTAAGTGGTGGAACATTTGACTTAAATGTGGAAGGTCCTCGTTTGAGCCTGGAGGTGGGGGGACTTTTTGGGGATCACTTTATTCAGCTTTTTCCAGTCTTCTAAAGTGGCTTTAGTGTCTCCACTCTGCAATACATTGCCTGTGACTGTGTTCTTCTGGGACCAAGTAGAGAAAGGAGAAGGAAGAGGAGGAAGGAGATAAGTAACAGGGATCTCAATGGTGCTCTTTGTTCTTGGGACCACTGTTGTTTTAAAAAAGATTCTCCTAGGCTGGGGTTGTAGCTCAGTGATAGAGCACTTGCCTAGCACATGAGAGATACTGGGTTCCATCCTCAGCACCACATACACATAAATGAATAAAGGTATTGTGTCCATCTACAACTGAAAATATATATTTTAAAAATTGTTCTCCCTTATAGTTGATAGTTGTAGGTATTTTCCTAGCCACCACAGCTACTATAGGACTTCATGGGTGCAAGGAGAGGAAAAAATGGAGGGGGGAGCCAAACCAAAAAAGATGGGATTTCCCCACATTATCTGATCCAAAAGGGCTCCCTTGTTTGCAGACCGTAACTAAAAGGCCTGTTTTGGAACTTTTTGTTTTCACCAAGTAAGTTCAGAGTTTCTGGATGCCTGAAACCAGGCCAACATATATCAAATGGGAAAGAAAGCAAAAAACAGGACTGCTGATTCAGTAGCATTTTGATTTTCTTCTTCAGTTCACCTGTTAACATTTTACTTCGATGTCTTGCATTCTGTCCAGGGTTGTGTTGCTTTGTTTTGAGGTGTTAGGACTCAGCTTCCTGAGTAGCTGTGACCAAAAACACATGCGATTGCACCTGGATCTGTCCCAGGGTTTTTAGTTTAGTAAAAGACCATGTATTGTACTTCCATCTTGGCAAAACCTGAATGCACTTTTACTTGTTCATTGTTAGTAAAACAAGTGTAGCTTAGTGGTGGAATACTTGTCAAATCATTTCTCATCTAATAATGCTGCTTTTCAGATAGGTTTTTTCATTCTTAAGAGAAAGAAAGTAATTGCTTTGAACACTTCAGTTGGATGGATAATCAAGAAGCAAGAAAGGTGAAAGAGAACTAAAGAGGTCAATACAATGCTGCTATACGTGAACATAAGAAAGGTTAAAAAAACAGTTGAAAATTTCAGCACATTGTTTTATCACGTTTCTATGGGGACAATAAGTGTGCTTTTGTAAATAAAGTTTTATTGGAACCTAGCCACACCATTCATATTTATATACTGTCTTTGGCTATTTTCTCCCTATAAGGGCAGAGCTGAGTAGTTTAAACATAGACGGTCAATTTTGCCTTGCAAAATTCACTCTCTAACTTTTTACAGAAAGTTTGCTGACTCCTGTTTTAGAGGAAGTTTTCACTGTCCTGCTTTCTGTTCATAGAAATAATGGGAAAGACAAGTGTTTTCTGCAATCGGCAGAGGCATTTTCTTTCTTTTTTTAAATATTAGTTTTAGGTGGACACAATATCTTTATGTTACATTTATGTGGTGTTGAGGATCAAACCCAGTGCTCGTGCATGCTAGGCAAGCACTCTACCACTGAGCCACGACTCCAGCCCAACATTTTCAAAATTATGTAAACTGTTTTTGCAATGATGTTTAGTAATTCTTGGTATCGTAAATTTTAAACAGTGGTTCAATAAATTATACTAATAGTTACAAAGCTGTTTGAAGAGGCATGATAATTTTGGAATGTTTTCATATAGGACCACAAAATACTGATTTGGTAATTGAAAATTATTATACACAATTCTTGGGTGCTTATAAAACAAAGAAATATGGATAAAATGCTTTCTGGTTTGAATTACTTTTTCTGTTTTTAAAGAGCACTTCTTCATATCATTGTTTCTTAGCTGGGGGTAATATGTTATCCACGAGACTTTTGGCAATATTCAGAGGCAATTTTTGTTATCAGACACTGTTCCGGCCCTGGCACCACATTAAAAAGAAAATAAATGAAGATATTTTGTTCATCTACTAGATAGATAGATAGATAGATAAAACTGGGGGAGATGAGGATGCAGGGCACCTGTAATTCCAGCAACTTGAAAGACTGAGACAGGAGGATCACAAGTTCTGAGGCAGCCTCAATAACTTTAGTGAGCAACTTAGTATCTCAAAGTAAATAGTGGCTCAGTGGTATAGCATCCCTTGGTTAAATCCCCAGTATCAAATATTTTTTAATATGTCCTAAGATGATAATAAGTGATCCCAAAGAAACAGATGTTCTTTATTAACAATGTAAATAGATTGAATGATCTTAGTCACTGTGATTGAAAAGCAACACTTAAGTAGCATGTCAAATTTTTTTCCTTGAGGCATAAATAAAAATGGATTTTGGAGTGTTTATGAAGGACAGAAGTAAGGTACCTGTTCAATAAAAGTTTAAATTACACCCCCTCCCCCCACTTTTTTTTTTTTTTTAATGTAGAAAGGTATTGTTATCTGTTGGTATCCATGGGCATTGATTTTTTAGAATGCTCCAGAATACCAAAGTCTACAGATGCTCAAGTTACTTTATGTAAAATGGCATAATATTTTCATAAAATCTGCTATTGGCACTTTTAAAAAAAAGACCAAGCCAGAGATAATTTCAAGGATTGCCACAAAACGGGAAGGTTGTATCTTTCCCTAAGGTCTGGGTTGATTTGTTCTCCCCTCCCCCATTTCCCTCTTTTCCTCAGCCCTTGATTATTACTTTTTACATTAAAGCATATTTTTTGTAGAATTGGGATACTTGCTGTGGGTCTTTAACTTGTACATTGTGAGCTTTTGAATTACAAATAAGAAGTTCAAATCTACTGCTAGACTTAAGCAGATTTTACTTTTTTTAAATTTTGGCTCTGAGCTCCAACCCAGCCTTTTTGTTATTTTTATTTTGGGATAGGTCCTTGCTAAGTTGCCTCAAATTTTAAATC
The DNA here is from genome assembly GCF_048772815.1 of Callospermophilus lateralis. Classification (NCBI taxonomy): domain Eukaryota; kingdom Metazoa; phylum Chordata; class Mammalia; order Rodentia; family Sciuridae; genus Callospermophilus; species Callospermophilus lateralis. The sequence goes on along the minus strand of NC_135310.1, from coordinate 54,726,356 downwards.
TTCCTGCCTCAGCCTCCCTGATGGCTGGGGATTACATGCAAGTGCTTCTAGACTTGACTGACTGCCAATTTGATGGCAAGAGATACTAGCTACACAGTATAGTGTATAAGTATAAGAGTACCAGATTGGGGCTGGGGATGTGGCTCAAGTGATAGCGCGCTGGCCTGGCATGCGTGTGGCCCGGGTTCGATCCTCAGCACCACATACAAACAAAGATGTTGTGTCCACCAATAACTAAAAAGTAAATATTAAAAACCTCTCTCTCTCTCTCCCTCACTCTCTCTTAAAAAAAAAAAAAAAAAAAAAAGAGTACCAGATTGCTCCATCATTCAGATTTTTAAATCTCTGCTTATTTGATGATATATGTATATATGTCTTCCTGGGGATTGAACCCAGGAGTGTACTACCACTGAGCTGTGTATCCCCATCCCTTTTTATTTTTGAGGCAAAGGTCTCACTAAGTTGCCAAGGCTGACTGAAATTTACCATCCTCTTGCCTCAACCTCCTAAGTAACTGGGGTTACAGGCACATGCCACTGTACCTGTCATGCTTATTTTTAGTACTGACAATTGGAACCAGGGCTTTATGCATTCCAAGCAAACACTCTACCACTGAGCCATACCCTAACCCAGATGATGCTCTTTTAAAAAATGTGAGTTTGAGGGGCTAGGGTTGTGGCTCAGTGGTATTACACTAGCCTAGCATGTATGGGGCACTGGGTTTGATTCTCAGCACTGCGTATGAATAAATAAAAGATTCATCAACAGCTAATGAATTTTTTTTAAATGTGAGTTTCACAAAATATCAGATTTTAACTTGAATTTCTTTAACCATAATGAATTAGTGAATTCCTTGGTTTGTGAGCCTTTGAATTTCCTAAGTGGCTTATTCGCATTTTTGCTCATTTTTCTTTTAGTAATTTGTAGTCATAAACAATAGGTCAAGTGGGAGAGCATTTATGAATAGGCAAGTACTATTAACTAATCGTATTTTTTGTTGTTAAATAATAGATCTGAATGGGATATACTTTTGAAGGATGTGCAATGTTCAATCATAAGTGTGACAAAAACTGACAAGCAGGAAGCTTATGTACTCAGGTAAGTTCCTATAGAACAGGTGTTAACTAGCCATTTTCGGTTCTAATCATAAATTTATGTGAAATATCATTGTTCCTCTCAGTCTCGGTTGTATGATAATTTTCACCATGGTTGTAAAATTTTATGGTATAAAATAAAGTTAGTAATCCTGGTGTTTCTAAGCAGATTTTGAAACTTATAGCTCTTCAAGCTGGTTGCCATCTTTGCATTATAGTAATTATAAGTATCTTGACTAGTTTATATTGTGATGGGCCTTGGATTAAACAAGGTATGTAAGGTCTCTACTTATGTTTGGAGTATTCAGGTATTTATCAGAATACTTTTCTATATCTATCTAGTAAAAAGAAATATTGGGATGGTTGCAGAAATAGGATGTGAGAATAAGTAATGCAACATATGTATTTAGTAAATAAGTTTAAATAATTTAGGCATATACTAGTGACAGTTTTTAGACTACTGTTTATAGTTAGCCATCTGGAGCCAGAAGAGAGAATGAGCAAGCCAGGCATGGTGGTGCAGGCCTGTAATCTCAGTGGCTCAGGGCATGGTGACAAGAGGATCACAAATTCAAGGCCAGCCTCAGTAACTTATCCAGGCCCAAAGCAACTTAATGAGGCCCTGTCTCAAGCTGGCCATAGTGGCATATGCCTGTAATCCCAGTGGCATGGGAGGCTGAAGCAAGAGGACTATGAGTTCAAAGCTAATCTCAGAAATGGTGAGGCGCTAAGCAACTCAATGAGACCCTGTCTCTAAATAAAATACAAAAAGGGCTGGGGGGCTGGGGCTGGGGCTCAGTGGTAGAACACTCCCCTAGCGGGTGTGAGGCCCTGGTTTTGATCCTCAGCATCACATTAAAAAAATAAGGTATTGTGTACAACTACGACTAAAAAGTAATATTTTTTAAAAGGGAGATGTGCTGAGCATGTGGCTCAGTGGTCAAGTGACAGAGCTCAATCCTCAGTACCAAAAAAAAAAAAAGAGAGAGAAGGGGAGAGATCCTCTCTCAAATTATAAAACCAAAAAAGGGCTAGGGAATATAGCTCAGTAGTAGTGCCCAGATTAAATTGGAGGGAAGTGGGGGAAGAAAGCAAGAATGGATCCTATCCCAAAAAGATGTAGAAAGATCTTTCATTCTTAGATGCTAGTGTTCCTAGGATACTTATGAATAGAAGAGGAAGGTGGCTATGTATAATGAGCTAATTCAATGAAGATTCTAGAATCTTAAACTCTTTTTTTTGTTGTTGTTTTAATAACAGAAGGAAAGACTTCTCTTCTGTAGTACATTATTTGCTTCCTTTGAATACTGACATTTTAATGTACTAGCCAAAAATCAGAAATGATGATGTAGTAATAGGTTAATTATATCACCAGTAGTACATAAAAATCTCATAATAACCCTTTGACTTTTTTCAATTACAGTGAGAGTAGCATGTTTGTCTCCAAGAGACGTTTCATTTTGAAGACATGTGGTACCACCCTCTTGCTGAAAGCACTGGTTCCCCTGTTGAAGCTTGCTAGGGATTACAGTGGGTTTGACTCAATTCAAGTAAGTATTCAGAAACATTATTTAAGCCTTAAAATAGAGACTATACTAGTGTCACTTCATTAGCTAATTTGAAGAGTGAATATTGCTGACTTTTGATTGGCAAAATAGTTGAATTGTTTCAGAAGTTCTTAGTATCCATCTGTGTCCTCTCTTTTTTTCCCCCAAGAGCTTCTTTTATTCTCGTAAGAATTTCATGAAGCCTTCTCATCAAGGATACCCACACCGGAATTTCCAGGAAGAAATAGAATTTCTTAATGCAATTTTCCCAAGTAAGTTCAAATAGAATTTAAACATTTTTCCTGTTGAACTTAGAGGGTGTGACCTTTCAGAGATTTTTTTTTCTTTTAATATATGAGAGGATGTACATATAGTCCTGTATACATACTCTTCATTATTTCTTCGCAATTTAGCATACTTGGATGTTTTATCTGTACAATAGTGGTTTGGGTTTTTTTTGGGGGGGGGTTGTTCGGTTGGTTGGTTTTTGTTTGTTTGTTTTTTAATCTGAGATAGGATCTCACTAAGTCATCAGAGTGGCCTTAAACTTGGATCCTCTTGCCTGACACACAGCTAATGGTAACCTTTATAATAGCTTATATTATTGAAAATATGCAGAATTTGCCAGACGTGGTTGTACATTCCTGAAATCCTGGTGACTGCGAAGGCTGATAGAGGAGGATCATAAGTTCAAAGCCAGCTTCAGCAACTTAGGGGAGATTCTTTCTCAAAAAGTAAGAAAAAAGAGCTGGGGATATGGTTCAGTGGTTGAATGCCCTGGGGTTAAATATCAGATGAGTTAGTAGATAACTTATTTCAAATTTTGTGTTGTGTGTGTGCTCTTGTAAAAATAACTGCATCTCAAATCAGTGCTGTTGAAACAGCAGAATAAGGAAACCATGGAAGCTTTGACACTGGCATGTGCCTGTAGTTTCAGTCACTAAGGAAATTGAGGCAAGAAGATTACTTTAGCCCAGGAGTTCAAGATCAGCCTGGGAAATATAAATATAGCAAGACTTTCTCTATTATAATAAAAAAGAAAGAAAATCATGGAATTGAATGCCTGTTTCCTGGTTTCTAAGTTTTCACTTACAGAGGTTAGGGAACTAAGGTTACCTAATTCCAGTACCCTGACTTGCTAAGTGAGACTGAAAACCTAGGATAATTTGATAACTTCACATAGTCTCCCAGAGGCATGATTATTAAAAAGAAAATAAGGGATCTGAGAATGTATCAACCTATCACATCTAATAGGAAACACTACTAGGCTGTTATCAGAGAGTGGTAGGTATTTAGTGCAAATAACTTTTAAGGGCTGATTATTGTTTGTATTTAATTGGGAAAGTAGATAACTGGTGACCAAATTCCATTTTCTGTAGGAGTTTTAAGGGGAAGGTAAGCCATAGTTAACTATTTAAATCAACTCATTAGCCAAAGTGTACTTTGTTCAAAGACAGAAAAAAAAATGTGTTTGGGGTATTTTCTTTCTTTTTTTAAGGACAGGATGTGATGGGGTATGCAATCCTGTCTATCTTGGAATCTATCTACTTCAGTTACTCTTTTTGATGAAATTTCTTATAGGTGGCAAATAATATAATCTCACTTGTTAGATAGGTGATAATAAGCTATCATGTTAAAATGGGCTTATTTACATTCTCTCAACAGATGGAGCAGCATATTGTATGGGACGTATGAATTCTGACTGTTGGTATGTTTGATAAAATTTTGTGGATTTTTTTTTTTTTTTTTTTTTTTTTTGCTGTTGTCCATATAAGATTTATTTTAAACTACCACTTGCTGTTTTTAGGAACTATTTTTTACTTTCATACAGGTACTTGTATACTCTGGATTTCCCAGAGAGTCGGGTAATAAGTCAGCCAGATCAAACCCTGGAAATTTTGATGAGTGAGCTTGACCCAGCAGTTATGGACCAGTTCTACATGAAAGATGGTGTTACTGCAAAGGATGTCACTCGTGTAAGCATTTTTAATAAAAATTGTTGCTAGATTGTTCTGCTCTAATGCTGCATTTTTTATTTATCTCATTCTCTGTTTATTTTTCAATTTTATGTTTAATTTGGTCTTTGGTCTTTTCCAGGAGAGTGGAATTTGTGACCTGATACCAGGTTCTGTCATTGATGCCACACTGTTCAATCCTTGTGGGTATTCAATGAATGGAATGAAATCGGATGTAAGTAAATTACATCTTGCTATCTTGCTTCAATAATTATATTAAAATATTTTCCATTACTAATGCAAAGCTGTTTTCTCTAAGGGAACTTATTGGACTATTCACATCACTCCAGAACCAGAATTTTCTTATGTTAGCTTTGAAACAAACTTAAGTCAGACCTCTTATGATGACCTGATCAGGAAAGTTGTAGAAGTCTTCAAGCCAGGAAAATTTGTGACCACCTTGTTTGTTAATCAGGTAATTTGATTTCTTGTTGACAATAAATGTTTAAAAGGAAATGAAGATAATGAGGCCTGTTGTAAGATGTATTCTAAGATGGCACACATACTTAGTCACTCAGATATCCAGAGGTACTACTGTAGATCAGAAGCTTGTATTTCATTAACTTCTGTGTGTCCTTGTTTTATATCCAGCCCAATTGATGGGTTCCTCCCATCATGTTTATTTTCCTTATTGACAGGCCTAGTGGGGGACCATAAAATGTTCCACGCCCCCAAGCCCATTAGAAGAAAGGTAAACTAAATAAAATGCCAGTGTCATTAAGATAGAAGGATATTTATTGCATAACTTTTGTTTCAAAGTACCTACAGATTGGAGGCACTGATGATTATTTCAATTTTCCCCCCAGAGTTCTAAATGTCGCACAGTGCTGTCATCACCCCAGAAGATTGAAGGTTTTAAACGTCTTGATTGCCAGAGTGCTATGTTCAATGATTACAATTTCGTTTTTACCAGTTTTGCCAAGAAGCAGCAACAACAGCAGAGTTGATTAAGGAAAATGAAGAAAAAACGCAAAAAGAGAACACACATAGAAGGTGGTGGCTGCTTTATAGATGATGATACTGGGGGCCATGCTTTCCATAACCACCACCTTGTAGTTGCAGAAAGCCCTAGATGTAATGATAATGATAGTGTAATCATTTTGAAGTGTATGCATTATTATATCAAGGAGTTAGATATCTTGCATGAATGCTCTCTTCTGTGTTTAGATATTCTATGCCACTCTTGCTGTGAAATTGAAGTGCATGTAGAAAAAAACTTTTACTGTATGAAACTTTACAACACTTGTGAAAACAATTCAATTTGGTTTATGCACAGTGTAATATTTCTGCAGGTATCGTCCAAAATTCCCCACAGACAAGGCTTTCGTCCTCATTAGGTGTTGGCCTCAGCCTAACCATCTGGGACTGTTCTATTATATTGCTGCCAGAATTTTACATCCAATTACCTCCACTTTCTAGAACATATTCTCTACTAATGTTATTGAATCCAGTTTCTACTTCATACAGATGTTTTTTGCAACAGCAATTAAATTTTTCTTTCACAAGACAAGTCCTTAAAATGATTCTAGTTACTCATTTTGTGTATTTACTATTTTAATAATTGTTTCTGCATTTGTAGTCTTTTGATTTTTTTCCCTCAACCTGGTGTCTTCCCCTCCAGCCCCACAAATGAAGCAATAAACTTACACTGTGGGTTTATATACTAATCTTATATCCCAGGTGGGGAAAAGTCTCCGGGTTTAATTTTCTTTTAAGGGCATATTAATTTGGCCTCCTTTTTAATGGCATGGGCTCTTTTGGAAGGTAAGTGACAAAATTAAATATTTCTCACAAAAGAATTTTAAGCATCTCCAATATTGACTAGCAGGGAGGACATGTAGAGTTATAGATTTGGGTATGCTAACTAAACTGTACATCCCATGTTATGCTATGCTCTTTGATAAATGAGATTAGCTTCAAACAGAGTACCATGCCTTTACTAACTTGCTAAGTAGTGATCTAAAAGGATTTTTATCACTAAGTAGATAAGTAGGGAGATTTAGTATATAGGTTGTCCTGGATTCATTAAATCCTGTCAGCTTGGATCATCCACCTTAACTTTTACTTTTAGTAGTCATTGCCACTAATTTCCTTTAATAGTGTATTATAAACTTTGGTTCAAAGCAGATCAGTGGTTTTCCATCTTAAGACTTAAAAGTTATGTCATTGATTAACTTGTTCTGGCTTCATCTGTTTCCTTAATATCTTCCTCCTTCCATGGTATTCACAAGATAAAATGAATAACTGCCCCGAATGAAAATTGTATATGTTATTCAGATATTCCCATGTGTAGCAGAATGTATGGATGGATTTTTTAAGATTAAAATTCTAAAAATATTCAGTGAGAAATGACAAGTAATACAGGCTTTCAAGAGTTGTGATCTTTATATTTGCAAATACTGTGGTATTTAAGCAACTGAGAACAGCAAAATTGACTATATTTTGTATTTCTTGAACTCAATATTTTCTTGATTAATTTCCGGATTGATGCAATGATGCTTTGTTCCTTCCGTAGTTACAAACGAAAAGCATTTTTTCAGTGTTTCTCAACAAAATCTGCTTGGTTTGAAATCAAGTGGTTGGAACACTGTTTGACTTATATCTCAAGCATGCTGTTGATCGAATGTTTCATTGAGGAAGCTTTCAATCAACTCGATCTGTTTGATTCCTAATGAGCATAGCACGTAATGTTTTGACTTGCTCTGTTGTGAGAACCTATACTCAAGGGTGGATTTTGTTTTGGAGCAGTATCAGTGGATTGGTAATGTTTGTTGGCTTTGAGGTCTGATTTTTATTTAAAAAAAATTTTTTTTCTTTCCCCTAATAGTCTTAAGACTTCTAATGTTGAAAACTTGGCACAAATTTGTGTGGAACAAAGCCTATAAAAATGAAAACTGTAGATTGAATAGGATCTATCCTAGTGTGATAGAAGAGGGAAAATTTTGGTGCCATAATTTCTCTCTTCATTAGTGTTGACTTAAATCAGTTGAAATGTATTTCTGTATCACAATTTAAGCTTCAATAAAAGTTTGCTTACTTAATTGTCTAGTGATATTAAGAAAGTTTTCTGTTGATCTGTTTTATGTCTACTTGACCAAATACTATGGACCTTTTATAGTTAGGCTTTTAAACCATGGGGTGTAGGGGATATCATTGTTAAACTAGAGAAGATTTATAAGCTTGACCATTTTTTCATGGAGGTATATTTTGTGTTTTGTTCTATGTTTATTTAGTGGTGGTATTGGGGATCAAACCCAGGGCCACGTACTCTAGGCAAGCACTCTACCACTGAGCTATACCCCCAACCTCTCTCATTTTCTTGAATTGACAAAATTTCATTTCTAGTTTCCTGTCTCTAATTAACTGAAAATAGTTTTATGATAATTTATATATTCTGATCTTTTTCGGAATAAACTTAATGGAAATTTTGCTAAGTATTTTCTAATTTAAGAATAAAAACAAACCAGGCTTGGTACCTGTAGATCTATCTGGAAAGGTGAATCAGGAGGCTTGCTTGAGTTCAGGGCCAGCCTAGACAAAATAGCTTGAACCCTGTGTCTTAGAAAAATACTACATACTAATACTAATCTTAGAAAAGCAAAATACTACATTTGTGTGCAGTACCTGTTTAACCAGGTAAGTGAATCTTTATACTCAACAAGCAGTGTTGTTTTTAAAAAGAGGTTCCTATGTTTCTATCACAAGTACATATATGGAAATATTCTTAGAGACAAATTAACTAAAACCAGTTACTTTAATTTCTGGCTTCCCCACCACCACCACTACCAAACTTGTTGTTTTCATCCACCTTTTTCTTACTGTGAAAATGGAAGAGAGGGTTCTTCTCATTTGCATTTCATTTCTTCCTGCCTTCAAAGACTGTTTGAATTCTTCATATTTCTGTCTCTGATATTGAGTTGTGAGTTCTGCAGATATTATGTTGGTCAGTGTTAAAACATTTCCATTAGTTTTACTTCCCCAATCCCCCTACACCTTCCTTTACTTAAAACTTTCCCTTGTTTAATCATTACTAAGGTAATCTTTTATATCCAAAAATGGACATGTAAAAACAAACTTTCCAAAATTCTGCTGATGTACAATATTGAGGGCTGGAATAGAGCCAAGGTGTGGTGGGCACAGATAATATCAATGACTTGAGAGGTTGAGGCAGGAGGGTCACAAATTCAGGATCAACTTTAGATACTTGTACCAAAAAATAAAAAAGGACTGGGGATATAGCTGAGTGATAAAGTACCCATGGGTTCGATCCTGTTTGGGGTTCAGTAGGACCTGAACTCAAACTAACAAATGTTTACCGGTTTCTTCTTGGAGGATACTGAAAAACCTATGAATATGATGAACTTGATGCAAAGCCAAAGTTAGAGGCCTTTGACTTTTAGATAACAACTAAACTATTACAGGCACTTGTCAATGGATTTCTAGTACCCTGTTATTTGTCCTCAGGAGTCAAAAATAGATTGAGATTTGTAACATCTTTTATGGAACGTGTGTGTGTGGGGTTTGGTTTTGGGTTTTTGTGGGTTTTGAGGGAGGTGTTTTTGGTTTTGGCAGTACGGGGGTATTCTACCACTAAGCTACATCCTTTGACCTTTTATTTTTTATAATTTGAGACATGGCGTCACTAGGTTATCCAGGCTGGCTTTAAACATAAAAAGGAAACAGAACAGCAGTGATCCAATCCATTATATGCCAACATACTTTGTCATCATCCATCAATTCACTACATGCTCTTTGTAGATAAAATTTGTTTCAATTGACATAAAAATGGTAACTAAGATTTTGGTAAAAGGATATATCTTTTACCTTGCATCCTCTCAGGACAAGAAGATATCCAATACTCCCTTCCTAGGCAATTAAACACTATTAATTTCTTCACCCCTCACTCAATTAACTACTTCCTACTTTTATATCAAATATTCATGTTGCCTTTTCAAATTTGTCTTGGTACTTTGTATAATGCTTTACCTCAGCAAAAAAATCTGCTGAGTAATAAGTATTTCATTGTATGAATACACTCATGATTTGTTTCTTTTCCTTTTAGTGGATATTATTGCTTTCTAGCAAATATGAGTAAAGCTGCTATGAAACAGCACAAATTTTTTTTGTGGCTTCAATATGGGTAGTGATATCAATGTGATTTTCACCTACATTCTCTAATGATCATTTCTCTGTATCTTTGAATTTTAAGTGTTACACATTTTAACAATACAGTTGGCTGTGTTTATTACTCAGTTGTAGGTGTTCTTTATTTTGGATATAAGTTGCTTTCAGTTATTCTGCAAATATTTTTCCACTGTGTCTTGACTTTGTTCCTTATAGTATCTTAATGAGAAGTTATTTTTAATAGTCCTAATTTATGAATTTTGTAAATGGACCTTTTCTTTTTAAATAAATTTGCCTACCCCCAGATGTGGTAAAGGTGTTTGTTTCCTCATGATGTTTTAGTTCAAGTTTTTATATCTAGGTCTATGATCAATCACAAATGAAATTTGTATGTACTAGTAAATAGTGTTCGATTTTTCCCAAGTTATTCTAGCATCATTTGTTGAAATGACATTTTCATTCTCACTGAGCTACTTAGGCAACTTTGTAAAATTTCTGTTAACCATGTAAGTATAATATGTTTCTGGAATATATTTTCATTCATCAATCCACTATATCTGTGTGCCAATATCACTGATTTCTAAGTTTTTATTAACTCTTAAAAGTCAGGTGGTCTATTTTTCTTCTTTGTCAAGATTCCTTTGTTTATTATATTTCTGTGTAAATATTAAAATACGTCTATCAATTTGTATTCTAAAAAGCCTGGTGTGATTATGGTTAGTATTAGTTGAATCTATAGGTCAGTATATGGAAAACTGTTAATACTGAATCCTTCTAATCTATGATGCTATATTTCTCAAAGTTATTTTTTAAAAATATATTTTTATATGGTGCTGAAGCTCAAACCCAGTACCTCACGTGTGCAAGGTAAACACTCTTACCACTGAGCTGCAGCCCAAGCCCCTCTCAAGTTATTTTAAGTCATTTTTCTCAATAATTTTTGTTTGTTTTTTCCCCAGCAACTTGAAGTTGAGGCCAGAGAATGGCAAGCTCAAGGCCTCATCAACTTAATGAGACCCTGTGTCAAAATAAAGAAGGATTGGGTAGCTCAGCACCCCTGGCTTCCATCTCTAGTTCCCAAAAGAAAAAGACAGAGGGTCCTGATAAGTTGCTGAGGCTGGCTTTACAGTACCCCATCTTGGAATTTAAAAGAGGAAGGGGGTGTTGCTCAGTGATTGTGTCCCTGGTTTGCTCCCCTGTGCCAAAGGGAGAAGGACTGAAATAGACCTCCAAACATGGGGTACATAGCGGGTACTTCTGAGCCACAACCCCAGCGCCCCTGCCCCGACTATCTGGTTTTAGTTAATAGTTTTAATTGCTGTTGTCTCAAGAATTCCTCCTTTTTCGTAGCACATCTGCTTCTGGTGGCTTCAACCTATAGCTTTAGCATTTTATTGGTAAAGGATGTTGATGAAAACCCTCAAAGCCTGCAAAATAAATTGAATTTAAAATCAACCCAATTCTGTGGCTTTCCATAGATTATATATGCACATATAGTTATGTATAAAATAGCATATAGCAACATTAAAAGTTAGGGTACTGGTTAGGTATTGTGTTTAAACATACAACTAAGTACAACTACTTTTGAATATTCAGTTAAAAATAATGGGTATGGTGGACCATTCCTGTAATCCCTGGTACTCTGAAGGTGGAGGCAGGATCACAGATTTTTGGGTTTTGGTATTGGGTATAGAACCCAGGGGAGCTTAACCACTGAGCCATGTATCCCCAAGCCCAGCTTTATATTTTCTTCAGGAGATGATCTTACTGAGTTTCTTAGGGCCTCCATAAGTTGCTGAGACTGGCTTTATTTTATTATTTTTTTGAGAGAGAATTTTAATACTTATTTTTTAGTTTTTGGCAGACACAACATCTTTGTATGTGGTGCTGAGGATTGAACCTGGGCCTCATGCATGCCAGGCCTGCACGCTACCACTTTAGCCACATCCCCCAGCCCGAGACTGGCTTTAAACTCTAAAGCCTCCAGAGGCAAGAGGATTGCAAGTAAAAGCCAGCCCGGTGACTTAGCAAGATCCTGGCTCAAATAGCATGCTGGGGATATAGCTCAGTGGTAGAATATTTGTATAATGTGTACAAGGCCCTGCATTCAGTCCCCAGTACAACAACAAAAGATCTAGGACTGAGGAGTATTGGCTAGTGGCATCTTACAGTTGAGTCCCTTTCTAGAATTTGTTCTCAGCAAAAGATTTCCATATAGTGTGAACTTAAATATTGTTTCAAGTACTTGTAATAATTTGTGTTTGTGCTTGTGGTAGTTTTATTATTTTTGATACTGGGGATCAAACCCAGGGGCACTTTACCACCGAGCTACATTCCCCATCCCTTTTTATTTTTGACTTGGGGTTTTGCTAAGTGACGTTGCCTTGAATTTGGTAATTCTGTCTCAGCCTCCCAAACCGCTGGGATTACAGGAATGTGACACCGCACCTGGCTGGTTCTGGGGTCTTAGCCTAGAGATGCTACTACAATGGGGAGTCGATTTTTTACTTATGTTGCAGGGTGTTTATCAGCCCTGTAGTCCTGGAATTTAATATAAATTGAGGTCAGAGAAACAGGGTGGAATTAGGTCAATGATTGGGCCAGTTTTTAGAGTTTATTAAACATACTAAAATCCATGTGAAATTTAAAAGTATGGCAACACCCGCTTTGAACAGTATTGATTTCTTGAATCTGAAGTGTTGTAGATTATCTCATGTAAATGTAATTTGTAGGGACTGGGGATGTGGCCCAGTGGAGTTTATAATATATATATATAATTTTTTTTGGTAAAGTACACAATGAATTATTAATGGTATTTCTCATTTGTATTTAGCTATGTCAATTTAAGGGCCAAAACCCTTACAGTGGTTTTTAAGGCCCTACAGGATCTGTCTCCTCCCCCTCCCTCTAACCACCTGCTTTCTCCTTGCTCAGTCTATTACAGGAACTCTGGCTTCTTGCCCTTAAGAAACCAGGCATAATTCTCTCAGGAGCTTTATGTTCTTTTAAAAAGCTACATAACACCTCCTTACCAACCTGTCTTCACTCAAAATCTCAGTAAGACTTATCCTGACCATCCTATTTTAAATTGCAATCCAGTCTCTAGGCAGTCCTAATTCCTTTAATCTTTATTAGGTTTTTCCTTTAGATAAAAAGTATTATAAGAGCAGGGATTTATTATCTGTTTTGTTTCTTTATTTCCCACAAGAAGGTTTTGCTTCCAAATTGGCAGTTAATGATTCCCACCTACTATGTTCACACCATTTTGTAGTCTTAACATGACTGAAATGTTACAGAAATTATGGAGCATGATTTCCAATATCATGAGATGCCTACTAGAAGTGAATACACTAAGCCAGGTGCAGTGACAAAACTGTAATCCAAACAATTTAGGTGGTGGAGGAAAGAAGATTGCAAGTTTGAGACCAGCCTCAGCAATTTAGCAGTGCTGTCTTTAAAAAGGGATGGGAATGTAATGTGGATAATTCTCAGAAGAAAACAACCTAGGCTATGAGACAAAAAAAATACATTTTAGAAAGGGAAGACCAGCTGAAGCAGGAGGATTGCAAGATGGAGACCAGCCTGGGCAATTTAGACCTCGTCTCAAAAAAAATAAGAAGGGGTTGGGGTATAGCTCAGTGGTAGAGTACCTCTGGGTTCAATCTACAGTACTGAAAATAGTTAACTATTTCACATTAAATATGTTATTAATTTTTTGTAGTAGTAGGTGGACACAATACCTTTATTTGTTTTATATGATGCCAAGGAATGAATCCAGTGCCTCACCTGTGCTAGGCAAGCAGTCTACCACTGAACTACAACCCCAGCCCCCTAAAGAGAAAAAACTACAGTTTGAAGTGTATTAAAAGCAGAGTAAACATTGCTGAAGAAAGGATGAGTGAACTTGAAGAAACAAGACTAAAAAAAGGAATACAACTTCAAGTGCTCCTACTCTTTCCCCCCACAAGTTCTTGATAAATTGCTGAGGTTGGCATCGAATTTGTGATTCTCCTGTCTCAGCTTCCCAAGTAGCTGGGGTTTAAGGTGTGTGCCCCAGTACCCAGTGGAACAGCTTTTTACCATACGATTTATTTTTTTTTTTAGTCATACATGACAGCAGAATGTATTTTGACATATAATACATACATGGAATGTACATCAATGTCTATTCTGCTGCCCTTCCTATCCCCTCTACTCCTCCCCTCCTCTCCCATCCTTTCTCTCTATCCAATCTAATGTGACACACTTTTTTTTCTTTTTCTCATCACAACATCATATATGTATTCTGTATAACAATGAGGTTCTCCTTCCATCTTCCATGCAACTCCTCTTCTCCCTCTTTTTCCCTCCCACCTCTCTTCCCTATTTAGTGGTAGTTGTCTTCTCATGCTCTTCCTCCCTATCCCATTTTGAGTCACCCTCCTTATATCAGAGAAGACATTTGGCATTTGTTTTAGGGATTGGCTAACTTCACTTAGCATAGTCTGCTCTAATGCCATCCATTTGCCTGCAAATGCCATGATCTTGTTATTTTTTAGTGCTGAGTAATATTCCATTGTGTGTAACTGCCACATTTTTTTAATCCATTCATCTATTGAAGGGCATCTAGGTTGGTTCCACATTCTAGCTATTGTGAATTGTGCTGCTATAAACATTGAAGTGGCTGTCAGCAGAACAGCTTTTTAAACAACCGAAAGGAAAGGGTTGGGCTGAGGATGTGGCTCAAGCAGTAAGTGCGCTCGCCTGGCATGTGTACGGCCCAGGTTCTATCCTCAGCACCACATATAAACAAGGATGTTGTGTCCACCGATAACTAGAGAATAAAATATTAAAAAGATTCTCTCTGTGTTTCACTCTTTAAAAAGAAAAGGCTTGCCAACCTAGAATTCTCCACCCAGTGAAAATATCTTTTCAAAACCCAGGTGAAATGTTTTTTGAGATATAACATCAATAATAATCAGGGAAATGGTAAATGGAAACCACAATGAGATCATACCTCTAAGTGGGAATCAAATGTCCATCTACTGATAAATGGATAAACAAAATGTGGTACATAATCTCAAAATAATAGCAAAGAAAGTACAGAATATGTGGTTCCATTTATATAAAATTCTAGAAGATGCAAAGTAGTCAATAGTGAACACAGATCAGTGATTGCCTCTGAAAGGGAGGAAGACGGGAGGTACAGAAGGGATGAAATAAAAAGGAAATTTTAGAAGCAATGGTATGTATGCTCATTATCTTGATTGTGATAATTGTACACGTTTAACAAAAATTTGTCAAGTAACACATGAGTATGTGTGACTTACTATATGTCAATTAAACTTCAACGAAGCCAGGCACTGTGGCACAGGCCTATAGTTTCATTGGCTCAGGAGGCTGAGGCGGGAGAACCATGAGCTCAAAGCCAGCCTCTGCAACTTAAAGCAACTCAGGGAGACTCTGTCTCTAAATACATAAAAGGGCTGGGAATGTGGTAGATAAGCACCCTTTGGTTCAATCCCTGGTACTAAAAACAAACACCTCAATGAACTTGTTTTTTAAACCCTCAACATTAAAATGTCATCTGCAACAAAACTGAATTTTCTAATTAAATTGACCCTCCTTGTTCCATACTTTGTTTGGGACAGTGTGGATCTGTTCAGACCTAAAACAGTAAAAGCTGTCACTACAGGGTTAGTTCTACCACAAAGCACAAAACCCCTGAAGCCTATGGGTGGAGGGTAACCATCATCTGAATCTGTTTCAACATACTGTCTATTGTGTGAAATGAAACTGCCTGAGGCATTTTTTGAAACCTTATCTAGAGAATTTTGATAGCTGAGAGTTTCTCCCACATTAGCCAAAGACCAAAATATTTCAATTCCTTTATTTTTACGAACACCAAAGTTTTGGTTTTATTGGTTCCCTCCCTTCCACCGTGCACACATGCATGCACACTGCTTTTCTTTGTTAATTTTTAGCAAAAGTTACAACTTGGGGAAAGCACATCAATACATAAAATATTAAAAACTTGTGAGATTGTCTTTCTCCATAAAGTCTCTGTTCATTCCTAGGTTTCTGCTTACTATTTTAAAAACTTAATATCTTATTGACTAATATTTGTACATGTTCAGTAATTGGGTTCATTAACATGCAAATGGTACAAAAGGATATAGAGTGAAAAGTCACTCTCACCACTGTTTTCCACCTACACATAATCTATATATACAGTCAAGGGTGTGTTTCTGTCTCTTAGTATACAACACAGTCTTTGTTAAAAAAAAAACTTCAGCTTTGATTTGTTTTTGGTACTAGGGATTGAACCTGACAATTTTTGAGTGCTTGACTAGAATAAATGTGGCTCAGGAAGTCATGATTTTTAAAGTTAAATTCATGTGTTAAAATTCACTAGGTTTGGGCTGGGGATGTGGCTCAAGTGGTAGCACGCTTGCCTGGCATGCGTGCGGCCCGGGTTCGATCCTCAGCACCAGGTACAAACAAAGATATTGTGTCCGCCAAGTACTAAAAAAAAAATAAATGTTAAAAAAATTCTCTCTCTCTCCCTCTCTTTCTCACTCTTTAAAAAAAAAAAAAATTCAATAGGTTTCTCTTCCATCCAAAGTCCTGCTTCCATTTTGTTATTTGTATAAACAACTAGTTACCAGTTTGTTGTGTTTTCTTCTAGACAGAGTTTATGCATATATAGCCTGTTTTCTACTAACAGCCTTGCTCCCTAAGTGTAGGGATTGTATCCAGTTCCTAGTACAGGATAAGTGTTCAGTAAAGACATCATCCTTATCCCCCTAATCTCTTTTATCTGCATTTTCTTTTTTATTATTATTATTTATTTTTTAGTTTTCTGTGGACACAACATCTTTATTTTATTTTTATGTGGTGCTGAGGATTGAACCCAGAGCCCTGCGCTGGCCAGGCGAACGCGCTACCCCTTGAGCCACATCCCCAGTCCAATATTTACTTAATTTAGTTTTCGGCAGACACAACATCTTTGTATGTGGTGCTGAGGATCGAACCCCGGGCCGCACGCATGCCAGGCGAGCGCGCTACTGCTTGAGCCACATCCCCAGCTCTGCATTTTCAAATACATTCAGCAAGTCTGATTGATTCTCCCATGGGAATTTTTCACAGCTTCATCCCTTCCTCTTTTTAAATTTTAATATTCATTTATGTATTTATTTTTGGTACTGGAGGTTAAATACAAGAGTGCTTTACCACTGAGCCACATCCCCAGCTTTTTTTTTTTTTTTGGATACAGGTTCTCACTAAATTACTTAGGGACTCACTGAGGCTGCCTTTGAATTTGCTATCCTCCTACCTCAGCATGCCTACCAAGGCATTCACCACTATACCCAGCCCTTCCTTGCTTTTTTTCTGTGTAGTCCAACGCCACAGTATAACACTACATGTGTTAGACTACTACTACCTCTCCTGTCTCCCACAAAGATAAATGGCTCTGTGTAGAAAAGCTATGTCACAAAATACTTGGGAACACCCAGTTTAGAATCAGATGGTCCAAATTCATATTTCAGATTTGCAAAAGTAATGAGGTGCCAGGTACAACACACAACTATAATCCCAGCAACTCAAGAATTCAAGGAACTTTCAAATTCAAGGCCAGCCTAATCAATTTAGCAAGACCCAGTCTCAAAATTTAAGGGAAAAAAAAAAAAAGATAAATCTGGGGTGTGGCTCAGTGGTAAAGGGCTGGCCCCTGGTTTCTGGTTTCAATTGCCAGTACAGAGAAAAAAAAAATAAAAAAAATTTAAAAAAAAAATTATATATATATATATATATAATTTTTTTTTAAGAATTTTGGGGGTTGTTAAAAATAACTGTGAAGGGAAAGCGAGGAACGAGATGTAAGCAAGAAATGAAAGACCAGGCAAGAGATACACATAAAAGGCCATCTCCCTATATTGGAGAGGCAAAACAGGATCAAATGAGCGTAAGGAAAACCAAATATTTTAATGATGGATGCTATATGAATGTTATATGATTTGTTGTGAAATATTATTTTAAAACTGGGCTTCAAATTTTCTTACAGACATAAAGATGGTCAAATGGCACTTCATTGAGTCCTGCTATGTGCAAAGCATTATGCAAGGGAGAGTGGGAGAGGAATGGGAGTATCCCTGCCCTACAAGCGATTACGACATAATGGAGACTACAAACTTGTAAATATCTAATAACTAGCAGATGAAGGAAGCTCAGAGAGCCAGAACTCCAAGATTACAGCAAAGACTTCCTGACTGCCACTGAATATTATCCATTCCAGTTTTCTCATTTTTTAATATTATTTTTTAGTTGTAGTTGGACCCTATATATTTATTTATTTTTTATGTGGTGTTGGGGATCGAACCCAGGGCCTCACCCATGCTAGGGGAGCACTCTACTGCTAAGCCACAATCCCAGCCCCCCAGTTTTCTCATTTTATAAATGAGGCAGCTGAGGTCTATAAAAGAACTTGATTAAATAATAGGACTTTTTTTTTCACTCATCCCTTTAATGAGAAAAGCACTTATGTGAAAGTTTTATTGTAATTGGTCCCTTTAGACATTTCTTAGACTTCATATTTCATGACTAATTCAGGATATCATATCTGGAGCAGAAAGTTAGCACTGATGTAATTAAGTGATCTGTGAAATTTTTGCTACTCATCTCTCCATCCCCGTTCTTAGCGTAACAATTTTATTCATGCCAGTTAAAATGAACCTTTCTTATTGAAGAATGTTAACACTATCAAATACAACAATACATAAGAAATTTTAAATTACTATTTCTTAGTATATCTTACCCTTTTTTCCAAGCTAACTCTAAATCATACCTGGCTAGATTTGGTAATATACTTCGAATAGAGATATGTGGTTTTCAAGTTAGGAACCTTAGAAGAACTAACATTATTTTGCCTCTAAGTACTAACTTAGTAGTAGTCTAACACATAACAAAATCAGATTTTGCTTCAATTTATCAAATAAAGCTTCTACAATGAGTACCATTTCATACTGGACACTGAATCACACAAAAGTAGTAAGAAGACCTAATCCTAGGGACTGGGGTTGTGGTTCAGAGGGAGAGTGCTTGCCTGGTATGCATGAGGCACTGGGTTCGATCCTCCGCACTTCATAAAGTAAAAATAAAGACATTGTGTTTACCTATAAATAAAGTAAATATTTTAAAAAATAAAATAAAAAAAGACCTGATCCTATGCTCTCATGTTGCTTATCACATAGTGGACAGTAGCTAGCTACTCAAGAGGTTGAGGCAGGAGTATCACAAGTTTTAGGCAGCATGAGCAAGTTAGCAATACCCTGTCTCAAAATTAAACAGCCAGGCAAGGCCTGTAATCCCAGTGGCTCCGTAGTCTCAAAATTAAACAGCCAGGCAAGGCCTGTAATCCCAGTGGCTCCGTAGTCTGAGACAGGAGGAACATGAGATCAAAGCCAGCCTCAGCAATTTAGCAAGACCCTAAGCAACAAAAAAAGGCTGGGGCTGGGGCTGGAGCTCAGTGATTAAGCGCCCCTGAATTCAATCCCTGATACAAAATAAACAAGTAAATAAGAATTAAAAACAGGCTCTCTGTTCCTCCCCGTTCCACAGGCAGCCACATCCGCTCCTCTAATGCAGTGCCAGGCATCCCTGAGACACGATGGTAAAGGTTGGAGTGAACATTTGCCCATATTGGGCACCTGGTCATCAGGCCTGCTTTCAACTCTGGCAAAGTGGATTTAGTTGCCATCAATGACTCCTTCATTGACCTTCAACTGTAAGGTCAACATGTTTCAGTATGATTCTACCTGTGGTAAATTCAATGGCACAGTCAAGGCTGAGAACAGGAAGCTTGTTGTCCATCTCAATCTTCCAGGAGCAAGATCCCACCAATATCAAAAGAGGTGATGCTGGTGCTGAATATATTGTGGAGTCCACTGGTGTCTTCACTACCATGGAGAAAGCCGGGGCTCACTTGAATCGTGGTGCCAAAAGTATTATCATCTCTTCCCCTTTTGCTGATGCCCCCATGTTTGTGATGGGCATGAACCATGAAAAGTATAAACTTTCTCAAGATCGTCAACGATGCCTCCTGTGCCACCAACTGCTTAGCCCCCCTGGCCAAGGTCAACCATGACAACTTTGGCATTGTAGAAAGACTCATGACCATAGTTTATGCCATCACTGCCGTTCAGAAGACTGTGGATGGCCTCTCTGGAAAACTGTGGCATGATGGTGATGAGGTTGCCCAGAATATCATTCCTGCATCCACTGATACTGCCAAGGCTATAGGCAAGGTTATCCCTGAACTGAATGGGAGCTCACTAGCATGGCTTTCC
The DNA here is from genome assembly GCF_048772815.1 of Callospermophilus lateralis. Lineage (NCBI taxonomy): Eukaryota > Metazoa > Chordata > Mammalia > Rodentia > Sciuridae > Callospermophilus > Callospermophilus lateralis. The sequence continues at coordinate 54,706,251 of NC_135310.1, read as the reverse complement.
ATGTGCCCACCCACAATGTGTCAGTTATGAATCTGACCTGTCCCTGGAGAAAGCTGCCAAATACAATGACATCAAAAAGGGGGTGAAGCAGACATCAGAGTTCCCCCTCAAGAGTATCCTGGGCTACACAGAGGACCAGGTCATCTCCTGAGACTTTAACAGTGATACCCACTCTTCCACCTTTGATACTGGGGATGACATTGCTCTCAAAGACTACTTTGTCAAGCTTATTTCCTGGTATGACAATGAATTTGGCTACAGCAAATGGATGGTGGACCTTATGGTCCACATGGCCTCCAAGGAGTAAAAGCCCCTGGACCACCTGCCCCAGCAAAAACACAGCGGAAGGGAGAGGCCTTCAGCTGCTGGGGAGTCCTGCCCCTAATTCAGTCTCTCAACACACTGAGAATCTTCCCTTCTCCCAATTTCCACCCCAGTCCCCTAAAGAAGAGTAGGGGCTTAGGGAGCCAGCCCTACTGTTGCATACCATCAGTAAAGTTCATTGCACCCAAAAATATATAACTAAAAATAAATAAATAAACAAATAACATTTTAAAAGCCTGCCTGGGGATGTAGCTCAGCGCTAGACCACTTGCCCAGCTTGGCACTGGGATCAATCTTCAGTGGGGCTGGTGGGGGCCGGGGGGGGGGGGGGAGGCGTGTAGGGAATTAAACACAAATTTCATAATAGATCTTGTTAGCTCATATAATGCAAGTAAAACTTTCATTTTTTTCTTTCTAAAGTGCATCTAAAGTTATCAAGAGCTTATATGAAAAAACATTGGTGAGTCCCATTTGTTCTACCAAGTTAGTGAAGAGACTTCTGTATAGAAAATTATATGATGAATTATTATAGGGGCTCTGTGGCACTTAAGCAAGCATCTCCCTCTTTAAAATAAAACAAAACAAAAATCTTTGTAACACCTAAGAAAATAAATGTAAACTAAAATAACAACCACGAGAGAATCTAGTTAAGAACATATTTTATGATGTTCATTGCATATAGTAACAAATGTTACTTTTTTTTTTTTTTTTTTTTTGGTGCTAGGGATTGAACACAGGGCCTTGGGCTTGTGAAACAAGCACTCTATCAACTGAGCTATACCCCCTACCCCAAATGTAACTTTTTAAAAAATGAAGTGAAAATAAAGGGAAACCCCAGTGAGAACACTTAAAAGTTTTGCTTTTTGTTGTTTATTTTGGTGCTAGGAATCAAGTTCAGGCCTTGTACATGCTAAACACTTGCTCTACCACTGTTATGCCTCCAGCCCCAGAGATTTTTTTTTTCCTACTGGAAATTTTTATTTAACATCAATTGCTCTCATTCTTTTTTTTTTTTTTTCGAGAGAATTTTTTTTTAATATTTATTTTTTAGTTTTTCAGCAGACACAACATCTTTGTTTGTATGTGGTGCTGAGGATCGAACCCGGGCCGCACACATGCCAGGAGGGCACGCTATGGCTTGAGCCACATCCCCAGCCCTCAAGTGCTCTCATTCTTAACTAGTTGCTACTCTGCATCAATGAAAGTATGAAAAGAAATATCTTGAGGAGGAAAAATCACAGCTTCATAAATCATAATGCAATCTAATCAAATTGTATCATCAACATTTAAATTTATTTCCACATTCATGAATACATTCAAGAGTATTATGCTCCCAGTGACTCAGGAGGCTGAAGAGGGAGGATCACAAGTTTGAGGTCAGCCTGATCAACATAGCAAGATCCTGTCTCAAAAAATAAAAAAGGTCTGGGGATATAGTTCTGTGGTAGAGCATCCGTGGGTTCAATTCCCATTACCATGAATTTAAAGAAGTATTATGCATCAGCAATGCTTAATAAATATTAACCAACACTGTATCCTTGCACTGGCAACATAATTAGTTTTTACCATTAGTCTTTTTTTGTGAGGGAGAGAGGTATCAGGGATTGAATTTAGGGGCACTCAACCCCTGAGCCACATCCCAGTCCTATTTTATATTTTTATTTAGAGGTAGGGTCTCACTGAGTTGCTTAGTGCCTCGGTTTTGCTGAGGCTGGCTTTGAGCTCTCAATCCTCCTGTCTCAGCCTGCCAAGCCACTGGGATTACTGGCATGCGCCACCATGCTGGTCATTAGTCTTTTGACTATCGGTGCAACAAAAATGTTGTGGGTTTTACTTATGTTCACATTGTATTTTTCTTCAGACCTTAACCAAACTACCTTGGCACCAGAAAGATGGTGGTAACCTCACAATATTAGACATTACTAAAACAGAAGTCATGTTCTGTTCATCTGGTAGGAAGCCAGTTTCACACTGAGAAGCACAAAATGATGATGTTATAGTTGAGGTTAGGCGTGTTCACAAATTTGTTCTCTTAACTATGAGAAATAGGTGTGTTCCAAAGGTTTATGCTTAGAAACAGGAATAAGAGTTTAATTGTTGCTATTAAATTGTTGCCATAAAACTCTTGCTCATAGAAACGAGTTTGGCTTACAGCAGGACATTTTGCATCTGATTATATTACGCTGATCTATAGAGTGATGAGAACTAACTTCCTACACAAGGGTGCAATGTTCACACAGGATAGTACTAGAAATCCAGTGTGCTTAATAAGTGCCAAGTATTATAATTAATTATCTTTCCTCAGTTGCTACTCAGAGTTCCTATGGCAGTGTTAATATAAGAGTGCCTGTGTTAAATGTCCTCTGTGTCCTTAATATAATCTCACAAGGCTTATGGCTGTTGATGTCAGGGGACTCAGGATTCACGTGGACATCTGCCTAGAACATATTCAAAGTGACGGGTACTACAAGCATCCACTTTTTGCAAACAGCATTGGAAGACAATGCACCAGACAGGCAACTGGAAGAAAAATTTCTACTGAGTTCAATGCCTATTTGACACTCTCCAATCTTACTACAGCTTCAACAAAACAAAAATCAACTAACAAGGTACCACAATAGTGAAACTACAGAAGACAAAACGGAATTCTTTTTTAAAAAATATTTATCTTGTAGTTGGACACAATATATTTCACTTATTTATTTTTATGTGGTGCTGAGGATCGTACTCAGTGTCTCGCACATGTGAGGCAAGCGCTCTTCTGCTGAGCCACAACCTCTGACAAAACTGAATTCTTAGTTTAGAAGTCATCATTTTATTCTATTTTTTAAAATATCTTTATTTTATTTATTTTTTTAATGTGGTGCTGAGGATCGAACCCAGGGCCTCGCATGTGCTAGGTGAGTGCTCTACCGCTGAACCACAATCCCAGCCCAGAAATCATCATTTTAAATTTTTGAATTGATCTTTCGTTCCTTCATCTATAAGCAAATACAATTTCCATTGAATTCTCACTATGAAAGAAAATGCTTCAGTGTATAAGGAGAAAATAAGGAAGAAAAAAGATCTTTGTTGAATTTGGCAACTCTCAAATGAACAAAATATGAACAGTTTTGTTTTTTTTTTTCCCATCCACTGGAGCACCAGTGTACTCTTCAGCAAAATATCTACTGAGCTAAAAGACTATACTAATTGTTCTTATGGCTAGATTTTTATCTGCCATTGTTCAAGTCAGAAGATACTACAATTTGAAAATGATGTTATCAACAATGATTATTATCTGTCTGAGTGGGTGTTGCTGAAAAGACCGATACTAGATTACTCTATAGTTACTTGGGTTACTGGGTACAATATATTTTTCCAGTTAAGAATTAAAGTTAGCCCTTGCCTGTCTTGTTCTATGGAGAGATGGCCTTTATTTGTCAGTTCTGACAAATAAACCCTCGTGTATATCTAAAAAAAAAAGAATTAAAGTTAGCTCAGTACCAATAATAATAATAATAATAATAATAATAATAATAATAATAATAATGAGGTTAGAAGGGCATTATGTCTGAAACTTATTCTCAAATGGTTCAGAAAAAAAGTATATAAATATAAATAAATAAATGTACATATACATTTGTATATGTATATATTATTTATACATACATATGCTATAAATAGGTGTATATATCATATGTATACATATATTTGTAATGTGAAGATTACTTGGAGAACCTTTTAACTATTTTGCAAATTTTCTGTCAGAAGCCACCTGTGAACTGTGCATGAACTAAAATCGCCATGGAAGCCATTAGATGGAAAAGTCTGGTATCTGGGAACTCAGAGCAACACTTATGCTGGTGAGATCACTCAGTACTGCACTGGAGTTGGGATGACCCGCAGGAGCCACATAGACACTCATGGCTTGCCAAGATGCCAATCAACCTATTTGCTGCAAGTCCCCTGCCACACCAGAAGCAAGACTCCTCTCGCTGAAACCTTATCCCTGCCTTTGATAAACTCTCCCTTAAATAAAGAACCAGAGCCATTTTCTAGTTGTTCAGTTCCAGCTCCATGTGAACTGGACCTATCAGGTGCTCTGCTTTCTCTTTATCTAACTCTTGGCTCTGTCTCTTATTTCTTCACTAGCTATTTCAGACTTTATTTTTTCTCAGGTGGTTCCTCACCTCCTGAGCATGAAACTACCCTGGCAGGGTGCTGGCAGCCCTGTGATACTTTTCTGTTTATCTAACTTAAGTTTAAAAATCTTTAAGTATATTTAAAATTCATGCAAATAAAATATACTTTTGGTGAGTGAAAGTTAGAATCATTTTAGTTGAGATATAATTCATATACTATAATGGAGTTATTATTTTTAAAAAGAATCAAGATTAATTAAAACACCAATTAAAATGATATGATCTGAAATTATGAAAATATGTATTCATGAGCACTTAAGTGTATAGATTTTTTAATATTTTTTCCCACCTTTTTTTTTTTGGTGCATTATAGTTGTACACAAAGTCGCTGGGATTACGGTGGGATTTGTTGTAGTACATTCATACATATACACATATAACTATATAATTTGGCCAGTATCATTCCCCAGTATTTACCCTTTCCTCTCTCCTCCTTTCCCCTGGTCCATTTTCTGAACTATGTCCCTCCAATTTTCATGAGATCCACCCCACCCACCTTTCTTTTTCTCTTTCCTCTGTAGCTTCCACACATGTGACCCTTGACCTTCTGAGTTTGATTTTCTTTATGGTGAAATAAAAACTCCATTGTATACATACATCACATTTTCTTTATCCATTCATCTGTTGGTGAACACCTAAATTGGTTCTATAGTTTGGCTGTCCTAAGTTGTGCTTTAGAATAAATACCAAGGAGTGTACAGTTGCGTCACATTGTGGTTCCATTCCCAGTCTTTTTTTTTTTGCTACTATGTATTGAATCCAGGGGTGCTTAATCACTGAGCCACATCCCAGCTCATTTTATTGAGACAGGGTCTCACTTAGTTTCTTAGTGCCTCCCTAAATTGATGAAGCTGGCTTTAAATTTATGATCCTCATATTTCAGCCTCTCAAGCTGCTGGGATTACAGGCCTATGCCACCATGACCAGCCCATTCTTACTATCTCTCTCTCTCTCTCTCTCTCTCTTTTAAAAATATTTTTAGTTGTAAATGGACACAATACCTTTATTTATTTATTTTTATGTGGTGCTGAGGATTGAACCTAATGCCTCACATATACCAGGCAAGTGCTCTACCACCGAGCTTCAACCCCAGCCCCTATTCCTAGTCTTTTGAGGAAGATCTGCAACGATTCCCATAGTGGTTGTGCTAATTTACAATCCCACCAAGAGTGTCAAAGTGTTGCTTTTTCTTTTATGTTTATAAAAGCCTCTATTATACTCTCATTAGATAAAATGGGAGAAAATAATACTTTGTGTTTTTTATCTACCAGCTAGATAGCCAGAAAGTAAAATACCATTTAAATGTTTTGACTTTAAGCAAAAATTTCAGTAATTTCCCTATTTTAGACCCTAGTTAATAGCAAAATTAACTTAGCTCTTCAAGGTTTATTTCTGGACCAACCACTTTTCAAGCTCATTGACCTTGAATAAGTTCCTCAACTTCTCTGGATTCATCCTCTTTACAGAACTTAAGCAGTTACATTAAATTGTCCTAAAGTTTCTTCTAACACTAACTTTCTATTTTAAGTTCCTTTTGCAAACAGGGTAATAGAATTCTAATCGCAAGTAACATTCCAGAAATCACATGGCAAGAAGAAAGCCTAATTTTAAGAGTCAAGTAATCACATCCAGTCTAGATTCACACACTAACAAGGGATGCATTGTAGAAAATCTCTCCTGATCTTCCTAGGCACATCTGCTCTCAAGGTCCCATCCTTGAGTGATCAGTTGCCAACACTCACCTCACTCTATGAAGGGTAGGGTCTTGGGGCTGTTTTCCATCTATCAGAGGCTAGCACACCTCCTGGAGACAAGAGGAGGAAGGAAGAAAAGGCCCTGGAATTAACACATTCTCCACAGACATGGGACAGGAGATGACTTGACCGAAGGATTGTTGCTACAATAGACTTTGTGTTTTGTTATTCTTCGTAGCTACCAAACACTTTCTGGTAAGTGAGAAAACACGGTGAACTCATTTGAATCCCTGCCCTTTTTATGTGATTTTTAATTATGGGGAAGCTATACAAAAGATTTGAGTACTGATCCTCTGGCTCATCAGCATGTGGCAATGATCTTAGTTTTTCTTGTGCTTTTTACCCTGTAATAAGGCAATAGCTTTGTTTGAAGTGTCTACTTCTCTAAAACAGAAAAGAAGAAAGGACAACTCTATGGGTTGAGTTTTCTATAATATATCAGTTTTATACAGAAAAATATATGTGTGTGCCAGGGATGGGACCCAAGGGTGCTTAACTACTGAGTCACATCCCCAGACCTTTTTATTTTTTTATTTTCGGAAAGAGTCTCACCAAGTTGCTTAGGACCTTGATAAGTTGGGGAGGCTGGCTTTGAACTTAAGATCCTCTTGCCTCAGCCTCCAGAGCCCCTGGGTTACAGGAATATGCCACCACACCTGGCAGAAAGAACAACTTTGTTAGAAAGTAGTTATTTGTTTTTATTTCCTTAACATTTATTGTTATTAGTATTATTATGTGGTACAGGGGATTGAGCCCAGAGCCTCATGCCTGCTAGGCAAGCACACTACCACTGAGCTACATCTCCAGCCCTGGACACCTAAAATTCTGTTAACAGAAACATACACGTAGTGTTTATAATGTGTCAGGCTCTGTTCCAAGCACCTTGGAATTGTTTAATGCTCCCGACCACTTATGAGATAATTATTCTATTCTTCTCATTTTGTAGATGAGGAAACTGAGGCACTGGAAGTTAAACAATATACATTTAGTAAGTATTGAGGTGTGATGAACTCAAGAACTTGGGTGCAAGCATCTATTAGTTTTAACTGCTGAGCAGTTACCTTCATGACACTTATTTATTAGTCCTACTTTATTATACATAGGGCAGCAGTGATCAAACAAGAAAGCATCAGAATCACGTAAGATACTTATTTAAAGTGTGTATTTCTTGGAATTGGTGGCATTTGCCTATGATGCCAGCTACCCGAGAGGTTGAGGTAGGATCCCAAGTTTGAAGTCAGTCTCAGTATCTTAGCAGACCCTCAGCAACTTAGCAAGATCCTGTCTCAAAAATAAATAAATAAATAAAAGGGACTGGGGATGTAGCTCAGTGGTAAACTCCCCATGGGTTCAATCCCCAGTAGAAAAAAAATGTATATTTCTGGTCTGTGCACCCTATTCCCCAATCTGATTCTAGATTTGTAGTATGACTGAAAAATTTATGTTTTTATTATGTATATTTTTTGAAGGTACTGGGAGTCAAACCCAGGAACTGTACCACTGAGCTATACTCCTAATTCAATCTATCTACATATCAATATCAATATCTATCTATCTATATTTATACACTGGGGACTGAATCCAGGTGTGCTGTACTACTGAACTACTGTACCACTCAGATATTTTTATTTATTTTGAAACAAGTTCTTGCTAAGTTGTCTAGGCTGGACTCAAACTTGCAATCCTGCTTTAGTCTCCCTAGTAGTTGGGATTACAGGTGTGTGCCACCATTCTCAGCTCCAATATATATGTATATTTTTATACCTTTACTTTATTTATTTTTATGTGGTGCTGAGGATCAAACCCAATGCCTCACACATGCTAGGCAAGCATTCTATCACTGAGCTACAACCCCAGCCCTCCTATCTATTTATTTATTTATTTATTTTTGATGTTGATGGACCTTTGTTTTATTTATTTATTTATATGTGTTGTTGAGAATTGAACCCAGTGCCTCACACATGCTAGCCAAGTACTCTACCACTGAGCCACAACTCCAGCCCCCAATCTATATTTTAATGAGGATTTCAAGTGTTTTTATTTATTATAAAGGATTTAATACTACACTGATAAATATTGACTTATGGAAAAACATGTTTCTTGCCATTTATTCATCTACTCAAGAAGCATTGATTAAGTACCAGCTATAAACTCACAATTGTATTAATTCTTTTTATGTGTGGGTGTGCTACTGAGGACTGAACCCAGGTGTGTTTTACCGTGGAGCAACATTCTTATCCCCTTTATACTTTTATTTTGAGACAGTTTTCCTAAATTGCCAAAGCTGGCCTAGAACTTGCAATCCTCCTGCCTCATCCTCTCAAGTAACTAGGGTTATAGGCATGTGCCTCCATGCCCAGCACAACTGTATTAATTCTAAGATCTTTGTGTGCAGACTAAAAGGGATTCAAGGCTGGAAGTATAATTCAGTAGCAGAGCATGTGATCTTCCTGCCTCAGCCTCTGGAGTCACTGGGATTATGGCCATGTGCCACCATATTTTAAATTATAGTTACGCATTTCCCTCAAATTTCTCTGAGTTAAACCAATTTAAGATTATTTAATTAACTCATCTAGCCCTTCATTCAATATTCTTTTTTTTTTTTTAATGTGGTGCTGAGGATTGAACCCATGGCCTTGTGCGTGCAAAGCAAGCACTCTACCAATTGAGCTATACCCCCAACCCCTCATTCAATATTCTTAATAAACACACAACACTTTACACAGAAGCCACACCAAAAAAAAAAAAAAAAAAAAAAAAGTTAACTCAAGGCACTTAAAATTAAGTCAAAAAAACATATATACACGAACTAAGAAATATAAAGCAGAATGCAGCAATATGATTAGGTGGTGGGTTTCATGAGTGAATTTTCAATATGTTTTTTGGAGCAAGAGAAATAATAGGCAAGGACTAAGGAGCAAATGATAGTGACAAAAAGAAAATAAGGCAGTTATGTACAATAATAATGCGCCAATAAAAAAATGTGGAGAAAAAAAAAGAAGGCAGGATGTAGAGTTTCAACAGATCAACTTGGTTGGACAAAAGGGTTAGTTGGTGGGTGAAAAGGAAGGGTGTGAGGTTTGATAAGGTATGGTAGGTTATGATACAAGTAAAACTGTCATTAAAAAAATAAAACATTTGTTCTACACCACCCCCAGCCTTGGAAGTTTTGTTCTCAGGACTTTTACTTTCTTTCTTGCAATGTATTGATAATAAACCTTACTTTGACAACACCAAGCTATTTAAATAAGAAATATTTTAAAAATAGAAAAAGGGTAATGCAATTAAGATGATAAAACAAAATGGCATAGGCAATGTCAAGATGGAAAGGAATATAGAGATGCCTCTTCTAATTCAATCCTTTTACCAGATGAATTCTTAAGACTCCTGGCTAAAGTAATTGACAGGACAAACTAGCAAGGCTGCTTGCTACCTCATTTATTAACAGTTGATGGAAACTATTTATGCTTACAACTCTATTTGAACTGTATGATTGTTATTAGTTTAAATTAATATGAAACATAATAAATAAAGACATTCTATACAGAAGACAATAAAATTAAGGGTGGGAAGTTTAAATGTGGATTAAGTCAGTGGCCGAGGACAATGAAAGATCAAGAGACATTTCAGTCACAAAAGTAATAGTACTGCCTACTGTGGTGGTACACACCTGTAATTCCAGCTACTTCAAAGACTGAGGCAGGAGGATTGCAAGTTTGAGATCAGCCTATGCAATTTCCCTGCCTCAGAATAAACAATAAAAAAGGGCCACTGGGCGTGCTGGCACACAACTGTAATCCCAGAGGCTTGGGAGGATGAGGCAGGAGGATCAAAAGTTCAAAGCCAGCCTCATCAATTTAGTGAGGCTCTAAGCAACCTGTCTCTAAATAAAAAATAAAAAGTGGGCTTGGGATGTGGTTCAGTGGTTAAGCGCCCCTGGGTTCAATCCCTGGTACCAAAATATAATATTAATAAATAATAAATAAAAGGGGCTGGAGGTGTAGTTCAGTGGCAAAGCACTCTGCCTTCAATCTTCAGTATAAAACAAAACCAACTCTCTCTCTCTCTCTCTCTCTCTCTCTCTCTCTCTCTCTCTCTCTCTCTCCTCTCTCACTCTCTCTTTAAAAAAAAAAAAAAAATGGGCTGGGGATGTGGCTCAAGCGGTAGCGCGCTCGCCTGGCGTGCGTGCGGCCCGGGTTCGATCCTCAGCACCACGTACAAACAAAGATGTTGTGCCTGCCAATAACTAAAAAATAAATATTAAAATTCTCTCTCTCTCTCTCTCTCTCTCTCTCTCTCTCTCTCTCTCTCTCTACCCCTCTCTCTCTAAAAAAAAAAAAAAGACAAAAACTAAGACATTAAATTTATTTTAATTCTTTTTTTTTTTTTTTTTGTACCAGGGATGGAACCCAGGGGCACTTAACCACTGAGCCACCTCCCCAGCCCTTTTTATTTTTTATTTTGAGACAGGGTCTTGTTAAGTTGCTTAAGGCCTTACTAAATTGCTGAGCTGGCTTTGAACTTTTGATCCTCTTTCCTCAGCCTCCTTAACCTCTGGGATTGCAGGTGTGCACCACCATGCCTGGCATTAAAAAATAATTTTTAAAATGTCCATAATTTTTTTTATAAATAATTCTTTCATTCATTTAAACTTTTGTTCAGTCTACTTTGGAGCTATATCAGCTTTTAGTGCTTTGGAAACTCAGATTCACTCAGGCCACCTCAAGTACTGGGAAGTCTATTTTAAGGGTCTACATGAGAATAAAGGAGATAAGAGGATCATAGAATCCTAAGAATAGCAACATAGTTGGATTTTAGTTGGGAACAAAAATGAACATGGAAGTTAACAGGTTCTGTTCACACTTAGGAACCAGGTTGATATGTCACCTGGGGCTGCAGCAGGCATGCAGTACTCCCCAACCACAAGGGTGGGTGTCCCCATTCCTCTGACTCTGTGACTAACAGCCAAAAACCTCATTTAGTCATAGCCTCTGCTTACTCCAGCTTATTCATTATTCCAGCTTACTCATAATCTCTTTGTAACCAACTTTCAGCTTCTCTCACCTCAATCAACAGACTGATTCTCTCTGTATATCCCAGGGCAAATTCTTGAAAGGAAAAAAAAAAAAATTGGACTGGCCTAGCTTAGTTTTCAAATTTATATGTGCATCAATCAGAACCACCTGGAGAGCTTACGGCATGATTTGTCAGGCTCTTCCTAGGGTTTCTGATTCTGTAGTCTTGGGTAAGACCTGAGAATTTGCATTTTTAACAGAATTTCAGATACTGCTGACTCCAGTGGCCTGGGAACCACACTTGAGAACCAATGGCCTGGTTAATCATTCTTTTATCTGTTTGGACAGAGCACCTGGGGCAAGCTACTTCATGTTGCCAATACCATACTTCTGAACTGACTCTGAGGCTCATAATTAGATTTTTTTCCCCCCAGTTTCCTTCTCTTACTGCCCTCTTTGTTTGGGCAATCACCCAAGTCCTATTACTTTTTCCACTGGAATGTCTCTGACCTCTCCTTTTCTTTTCCTCAATTACTGCATTATCCAGGGTTTTGTGTCCCCATACCTGAAGATCTATAGAAAATTTTTTTGTTCTGTGTCACCACATGTTTACATAGCTGCCAAAATATCTTTTTCCCCCACAGACAGCCCTAAATGCCTTATGGTTTCCCTAAAGAATTACCATTTATTTTCTTTGGTTATCAGGTTAAACTAAACTCTGGGACACTTCTAAACATTTTGGCTTCAAGTCCATGTCATTTAAATATTGTTTTTCCACATTGATATTTCCTTCCTACCAAGGCCTCCTACCCTTTGCTTTGAGAAACCCACCTAATTAAAATCTCTTAGGACCAGCTTTTTGAAATAAAGCGTCAACCTTTTTTGTAATGATGACTCTGGGAGCCACAGTCCCAGAACAGTGGCCCACACCTGTAATTCCAGTGGCTTGGGAGGCTGAGGCAGGAGGATTGCAAATTCAAAGCCAGCCTCAACAATTTAGAGAGACCCTGTCTCAAACTTTAAAAAAATAAATAAGAAAAATGGTCTGGGGATGTGGTTCAGTGGTTAAGTGCCTCTGACTTAAAAAAAAAAAAATGACTCTGGAACTCTGGAATTAACAACTTCTAAATTCTCTTTGGTTCCATGTAGTAGTCAACTACTAGCAACTAGCTCCATCTGAGTCCTCCCACAAAATCACATTCAGTGTCCAAAGCCAAGCTCAACATTTATCCTCTCATACCAGTTTCTTTTCATCTTTCTTTTTCAAAATTTTTAATTTTTGGCAGAGCTGGGGATTGAACCCAGGGACTTGTGAATGTAAGGCAGGCATTGTAGCAACTGACCTATATCCCCAGTCCCCCTCTTTTGCTTTTTATTACTCTCTTTTCTAAAAATTCTATGCTGGGGATTGAACCCAGAGCCTCATGCATGTTTTTCTTATTTCTTTTATTTTTTTCTCTCTTTTTTTACCCACCCCCCACCGACAGTAATGGGGATAGAACCTGGAATGTTTTACTACTGATTTATATTCCCAGTTCTTTTTAGTTTTGAGACAGTGTCTCACTAAACTGCCAAAACTGGCCTCACACTTGTAATCCTTCTGGGTGAGCCTACCCAGCAGGTGGAATTACAGGCATGTGCCCATTCCTGGCTTTATGTTGTTTTATTGTTGCTACTTACAAAACACAAATAAAAACTACTTAACCATCCATCCAGGTGCCTAATCATAGTAATTTGGATCCCCCCCACTTCATCTATTACTCTTCTCTCTTTTCACTCATCCTACTCCATCTAATTAGAAGCCAGTCCTATTGTCTGTGGGCATATGCCTGTAATCCCTGCAACTCTGGAGGCTAAGGAAAAAGGATTACAAATTTGAGGCCAGTCTGGGCAATTTGATGACACCCTTTGTCAAATTAAAAAATGAAAAGGACTGGGATATAGCTCAGTGGTAGAGCACCCCTGAGTTCAATTTCCAGTACTGAAAAAAAAAAAAAAAAGAAAAGAAAAGCCAAATTCTATAGATTCTACAACATCACGGGGACTACTGACATTTGGCACTTTTCCAACTACAGGTGTCACTGTGATGTTCCAAACTTCATTTACTTTTGACAAGAATTTCCCAAGTTTTTTCACAAACGTAGCTGTAACTGCAGGGGAAAAAAAAAATTAAAAGAATGGAAAGGAGGGTACCCTCACAGATAAAGCTCTAAATAGCTTTTAAATCTTTTTTCCACTTTAGAGAAATTTCTTAGTAGACTCTGGCATCTTAAACAGTTATGTATATTTTGCAATTTCCTTCACCTTTTTTTTTTCTCCTCTTTTTTTTTTTTTTTTTTTTTTTTGGTGTGATGTTGGGGATCTAACCCAGGGCCTCATGCATGCTAAGCAAACACTCTGTCACTGACTACATCCTCAGTCTTCCTCCATTTATTTTTGTTTTAACATAAAAAGAATGCTTTTTGTTATGGGTCAGTGAACCAAATTGATGGTTTGGGAACACTTTTTGTTTATCAGGAGCTTCATATAAGGTTCCTGTGCCCTAGTTGAAGACTCTTGTAGACTGCATCTTGGTCCCCTCACCCTCAGTCTCTCTATATGCTATTACTTCACCACTGCCTCACCTTGGCTCCAGAAGTTTCCAGTGATAATGCATGCTACGGAATACAGTATGAAACACTTTCTTGTTAATTCAAGGCCCTCAAAAAAAAAAAAAAAAAAAAAAAAAAAAAAAAGATTATTTTAGTCTTATTTGTAATACTAAGTTACTTTCTAGCAAATTGGATACTTTGCTTAGCATGTTCTCAGTACTTCATTGAATCTGGCTGTTGGCAAATGTTTACTTCTATTGTCATCTAGCACAGTGGATTTCAAAGTGTATTTCCCAGACCAGAACATCAGTATCACCTCAGAAATTGTTAGAAATGCACATTTTCACTGGTTGCAGTGGTGTACACCTCTAATCCCAGTGTCTTGGTAGGCTGAGGCAAGGGGATCAAAAGTTTGAAGCCAGCCTCAGCAATTTAGCGAAATCCTAAGCAACCTAGCAAGACCCTGTCTCAAAATAAAATAAATAAAAATGTTGGGGATGCAGCTCAGTGAAAAAAATAGATAATTTTTTTTTCCTTGTCCAGTCCTATAGCAGACATGTTGTACCACAAACTCTGGGTATGGGACTTGAGCATTCTGCATTTTCAACTTCTTCTTTTTTGGGGGATGGGGTGGGGTGGGTACTAGGTATAGAACCCAGGGGTGCTTCACCTCTGGGTTACATCTCCAGCCCTTTAAAAGGAATTTTTTTGGGGGGATAGGGTCTCACTAAATTCCTGAAGCTGGCCTCAAACTTGTGATCTCCTGCTTCAGGAGTTTCCTGTAATCATAGGCAGGCATCATTATACCTGGCAGCAATCTATTTAAGCACTCGGCCCTTTTTTTTTTTAATAATAATTTTTTTTTAATATTTATTTTTTGGTGTAGATGGACACAATACACTGCCTTTATTTTTATGTGGTGCTGAGGATCGAACCCGGGTCCGGCCCATGCTAGGCGAGTGCTCTACCACTGAGCCATGATCCCAGCCCAAACCCTTTTTATTTTTTATTTTGAGACAGGGTCTTGTTAAGTTGCTTAGCGCCTCACTAAATTGCTAAGGCTGGCTATGACCTTGTGATCATCTTATCCCAGCCTCCTGAATCACTGGGATTACAGGTGGGCACCACAGTGACCGGCAAATGTTCATTTTCATTTTTTAAAATATTTTTTAGTTGTCAATGGATCGTTTTTTTTTTTTTTTTTAATTTATATGTGGTGCTGAGAATTGAACCCAGTGCCTCACACATGCTAGGCAAGTGCTCTACCACTGAGCCACAAACTTAGCCCCAAAATGTTCTTAAAAAAAATATATTAATACTAAAGGCTCTCTTACTAGAATTCTGCTACTAAAGATATTTTTTCATATAGGCTTTTCTTCATTTAGATAACATGTTCCAAAGGAATATGAGCAGATTTTACGATTTTTAATTCATTTGTCTCCTCCTAGTGGTAGCATTTTAAGTATTGCACCCAACACCCCATTTGCATTTTTCAGCAATTATATTCTGGTTTTTTTCATGATACCACTATTGATTACAATTAAAATTAATTACCTCCCCAAAATTACATATTTTTCTTTATTAGCTCCAACAGTGCCCACAAAAACTATTAAGTTTGTCTCTAACAGGGTTCTTTTTAATCTGATTTTAAAATTTTCTCATTTTGTAACCCATAACTTCTTAACTGTTATGATTTGGATATGAGGCATCCCCAAAAATTCTGTGTTAATGCAAAAGAGGAAGTGATTAGATTAAGAGAGCTATAACCTGGGGCTGGGATTGTAGCTCAGTGGTAGAGTTTTTGCCCAGCATGTGTGAAGCACTGGCTTGGATTCTCAGCACCACATATAAATAAATAAAATAAAGGTCCATTGACAACTAAATAAAATTAAAAATAAAAAAAAAAGAGAGCCTTAACCTAATCAGTGGATCGATCCATTTAATGGATTAATAATTTGAATGGTGCTGGGTGTAGTGGCGCACACCTGTGATCCCAGCAACATCCTGAGGCCCTAAGCAATTAGTGAAACCCTATCTCAAAATAAAAAATAAAAAGGGCTGGGGATGTGGTTCAGTGGTTAAGCACCCCTGGGTTCAATCCTCACTACTAAAAAAAAAAAAAAAAAAAAAAAGATTAAGGATTGTTTACAGATATGATAATCACATCAACCATCTAGCTATTTTGAAAAATGGCAAGTAGGAAATCTAAATGAAAATTATAAATTTTTTTTCTTCTGTCTATATTTTTTGTGTACATGTGTATATTGAATATTGTATCTATATAGTATCAAATTGGTTTATAAAAAGACAGCCAGATGAGTCATGCATGACTATAATCCCAGAGGCTCAGAAGGCTCAGACATGAGGATTGCAAGTTAGAGGCCAACCACAGCATTTAAAAAAAATTTTTTTTTTTTTAATTTGTTCTTTTTAGTTATACATGATAGTAGAATGCATTTTGACATATACATACTTGGAGTATAACTTCCCATTTTTGTGGTTGTACACAATATGGAGTTACACTGGTTGTGTACTCATATATGAATATAGGAAAGTTAAGTCTGATCCATTCTACTATCTTTCCTATTCCCATTTCCTCTCCCTTACCCCCCCCCACTTCCCCCTGTCCAACTGGTGAACCTCCCCACACCACTATTGTGAGTCAGCATCTGCATATCAAAGAGAACATTTTGTTTTGTTTTGTTTTGTTTTGGATTCAGCCTCAGTAATTTAGAGACTATGTCTCAAAATAAAAAAATGAAAAGGGAATGTGGCTTAGTAAAAGACATCCCTGGGTTCAATCCCCAGGACCAAAACCAAAAACATGAATTTAAAAAGACATAAATCCAAATGGCTTTAGTTCACATGACTTAAATAAATCTTTAACAAATAGGTTAATTTGAATTTGGCAGGAGGATAAATTGTTAACACACACTTTTTTTTTTTTTTTTTGCCTAGGTTACTAACCAGTCAGAACTGTATTTGTTTCGATTAAAATGCTTAAAGTACAATGTCCATCCTTCTGGGCATGGTGGCACATAACTATGATCCTAGCACCTCTGGAGGCTGCGGCAGAATTGCACGTTTTGAGGCCAGCCTCAGCAACTCAGCAAGGCTCTAAGCAACTTAGCAAGATCCAGTTTCAAAATAAAAGAATTTAAAGGGCTGGGATATAACTCAGTGGTTCAAACCCTAGTGGGTTCAAACCCCACTACCCCAGTACAAAAAAAAAAAAAAAAAAAAAATACAATAATTTATTGCTTTTAGGATTTGATTTTTCTTTAGCAGGAAAAAATGGCTTAAAATGTTAACTAGTCTGAAATCCTGGTATTCATGGGTAATCTTAAAGTAGCTGTTAAAAATGGGTAAGCTAGGTTTGCTGTAAATAGAATAAATGTTTATAAATATATTTGATGGAGAGAACATTTGAGTCATTTGTAAGTTAAATACTAAAACATCACTGTGCACAGTGGTTGCAGCAAATGCCAGAAATTCCAGCAATTGGGGAGGCTGAGGCATGAGTTCGAGGCCACCAGCTTCAGTGAGACCTTGTTTCAGAGTAAAAAATAATAAAAGGATTGTGGATATAGCTCAGTGGTTGAGTACCCCTGAACTCAACTCCCAGTGACAATAAATAAATAAATAATTTGAATTAAATTAATACTAAAATATTGCTAACCTATGTTAACTAGAGATAGTAAGCCATCACCTACAGGACAGATGGGATCTGTGTGAGGATGGCCTTAGGCCTGAGCCTAAGCAACTAGATTTTAAAAACTCCAGTTTAAAACCTGCAGTCTCACCAGGCACACCCACAGAGCTCTGCAGTATGGCCTCAAACAACTTACTTCCCCTCACCCTGATAAACAGAGTGAAGCCCCCAGCAGGCTGTCTTTGCCAGATAAGAAGGGAAGATCAGGGTGGAGACCACCAGACCAGATATTTCTGACCCCAGGGTCAATGATGTCATGGAGAAATCTGGTGGTAGCTGATCAGGATTGAAAGGGGTCAAAAGCCCCCAATTTAGTGTAAATAATAGAGCTGATGAACAGGGATTCAGCCAGCCAAAACAAGGATGCACTGGAGAGCCTGATGAGGACCTGACATCCCATCACTTGTCATCTTTTCCTGATCCTCTGCGTGATCCTCACCGCTCTCAAACTCTACCGCCTTGTCTGGACCTTGGTGAGAACCGCAACTTCTCCCTAGGACCCTCTCCTCAAGCAGTCATCCGTTCCACGCCAGGAAAAGCTTGCCTTGGTTCTGAACCTGATCACCACGGTCTGAGTGAGTGTGCATCTGCTGGACATAAAGCCTAAGGCTTGAGACTTTTGAACTTAGCATGCAGAGGGAATGACTGTCACTAGCCTGTCATGATTAAGTGTGTTTTGCAGTGCCTAGAATTAATCTAGAATTGTTTGCTGTGAACTGATTATGTCTATTGCAGTGCCTAGCATTAGGATTGTCGTTTTTTTTGATTAAGAACCTATAGAATGAAATTGTATCGAGTAATTTGAGTGAATAAAGCATTGAAAGGGGCAAAAGGGCGTGGACATTCTTTATTTCTCCCCTAGACTGCATACGTCGCAATTTTTGGCCCCTCACAATATGAAACTGACTCCCAGTACTAATACTGATCCCAACTAAATGCAATGGGTAATTGTAAAATTCCAAAAGTTACAATTAAAACAAACTATTCCCAGGGCTGGGGATATAGCTCAGTTGGTTGAGTGTTTGCCTCACATGCTCAAGGCCCTGGGTTCAATCCCCAGAAGCACACACATACACACACAAAAAAACTACTCCCACTTCAAGATTGGTGTACCTAGTGGGGCATGGTAGTGTATACCTATAATCCCAACAAATATGAGGATGAGGCAGGAGGATAGCAAATTCAAGGCCCCAAGCTACTTAGTGAGACCCTATCTCAAAAAAAAGACTGGTGGACATGACCTGTGTTCAACAACCAAGACTTGGAGACCAAAGTCAAAGAAAATAGAGGTGTAAGGAAAAACAAACAAACAAAACCGATGCTTTGGCCCTTGCCTTCAAAGGTCAGCCAGGACCCAGAGAAAATTGGACTTACAACTCCAGTGAGTCACCCAACCTCCCAACTGGGGAGA
Organism: Callospermophilus lateralis; assembly: GCF_048772815.1. Lineage (NCBI taxonomy): Eukaryota > Metazoa > Chordata > Mammalia > Rodentia > Sciuridae > Callospermophilus > Callospermophilus lateralis. The sequence goes on along the minus strand of NC_135310.1, from coordinate 54,687,260 downwards.
TTGTGAAGGCCCCAGAGAAAAGGAAGCTAACCAGTATCATTCTGCACAGAGGAGGGTCACTTGAGAGGGAAATGTCTCCAATGTTTCCAAGGGAAGCCACATGTGGTCATCAGTCAGCAAGACTCTGACTCATCCTGGCAGATGGCACAACTGGTAGAGGAAAAGACTGAAGGAGTGAAGAGGTGTTTCATAGTTCCTAAAAAGTAACCCTGAGGAATCTTAGCTCACTTTAACAGTGGGAAGGAAAGAGGTTACTTTTTGGTCACCTCCTTGGTCTCAAATACCCGGCAAGATCATATAACCAAAGACACATGTACTAATGTGAGGGTAAAGTAAAAGTCAAAGTACAGTCATGCATGAACATTTAAAAGGGAAAGACGTTAATCCTTTTAAATGTAACTTGAGAATATATAGTTACATTAGCCCTATCCAAAGTAAAATAGGATCTTATACATGTTTGACAATTACTATCAAGAGCCTCTGCCGAACTCATATTTGTCCTGAACAAATTTGAGTCTGCTTTTTTTTTTTTTTTTTTTTTTTTTAATTCAGATCTTAAGATGTATAGAGGGCCAAGCAAGCTGTAGCGCGCTTGCCTGGCATGCGTGCGGCCCAGGTTCGATCCTCAGCACCACATACAAACAAAGATGTTATGTCCGCCGAAAACTAAAAAATAAATATTAAAAAAATTAAAAAAAAAGATGTATAGACATGAGAAACTATTAAAAATTACTTGCCTTAAAAAAAAAATTACTTGCCTAATCTCACCTGGCTGTTAACACAATCAGGACCTTTGACTACTATACTTTTTAATCTCCAAGTAAAATTGGTAACTTCCAAATTACAACAGTTCCATGATGAAGCCCTTTCGCTCTTCTCAGATTTAGTCATTGTAAAGGCTTGTCTCCAGCACAATTCTTTAAATATTACCTGGCACAATGTTCCTATACACTGATCTCTCCTAGTGACTACTCATGGCCTGGATGCCATGGCTGAGCTCTCATTGACTTATAATATGGTCCATTCCTTGATGGCCGTAGTCCTACAAACAGGAGTCTGAATAATCCTCCAAGAGGAGTGCTGTCTTTGTGTCAACAAAACAGGTCAGGGGGCTGGGGATATAGCTTAGTTGGTAGAGTGCTTTCCTTGCATGCACAAGGCCCTGGGTTCACAGCCAAAAAAAACCAAAAGCAAAACAAACTAATCAGGACAGATTCATAAACTAATCACCCAGGCATCACAAATTTAGGGAGAAAGCAGCCCAGGGCTAGTTCTCTTGGAAGGAGACTTGGGCATAGTTCTCTTGGTTTTTCCCTTCTATAGAACTATTAGCTTCAATCTTCTTTGATTCTCTTGTTCATTCCCTATTAACCCTCCTCATTAATTTCATCTCTTCCTATCTAAAGGGCATCAACCTCCAGATGTCCCAAAGGCTTGCTGGGGTTTATCAATGTGTTGTGTCTGAGGTCCTGCTGCTATCATCAGCTGTATTAGATCATATGAGATGAAGATTCCAGTAGTGCTCACCTGCCATCAAATGTCTCCTCTTAAGCTAAAGCAAAAGCCCCCAAATTCCCTATCCTGACCACTTGGTAGCAAGGAACCAGACTCTGAAAACATTATTGCCCCTGACTAGCAGGAAGCAGTCAAACAGGTGATCTGTTGCCCCAAATCTTAAGGGTTTCAGAATTCTGAGTCCTTGAGGGACTCAGAATGTTAGAGTAGGCAGGTAGACAAAGATATAAGCAGGGGGATGGAAAGAGAAAGAATAGGGCTCAACCATCTTTTTTTTTTTTTTTTTTTTTGGTACTGAGAATTAAACCCAGGGAAACTTTGCCACTGAGTTACATCCCTATCCCTTTTTTAAATTTTTTATTTTGAGACAGGGTTTAAGTTGCTTAGTACCTGAGCAGCTGGGATTATAGGCATGTACCATCATGTCCAGCAGTTCTCCACTTTTTTTAAACTATGAAATCTTACTCACTTAGCCAGGCACAGCAGTTGGGGAGACTGAAGCAGGAGAGTTAAAAGTTGTAGACCAGTTTCAGCAACTTAGCCAGGCCTTGTCTCAAAATTGAAAAACAAAAAGCTAAAAGAACCCCTTCATTCATTTAATTGGGCAATGGGTGAAAATATATTTATAAGGTTGTTTCCTAAAGTGTTCTTTACACCTACAAATTGTAAAATAGCCCAAATGTTAAAAAAAGGAAGGATTAAGTTATGACATAGTCACAACAAACTATCCAGTTACTAAAATTATGTAGATAAATAATAATCAGAGAAAAGAGAAAAACCACCACGATGTATAGTGACAAAAGCAAGTTAAAAAGTTGTAGGGCTGGAGATGTAGTTCAGTGGTACAGAGCTTGCCCAGCATGCTGATGGTTTGAAATTTGCATCATTTAGACTTATATATGAAGACATAAGTATAGGGGCTGGGGTTGTGGCTCAGTGGTAGAGCGCTTGCCTAGCTTGTTTGAGGCACTGGGTATGATTTTCAGCACCACATATAAATTATAAAAAATAAAATAAAGGTCCATCAATAACTAGGAAAAAAAAGGCTGGAAAGAAATATATTTTAACATTTTTTTTTTTTAAGCATACTACTAAGCCAAGCGTGGTGACACATGCATGTGACCCCAACTATTCAAGAGGGAGCAGGAGGATCATAATATACTCGAGGCCAGCTTGGGCCATTTAGTAGGACCCTGCCTCAAATTAAGAGTGGAGGGAATAGCGGGGACCCTGGGGATTAGTGGCATGTACCATTGTCCTGGGTTCAATGGTGGGGGAAGGTTCTCTTTATATGCTCTTAACAATTCGATGCACTTGATGGACCCTTATGTAACTCTTGTAGATCCTATGCTCTTGCAGGCTTGAAACCCAACTCCTATTTTTTTATGGCGTCTAAATCGGTGCTTTTCACGCAGCAGGAACTTAATACCTGTTACACTGAATGTGCCTTTAACTTGGGTCCGGGGGACCCTGTATTAAGTATTTGCGATCACACAACATTCAGAATTTTTTTCCAAGAAACGTACAGGTGAGTGGACATGAGGCTTTGTGCACTTCCAAACACACCCTGGTTTCCTTGCTTCATCTTCTTTCTCCCCTCTGCCTCGCCAGCTGGGTCAGGAGCCCGAGGGTTCCCAGTCCCAAAGGTCCCTGCACAGCCCAGAGAGTTCCGCGGTAGACGCCAGGACGCCGTACAGCTGCTGTGAGAAACGCGGCGAGGCGGGGCCTGCGCTGCGCACGTGGTTTTGCGCGTTCTGAGCGCCGGCAGCCGGCCTTCCGGCGGAGGCCTCCATCTCGCGTTCTGGCCGGCGAGGCCCACGGGAGCTGCTGCCCGTACTCAAGATGGCGGCGGCGGGAGAGCTTGTCTAATGACCCAGGCGCGGAGGTGTAAGGCTCATGGCAGCGGCCGAGCAGCCGACCCGGGAGGACAGAGAAGAGGAAGAGGAGGAGGCAGTAAGCACTCTGTCGGAAGCCTGCACCGCAGTCGCAGTGATGGGTGTGCGGGCTGGGGGTGGGAAGGGCTCAGGGATGCCGTCGGCGGGAGGGAGGCCCCCTGGAGCTTGGGCCGCTTCCCGGTCCCTGGCGCGCAGAGCTGGAGAGCGTGTGGTCTCAGTCTTGATTGCCCCACCACAGTAAGAATGCAGAAGTGCATTCTCTCATTGAAAACCAGTTTCCACAAAGGTGGACGGACTCATTACAATGGGAATTTTTGGCTTTTTATGTTTATTGCCTCTTCCTGCTCGCTCACATGCTAGCTAGCTAACTTTTCTTTCTTCCAGCAGGAGCAGTTTGTTCTGGTTGAATTATCGGGAATCATCGATTCAGACTTTCTCTCAAAATGTGAAAATAAATGCAAGATTTTGGTGAGTCTTCTAGAATTGGGGGATTACTACAGATTTTCTTAAAACAAAAATTACTGGTGAATGTCTGCAATCCAGCTACTCTGGAGGCTGAGGCAGGAGAATTGCAAGTTTCAGGTCAGCCTGGGTAATTTGAAACAAAGGACTTCTAAGACATCACATGTTGTAGATTTGAACTGTGATATCTTAAATTATTACCTGCTTTTTTTTTTTCCTCCTTGCAGTTCTGGGGATGGAACCGAGAGCCTTGAGCATGCTAAGCACACCTCTTCCACCAAGCTATATCATGCGCTCTTATCCCTTTACCTTAAAATCCCTGGAATACTTCTCCCAAAACTTTGTGTTCTTATCGTTGATTGAAATAGACCTTGCTACTTCGGTATTAATTAAATAGTCTTTAGGTTGGAGCTCCTGGGATGAGAGCAGTGCTTATCTTGCGCTTGCTAGAGCAAGTTGCTCTTTAGTTTCCCAGTTTGGAAAATCATTTTCCTTGGTAGGGAGGTCACACATTGAAGGCTTGTTCTTTGGATGATATTTATGATCCTTTATTCTGTTGTAGGGAATTGACACTGAAAGGCCCATTATGCAATTGGATAGCTATGTCTTTGCTGGGGAATATGAAGGTAAGAAGATGTCAGATCAAATTCCTTTTTATGGGGCTGGGGTTATGGCTCGGTTAGAGGCTCCTGAGAGGAGATAGGTTGGAGCCTCAGCACCACATAAAAATAAATAAAATAAAGGTATTGTGTTATGATTTTTTAAAAGTTCCTTTTTATATATATCTTCCAGAGAAAGTAGCTTTTTAAAAAAATATTTTTATTAGTTGTTAATTTATTTATATATATCTGGTGCTTTACATATCCTAGGCAAGTGCTCAACCACTGAGCCAAAACCCCAGCCCTCTCTGTTATTCCTTAACAATTTGTCTTTGATTTTTTCTGCAGATACTCTTGGAACATGTGTTATATTTGAAGAAAATGCTGAACATGGTAAGTAATTACTATGCAAGTGAAACTGACTCTTTTTTTTTGCCCTCTGGGGATTGAAACCAGCCAGGGGCATTTTTATCACTGAGCTATATCCCCAATCCTTTTTTTTATATTTATTTTTTAGTTGTAGTTAGACCCAATACCATCATTCATTTATTTTTATGTGGTGCTGAGGATTGAACCCAGGGCCTCACACGTGCTAGGCAAGCGCTCTATACTGCTAAGCACAGCCAGCCTTTTTATTTTTTATTTTGAGACTACAGGGTCTCCCTAAGTTACTGAGACCTCTAATGTGATCCTCCTACCTCAGCCTCCCAAGTTACTCCCAAGTTATAGCCCTGGCTCCTGTAATTTAACCCCTAGTTAAATTGTTTGCTTGTTTCATCTACATTATTTGTAACAAGCTGGGTTTGGTGGTGCATTCCTGTAATCCCAGCAGTTTAGAGGCTGAGGCAGGATGATCTCAAGTTCAAAGCCAGCCTCAGCAACTTAGGGAGACCCTGAGCAACTTAGAGAGACCATGTCTCAAAATAAAAAATAAAATAAGCTGGGGATGTGGTTCAGTGGTTAAGTGCCCCTGGATTCAATCCTTGGAACCAAAATAAAATAAACAAATAATTTGTAACATACCATATATAGTAAGTTTTAAAATTAAACATCTCATGTGCCTAATTTTCTAGCTGCATCATATTCTATCATTTGCCAAGCTGACTCAGCTTATAGTTAAACATTCCGGTATACCCCTTTCCAAACTTATTCTTTTTTTCTTTTTTTAATTATTTTTTAGTTACTGATGGACCTGTATTTTATTTATTTATATGCAGCACTGAGCTACAACCCCAGCCTCCCAAACTTATTTTTTTCTCTTGTATTCAGAGGTAATTTCCTGAGTTTGCTGTTTATCTTTCCTATATTTAGTTCTATGTTACATATGTGTGCGTCTACATACAATAAATAGCACTGTTTTATATATTTTCAAACTTGACCTGGGGTATAACTCAGTGGGAAAGCATTGCCTAGCAGGTGCAAAGCCCTTAGTTTGATTTCCCTGGCACTGAAAAGCAAAAAACAAAAAATTTCTATAACATGCTAGGACCAGGTGTGGTTCACACCTATAATCCCAGCAACTCTAGAGACTGAGGTAGGAGGATCCCAAGTTTGAGGCAGGCTTCAGCAACTTAGCAAGATCCTAACCTACTTAATGATACCCTATCCCAAAATAAAAAGGGCTGGAGATGTGACTTAGTGATTAAGCGCAGCTGGGTTCAATCTCTGGTGCCAGTTAAATAAATAAATAATGACATGCTGGGACTGGGGATGTGGCTCAAGCAGTAGCGCGCTCGCCTGGCATGCGTGCGGCCTGGGTTCGATCCTCAGCACCACATACAAACAAAGGTGTTGTGTCCGCCGAAAACTAAAAAATAAATAATAAAATTCTCTCTCTCTCTCTGTCTTAAAAAAAAAAAAAAAATGACATGCTATACAAATAATTCTGTAACTTTTTTCTCTCATTTTAGGATTAAGATGTTTTAGGATTCTACTTCTTATATATTAAGTGCTAATTTATCTCTTTCCCTTGCTGCTTAGTATTTTGTGACTGTATCACAGTTTATTCTTTATTTCTTTTCCATTTTACTGCTACTATAAATGGAAACTGATATTATCCTTTTTGTTGTTGTTTCTAGTATTGGGGATTGAACCCAGGGATGTTTTACCTTTGAGCTACATCCCCAGCCCTTTTTAGACAGAGTCTTGCTTAGTTGCTGAATTAGCCTCAAATTTGGAATCCCCTTGCCTCAGGTTGCTGGGATTATAGATATTTACCACCTTGCCTAGTTTGATAATACACTTTAGATAACATGGTGATATGTTTTATTTTCTCACTATAAAAATGCTCCTAGCTGGGTGAGATGGCACACACCTATAGTTCCAAATATCCCCCAGTTGCTCAGGAGGCTGAGGCAGGAGGATTGGAAGTTTGAGGCCAGCATCAGCACCTTAGCAAGACCCTATCTCAAAACCAAAAAGGTTTGGGAATGTAGCTCAGTGGTTGAGAATGTCTGGGTTCAATCCCCAGTACCTCCCTCCCCCAAAATGAAAGGAAGAAAGAAGATTGATGAGTGTGTTGTCTTCAATTTTAGTTGAATCAAGTGTAATTACTGATTTGACCACATATCAATAATTTCATTTTCAAATTGTTAAATATCTCTAATATCAGTTTACACTCAAAGAGCAATATATAAGTTTTTCATTACTTCACATCTCAGAGCCTCCTCTTTCTGCCTAGATCCACATGATTCTAGCAGGGATTGTCAGCAATTTTTTTTTTTTTTCCCTAAGCTTTCTTTTATAAATGGAAGTGTGTGGGGGTGTTGGGGTTGTGGCTCAGGAGTAGAGCGCTCACCTTGCATGTGCAAGGCCCTGGGTTCAATCCTCAGCACCACATAAAAATAAATTTAAAAAAAATGTATTAAAAAAAAAAATGTCCTCACTCCAACCTCTGATATCAAGTAATAAGTCTGACTTTGGTCTAGCCCTAAATATTTTAAGTGCTAAAATTATAGATCCCATTACTCTATGGCCAAATTCCTGACCTCAATTTCCCACTTTAGGATTTGAGCCTATGAGGTCTATGACTCTAATCTCCCTCATAGCTTTGCATTTCTCTCCCTTGTAGGTGTGTGTTGTTTTTGAATCTAGTCAGGGTCTTCAGGTGGTAGTGTTTTACCTATCATTTCTCTGTGCTTGGAACAGGAGAGATAAATTGTACTTTGAACTTACTGTACCATGGTAATAGGAAGTAGTTTAGTCAAACTCCATAAACTGGCTTAGCATCATTATTTGCTGGTATCAAGCAGTGTAATAATTGAATTCATTTTTATGTTCCAGTGGATGCAGAAGGCAATAATAAAACACTGCTAAAATACAAATGCCATACAATGAAGAAACTCAGCATGACAAGAACTCTTCTGACAGAGAAGAAGGAAGGAGAAGAAAACATAGGTTAGTTCACTTAATTCTCTGAACAGAGGTGCTGTAGTATTGTATCTTATAATGACACATTGCTAGCTGAATGGGGTGGCAGACACCTGAATCTCTGACTTTGAAAGCTGAGGAGGAGGATTGCAAATTGAAGCCAGTCTCAGCAAACTAGTGAGACCCTTTCTCAAAATAAAGAGGAAAGACACTGGGAATGTAACTGAAAATATGGAAGCAGAGTACTTGCCTAGCATGCATGAGACCCTGGGTTCAATTTCCAGGACTACAAAAACAAAAACAGAACATGTTGCTGCCAGGTTATTCCCTGTACTCTGTAGTAATAACTGTATGTAATATGTTCAATTTTATCTTATTTATTTTTTAGTCCTGGGGTTTGAGCTCAGGGGCATTTTTACCACTGAGCCATATCCCCATTCCTTTTGACTTTTTATTTTGACACAGGGTCTTGCTAAGTTGCTGGGGCTGGCATCAAACTTGGCAATCCTCCTGCCTCAGCCTCTTAAGTCACTAAGATTTCAGCCATGTGCCTCAGAGCCCCACTGTAATGAGCCTGTTTACAAGCCAATATCAGTGAAACCTAAAAATTAATAGACGTTCATTTGGGTTAGGGGTGTATCTCAATAGTAGAGTGCTTGCCTAGCATGTGTATAGATAGGCCCTGCAGGCTGGGGATATAGCTCAGTTGGCAAAGTGCTTGTCTTGCAAGCACAAGGCCCTGGGTTCAATCCCCAGCACCAAAAAATAAATAAAAATAGATAGGCCCTGAATTCAATCTCTAACATCACAAGAAATAAGTTAATGAGTAAAATTGAGAATGCTGCATGAAAAGTACCAAACAGATTTAAAATTCAGCCAAACTTGAATATAGGTGAGGAAAGAAACTAAGAAGTTTGCCGAGAAATGTTATACGATTTCCAAGCCTTAGGCAATTTAGCAGTATTTCTCTTTTTGTCTATTTCTTTCTGTGTCTCTGTTTCTTTCCATCTGTTCACAAAAAGCCAGCTTGAAAATGGAGTAGTTATGCTAGTGTTTGGCATTTCCAAGGTGTAAATGCAGGGCATCCCCTGGGAACTTGGCAGAAGAAGCAACCTTCCCCAACAAGCTCACAGTTGGAGGAAGTTGGCTTTATATGCAAGCGAAACTGTAGGACAATAATTGTTCATCCTGAGTCTAGTTCTTAGCATCCATTTAGTCTTCTGTAGTTGTTGACATCACAGTCTAGAGACTGTAGAGCAGAGTGTCTTGCCCTACACAGGCACATGTTTGTGGAGCTTAACACATAATAAATTCAAGGTTTAAAACTTCATTGTTCAATAACATATTTGATATTCTAGTCAATTAGATGCTACTCACATGGCTTATTAGATTTATTGTTTTAGGCAAGAAATAAATATTTGAAGATATATCAATCATATAGAAAGTAAGTGTATACACAATTACATAGAAACCTTTGTTCTTATTGTGTATATCCCCAAACTATTCCTTTTTCATGTGTCCTGTTAAAAATAATAGGAAGAAAGTGCTAGGTTCAAGAATGAGCTTGAAAGGGAAAGACATATCATAAGCTTAGCTATTATTTATATTTTCTTATTAAAGGAAATTCAGAATTTCTTCTCTTGGTATTCACTATTAGATTATTAATCTAGTTCTTTGGGAAGATATGGATGTTATGTTCAGTCAAATAAATTAGCAACCATCTGCAAGTGTGTTCTCTCTCAATTGCTGCATAACAAATACCCCGAAATTTGATGGCTTAAAGCAACAAAACTAGTATCTTACATTCAGTAATCAGGAATTTAGGAAGAATAGAGGTAGGTGGATCTGATTTAGGGACTTCCTGTGATTTTGCAGATATCTAATGGAATTCAGTGGATTCTTAAAGGACAAGAGGGGGAAAGAAAATGACTAGCATTATTGGAACAGACTTTGATTGTGGGGGCTTAATTGAGAGGTGAGGGCTTTGCCTATGAGTGTGGAAAGGAGCAAAATTGGTTTCAAGGTGATTTTTTTGTTTGTTTGAGACCTTTCTTATTTCATTCACAATTGAATGTTCCAACTTATAAAATTATGAGAATGATGCATTCTACTGTCATGTATAACTAATTAGAACAAATTAAAAAATAAGAAATGAGAATGAGAGGGTATGGGAGTGTAGCTCACTGATAGAGCATGTGTTTAGCATATACAAGGCCGTTGGTTCAATCCCTAGCACCCAACTCTACCACAACAAAGAAAGCAAGAAAGAGGGAGGGGAAAGGAAAGAGAAAATGATATGAAAGTCCTGACTTGGAAGGTAATATAGTAATATCATATAATAAAATTGGAGGGAAGTAGCTGTTTTCTTTAAGGCATGAGAAGCCAGTGAGGACTTAGTTTCTCAGAATGAGTCAAGAATTTAACTGGAGTGGCTGGAGTTATGGCTCAGTGGTAGTGTGCTCTCCTAGCACATGTGAGGCACATAAAATGAAATAAAGATATTGTGTCCACAATATCTTTATATCAGCAACACATAAAAATGAAATAAAGATATTGTGTCCACCTACAACTAAAAAATAAATAAAAAAGGAAGAAAAAAGAAACTCTTTAAAAAAAAAAAAGAATATAACTGGAAAAGAGGCATGGAACAGTAATTGAAGTTAATTGCTTATAGTAATTGTGATGATACATACTCCATTCCAAGGCCTCCATAGAAAATGAAAATTACATAATTATTTTATTGATATTTATATTTAGTTTATTTTGGGGTTTTGCTTTGACATATTCATTGGTTGAAAATTTAAAGAAAAACGGACAACTAAAATTTCTTTTTCATGTTTCTTTCTTGGCCTGTCCCCTATCCCCGCCTAATTAGGTGGAGTAGAATGGCTACAAATGAAGGATAATGATTTCTCCTACAGACCTAACATGATTTGTAGCTTCCTACATGAAAATGAAGATGAAGTTGTAGCTGCAGCCTCAGATAAACCTTTGGAATTGGAAGAGCGGGAGATTCAAATGAAAGACAGTTCAAACCTGATCTATGAACAGGAGAAATCACTGCATTTGGAAACAGAGGAGTCAAGTCCTCTTGTTGATATTCCTTCTTCTGAGATGGAAGGTTCTGTTTTTACGGAAACTCAAGGTGCTTCCTTGGAAATCACTCCTAGATGAAATGATTTTCATATATTTTTTTTTTTGTTGGCCATACATTTCCAGTTATAGCACAATTTTAATATACCGTAATCATTCAGGACCAGACATAAATTAAATTTTTTAGGTATGGTTTAAATGATTGTAGGTCGTTTCTCTTTTATTTTGATGAGTACATTAAACTGAGAGTTTACCAAGGTAAGAAAAAATTTTCTATAGCAGCTATCACAAATTACTATAAACTTAGTGACTTAAAACACAAATGTACTGTCTTGTAGTTTTATAATTCAGAAGTTTGACACTTGTCTCAGCCTAGCTAAAATCTAAATGTTGACAGGTCTGTGTGTTCCTTTCTGGAGGCTGGGATGAGGATGAATCCATTCGCTCATTCATTTGTTGGTAAAATTCAGTTTTTTGTAGACAAAGTATTGAGGTCCCATTTCCTTGCTATTTGTCAGATAAAGGCCATTTCTAGAGACCACCATGTTCCTTGGCTCATGGTCCCCTTGTCTTCAGAGTTGGTGTGTGCCACCGCACCTGGCTTCTACTTCCACTTTTAAAGTACTATTTAATTACAGTGGGCCCATCTGGATAATTTCCCCTCTTTAATTTGTCTGAATTACATCTACATCTGGGTGCGGTGGTGTATGTCTAATCCCAGCAAATTAGGATGCTGAGGCAGGCGGATTGTAAATTCAAGGCCAGCCTCAGTAACTTAATGAAATCCTAAGCAATTTAGCAAGCACCTATTTCAAAACAAAAGGATTGGGGATCTAGTTCAATGGTAAAGTGCCGGGGTTCAATCCCTACTACGAAAAGAATAAATTTAATTGAAGTCCCTTTTTTGCCATGTAATTTAATATACACAGGAATAGAACCATTAGGATATTATAATCTTTGGGATCCATTTTCAGTTTACTACAATATTTTATCTAAGAACTGAAAAAAAAAATTTAAGTGCTTAAGGATAAGGGGATAATTCCTAATATTACAACTATAATTTCACTCCTTTCCACTTGAGAAAGTTTATTGAAATTCAACCATAATAATCATCTTTATTATAACAGTAACCTAGATTTGCTCCACTCTATAATTTTTTTTTTTAATGTAAATATTTAGTGCTGGGAAGCAAAATTAGAATCTTGGGCATGCTCTACCACTGATCTATACCACCAGCCCTCCCATTTAAAGTAAATTATTCACAAACTTTGATACTTTGTTATAGATTGGCTGTATGGAATTACCAATATTTAATTGTTTCTGACTGTGAACCCAGAAATTTGTTACATGTATCCTACTACTAATAAGTTAGAACACACTTCATATTAATTACATGTTACAATTGATAGAAATATAACAAGGAGACTGCTAATTGCCTGAGCCATTATCTCTCCACCCCCTTTGTGTGTGTGTTGCTGAGATTGAACCCAGGGCTTTGTACATGCTAGGCAAGTGCACTATCACTTGCTGTATTTACCACCACCTCCTTTTTTTTTTTTAAGTTGTAGTTGGACATAATACCTTTATTATTTTTTTATTATTGTTTTTTATGTGGTGATGAGGATTGAACCCAGCAACTTGCACGTACTAGGTGAGCGCTCTACCACTGAGCCACAACCCCAGCCCCCCCCCCCGCCTTTTTTTTTTTTTTATTAGTATACATGACAGTAGAATGCATTTATGCACTATGGTATATCATACATAGATGGAATATAATTTCTCATTTTTCTGAGTGTACATGTTGTAGAATCACATTGGTCATGCAGTCACATATACACATAAATAATGTCTGTTTCATTCACATCTATCCCTACATCCCATCCCATACCCTCCCATTACTTCCCTCTACCTAATCTAAGGTAACTATTCTTTAGTGCCCCACCTCCCCTTATTGTGAATTAGCATCCGCATATTAGAGAAAACATTCTGCCTTTGGTTTATGTCCTTTGGATATATACCGAGGAGTGGGATAGCTGGGTCAAATTGTGGTTCCATTCCAAGTGACCCTTTTTTATTTTGTTTGGATACACGGTCTTGCTAAATTACCCAGACTAACCTCTGGAGTAACTGGGATTACAGGCTCCCTTTTTTACTTTGTAACAGAATCCCAGAATTTATTCAGGTTAACAAAGTCCTGGCTTCCTTTGCAGATACATGTAGTCATATGATTAAAGTTATGTCCACTGACTTGGACGTGGAAGTGTTCAGTGATGCTAAAACTGAAAGGCGTTAAAGGAAAGTGTGTAGGTTTATCTTTTTCTTTTTGGTGAAACATGGGTATGGGGGCATGAGCCCCAGCAGAGTTCTTGGGTTTTAAGGTAACCTTGGAAATAGAATCCATTAAGGGCAAAGAAAAAAGATAGAAACTGGAATGGGGCTTGGTAGTGCACGCCTATAATTTCAGGGGCTTGGGAGGTTGAGACAGAAGGATCGTTGAGTTTGAGGCCAGTCTCAGCAACTTAGCATGGCCCTAAACAACTTGGACAGCCTCTGTCTCAAAAAATAAAGGATTAGGGATGTAGCTAGGTGGTAAAGTGCCCCTGGGTTCAATCCCCAGTACAAAAAAAAAAAAATAGAAATTGTATTCTGATAACTGTGACACTGCACTTGACGAGTTTACTTGTCAGCACTCTTTGGATACTCACAAGGCAAAATAATAATGGAATGTCATCTGTAATACTTGGTAATATTATTTATAATTAAATATGACTCCTTGGCTAGGGATTTAACTAAGTGATAGAGTGCCAAGTGTGCAGAAGGCCCTGTATTTGACCCATAGCACTCCAAAAGAAAACAAAAAGATGGTCATTGGTAAACTATATTGGGATAAGGAATACTGACAAGTGCTGTAAATGCCCATTGTAAAGCATGGACTTTGGGATTCCTTAATTGTGGTGTTTGTATTGCAGAGATCTCAAAGCTACACTTAAGGTCTGTTTCTGTTATTACTGGAGTGCCTCAGTCCATTTTTTGTTGCTATATGAAAATACCTGAGGTTTCAGGAGAGGCTGTCATTGCGGGCTTGGAAAGGTGTCTGCGTTTCTTTTTTTGGGTACTGGGTATTGAAACTGGGGGCACTTTACCACTGAGCTACATCCCAGCCCTTTTTATTTTTCATTTTGAGATAGGGTCTTGTAAGTTGCATAGGGCCTCACTAAGTTGTTGAGGTTGACCTCAAAATTGTGATCCTTCTGCCTCAGCCTCCATTTGCTGGGATTACAGACATGAACCACTACACCCAGCTCCAGCTGACTGCCTTTCTTGTTTTGTCCCTTCCTCCATATTTAAAGCTAGCAATGTATGTTCAGTCTCTCACTATGACCTCAATGACCTCAGCTTCTGTTTTCACATTTTTTCTTTTCTTTTTTTGGTGGTGGTAGGGGGATACTGGTGATTGGACCCAGGGGTACTTTACCACAGAGCTATAGCCCAGCCCTTTTAATTTTTTTATTTTGAGATCTTGCTAAATTGATAAGGCTGGCCTGGAACTTGGAGTCCTCCTGCCTCAATGTCCCCCAGTTACTGGGATTATAGGCATGTACCACAGTGCCCAGTTTCTTCTCTTTAGTATAAAGTCCTTTTGTTGTTGGATTAGGGCTTACCTAGTGTACTCTTTTTTTTTTTTTTTTTTTTTTTAACACAATGCCTTTTATTTTTATGTGGTGCTGAGAATCCAACCCGGGTCGTGCCTGTGCTAGGGAGCACTCTACCACTGAGCCACAATCCCAGCTAGTGTAATCTTATGTAATCCTTAAATAACATCTGCAAGTGTGATATTCGTTTAATTAACATATTCACAGTTTCTAGGGATTAGAATGTGGACGTTTTAAGAGGAATTTATTCTTAGACTACCATACTGTCATATTTGAGGCTATCTGAGCCTTTTCATCACTGTGACCAAAAGACCTGCAATAACAATTAGATGAGGAACAGTTTATTTGGCTCTTGGCTTCAGAGATCTCAGTCCATAAACAGCCAACTCCATAGCACTGGGCCCAAGGAGAGGCAAAGGATTGTGGTGCAGGTGAGCTGTGGAGTGACAGCTCAGAACATGGCAATCAGGAAACTGAGTTCCCACTCACCAGGAACAAAATATAAACCCCAAAGTCATTCCCAGTTGATCCAATCATTTTACTTCTAAATTTTCTTACATTGTCTTGCACATGAACTTTTGAATACCGCATATCAAAATCATAACAGATGCTTAAATTGGGGAAACAAGATGAGCCATATGCCTGCCTCAGCATATTGCCTTGAGGGAGTTTCCAAGTTACAGTGTAGGGAGGGGAATCTAGATGGATCCTGGTGATTTTCCTAGTTGAGATGGAACAGGGATTCCGGAAAGACCAAGAGAGTTTACAGACCAGAATTCAGAAGAAAGAAAACTCCAGAGGACTGCAGAAGGTTCTAGACTCCAGTAGAATTGATGGCCTGTGTTTCAGAAACCACCAGAGCTGGGGAAAGGACCACATGAACAATCCTTGGAGCTTAACTAGAAAAACCTCCTAGTTCATGAGCATGGGATAGAACACTTAGAAGGGTTTTGTCTCAATAGTGAGATAAAATGAGCCTAAACATGGCTCTTTCCCCACCTAACAAAAGCTTAAAAACAAGACCTGAAAGGATCAAACTGTTTCCAAATAGTTGCATCTCAGAACACTTGAGAATGTTTTTTTAACATCTCTAATACCCAATTAAATTCAAAATGTCTTAACATTCAATAAATACCAGGTATAGAAAGAAATAGATAAAATCCATAATGAGAAGAAAAATCAATAATTCAAAATTGATCCAGATCTGAAAACTCAAGGTTGGGATCAATATTTGTATTTCTACAGTGCCTGGGACTTAGGAGGTAAAAAAATATTTGCTGACTTTTTATAAGAATATAATCCTTTCAAGTGGCTTTGTGATTAAGCAAGTAAGTTGGAAGTTGATTAGGAAGAAAACAAGTTGAGTACATATGAAAATATGTATATGGTAAGCGTGGTGGTGATGGTGGTATAATTGAGGAAAAGTACATGATTGGGCCAGTTTGACCAATGAACTAAGATCAGTAGTTTTTCAGTTTTTGTTTTTCCAGGATTCATTCCCTAGGCTGCTCTGCTGAAAACCAGGAAAATAGTTATTGCCAAAAAGGTGACCTGGCTTGCTTGTTTCATTGAAGATCAGAGAAAATGACCACGGTTAAATTTTAAGATTTCAAAGGAGGGACTTAAGGGGAGTTTATTTTTCATACTGGGGATCGAACCTTACCACTGAGCCATATCCCCAGTCATTTTCAGTTTTTATTTTGGGACAGGGTCTTGCCAAGTTGTTAAGGCTAGCCTCAAACTTGCTCTTCTCCTGCCTCAGCCTCCCAAGTGCTGGGATTACAAATGTGAAATTTAACTCAATTTTGACACTATCAACTTGGAATTAGTGTCACATTCCACAGGTAAGAGATGAAACCTATAAGATTGCCTGCTGCCTCCTCATTTTTAGATTCTAATCCAAGTGATAGACCCACAGGTTACCTACAACTTCTATCTGACTTGGATACCAATTGAATATTCCCATAGCCCCCTCCTCAATTTCAATCTTTTGCTTACACAGCTCACAGAACTTGGAAAAAGACTTGGAAAAGTTTATGAGGTTTATTATAGAAGGACATAACTCAAAAACATCCAGATAGAACAGCTGTATAACAAGAAGGGATGTGGAACATCATTTCCTCTCCAGACCACTCTCCCATCATTTTTTACTCATTAAACCTTGTCATTTGGGAACTTTGTGGAGGCTTCATTAGTAGGCATGACAGACTAAATTGTTGAATATTGGCAATTAAGTCAGTTTTCAATCCCTGGAGGTCAGAGGGTGGGACTGAAAATTCCAACATTTCTTGCTGTCTGTTTTTGAGGTGGGGTCTTGGGATCTTGCTATGTTGCCCAGGCTGGTCTTGAACTCAGCCTACTGAGTTGCTGGGATTACAGTCATGCCATGCTCAGCTGTCTTTTTTTTAGTTTTTGTTTTGCTGTGGTGGGCATTGAGCCATAGGACTTACATGTGGCAAGCACTCTACCACTGAGCTACATTCTCAGTCCTGAAAATTCCAAAAATTTTTTTAATATATATTTTTTATATAATTTAATTTTATTTATTTTTATATGGTGCTGAGGATCGAACCCAGTGCCTTGCATGTGTGAGGCAAGTGCTACAGATGAGTGACAACCCCAGCCCCAGAGTTTCAAACTTTTAATCATGTGATTATTCCCTTGGAAACCATTTCCTATCTTGAGGCTATCCAGGATTCCCCCAACCATCACAGTATTTCAGCATACCAAAAGAAAAATTACTTCAGAGATTACAAGAATTTGGGGGGCTGAGTGCCAAGAAATGACTGAAACCAAATACATTATACCCATCTAAGTTCTCACCTTATGACATCCAAACCCAAGTAAAGTCCTACTATGTCAGAAATAGCCACCAATCCAGAACTGTCCCAGATTCCTAAGGCTTTCCACTGAATTCTGTCATATTTTGTTTGAATATCTTGTAGCAGACTTATGTTTCTGGTGACTGCCATAGAGAATGACTCAACAAAAGAGTTGCAAAATGGAACCAGACACCAAGATTTTATCCTGCTTTTATGTTTGTTTTGGTGCTGAGGATTGGTGCGCTATGCGATTTGAGCTACATCCCAGTTGTTGAGCGTACTACATCATTAACATAGATCAACACTTTGTATTTTTCCATGATCTCAGAATTTATTGTAAAACAAATCCACAGGCTACCTCACTTTTCCCAGTGGCACTTCACTGAATACTTATGGGTCACCTGGTAGTTATAAGCCAGGCAATCACAAATTTTTTTATTCCAGTCAATTTCTAATATCTATCCCACCTAGTGGGATGCGTGGCTTAAGTGTTATAAGAAATTAAGAATTAAGGGTTAAGGCAACCACAGGAGTTCAGGAGACAACTTCATGAGAGCAATGGAAGAGAGCAGATATGAATATAAATAATCTATGTAGGTGGTCAGATAAGATTATGAACCAGCCAAAGAACTTGCTCAGGGTGCAGAGCTGTCAAAGCACAAGAAGTTATTCTAGGCCTAGGACAGTTTCACAGTATTATGTAGAGTGGAACTTGCATGCTTGTCATGGGAGGAGAAACCACTCTGCTAAAACCCAAGGAGAGATTCAGAGGTTTAGTCATGGGTGATTTTCCTGGGCAAGACTCATGAATAACCAGGTGATGGGGTCAGGGTGCCACTGCCACTGTGTCCAATCTGGGGGTGCTTCTTCTATGGTCCTCAAGTTAAGGGGGTTGCATTATTTGGTGGTCTGGTGTGTTCAATAAGCTCCTAGGCCTCCTTTTTCCAATATGAGTTTTATATCCCATGCATCCATGTACTTCTGATTAATTCATTAAGCTCACAGGTGATCATTCTTTTTATTTATTTTTTTAAAATTTTTTTATTAGTTGCTCAAAACATTACAATGGTTTTGACATATCATACATTTGATTCAAATGGGGTACATAATCTTAAAATTTTTGTTTGTTTATTTTTATGTGGTGCTGAGGATCGAATTCAATGCCTCACACGAGCTTGGTGGGAGATCTGGTGCTCTCCTATTGAGCCACAATCCCAGCCCCAGGTGGTTATTCTTATTAGCACAGTTAATCTAGCAGACTGTGCCAAGCAGATAGTATGTTTACTTGTGTAGACAAACTATAGTCATTCCACCTCAGCACTCAATGGCAAACTACTACTTTACAAAATGGTCTAACAGGTTTAGGTACAACCTGAAAACTGCTTTTCCATAGGTCATGTAGGGAACTCAGAGCAAAGCACAGTCTGCTGCTATCCACACAAGTCTTTTTTATTTTGAGACAGGGTCTGATACTGGCCTCAAATTTGCAGTCCTCCTGCCTCATTCTCCCAAGTCCCTGAGATTGCAGGCTCACAAAGGCACATCATATGAGTACTTATGCGCATGCACATATTTATATTCAGAATAGGTTAATCCATGGAACATAAAGTGGATTCAGTGGTTCTCAGGGATTGGTTGAAGGGGAAAATGAGTAGTAATACTACTGGGTGGGGTGAGGGTTTTTTTTTTTTTTTTTTTTTTTTTGGTACTGGGGATTGAACTCGATGGCACTGGATCACTGAGCCACATCCCCAGCCCTATTTTTTTTTTTTTTAATTTAGAGTCAGGGTCTCACTGAGTTGCTTAGTACCTCACCTTTTGCTGAGGTTGTCTTTGAACCTGCGATGCTCCTCCCTCAGCCTCCGGAGCCGCTGGGATTACAAGCGTGTGTTCCCATACCCAGCCGAGGTGGGGTTCTTTTTGAGGCGATAACATATTCTGGAATTACTGTTGATGGTTGCATCTCTTTGTGAATGTAACAAAACCCATTGAACAGTACACATAAAGGCGAGAATTTTATGGTAATTTGGGGGCTGGGGTTGTGGCTCAGTAGTAGAGAGCTTTTGCCTAGCACATGTGAGGCATTGGGTTCAATCCTCAGCACCACATATAAGTAAACAAATAAAATAATGGTATAGTGTTCATCTACAACCACAAAAAACTTAAAATATTTAGGAAAAATTCACGATCAGCGGTCTTTTGGCATGCCTTTTATATACTAGGCAACTACGGTTGTCATAAACTGTCTTGGAGAGCAGGTGTGATATGCCAGTATAATGCCAGTAATATAATTGACATATAATATAAATGCCAGTAATATAATTGTAATATGGTGTAATGCCAGTAATATAATTGACAAGGGAGGCTGAGGCAGGAGGATGGAAAATTCCATGCCAGGCTCCCTAAGTTAGTGAGACGATGCCCGGCCCGCCCCCCCCCCCCAATAAAAGCAGAAAACTGCCTTATCGGAGCTTAAAGTTCTATCAGTGGTGTTTCACATTTTGTTTTTTAGTTACTACATGAGTACCCATCACCCTTTCAACCTTTTTGATATCCTGTGTTCCCTAAATACCTGACTCCAGGTACACTCGAGCGTGTACATCAAGCTGAGGGGCTAAGTCATTTTAAGTATTACTTCAATTTCTGGGAAAGAATCAAAGCAAGGTAACCAAGGCAACAAAACGCGATCTGACCCAAGATGGCCGCCGGGGGCGGGGCAGTCTCCGGAAGTATCGTCACTACGGTTTCCGGTTCCGCTTGCTAGGTTGCACGCGCCTGCTTGGTGTAACTGTGCGACTTCTCCCTTTCTCGAGTCTGGGGCTGTGGTAGTCATGGACGCCTTGGATCGAGTTATGTAAGTGCGTTGGGACCCTGCCTGGGGAATGTTGGGGAGAATGTGCCCTGTGAGGAGAGCGATATTGCCTGTGCTGCCATCTCTCCTTTGGTGACCGCTCCCGTTAACGCGCTTTGCCTGTCGTGCCTGGATGGGGATCGGTGGGTTCACCAGCCCGGGTCTTCTCCGCTGGTACAGCCTGCCGGGAGGCTGAGAGCGGGAAGCTTCCAACTGGGAGCGGCGGCGTGAGAGGAGGGACGGAGATGTTGCCGCTGTTATTCCAGTCTCTCAAAAATGTCTCGACTTCTGGAGTGTGAGTGAGATGGTAGAGGAAGGGGTTAAGAGCCCAGGCCTCAGAACCTGACAGGTCTAGGTGACTACCCGGGCGCGTGCACAAGGCTTTGAAACTTTTGCCATTAAACCTTGTAGATCTCGGTTCACTCTAAAATAGTGATCATAATTCGTGCTTCATAGAGCTGTGAGTTTGGCGAATGTACCTACAGCTTTTGCTACTAAAGTATTTGGAAAATGTTCATTGGCGTTTTCTTTTCCTTCCAGCTTTGCACGCTTGATATCTTGGAGTTATCCTGGAGTGATGTTTATTTTAAATTCGTACAAAAAATATGTATTGAGCTCCTAAATAATTCTGCTCTGATTGGCAATGGTTTTCTTGGGCCTTGCCGAGGTTAATGTGTAATCTAAGTGATTGTTTCTTTTTAGTCATTAATTCAGAAATTTTGCAACCTACTATATCGTTAGGTGTTGGGACTACAAAGATGAGTATGACTAATTTTCAGTGTAATAGAGGGACAAACAGTTAATAAAACATGTAAAAGTGTTTTTTGGTATTCATTGCTGATTCGTGAGAAGTAATAAACCACATAGAATGTAGAGCGCATACCATTTGTTGCCATAAATTCATTGCATATTTTTTCTCTTTGCTTTTTGTACTGAGGATTGAACCCAAGGAAGCTTAAACAGTGAGCCACATCCCCAGCCTTTTTTGTTTTGAGACAGGGTCTCGCCAAGTTGCTCAGGATCTTGCTAATTGCTTGAGGCTAGCCTTGAACTAGCAAGCCTCCTTAATCACTGGAATTAAAGGCATATGTCACCGTGCCTGGCTCACACTACATATTTCTTGATTTGATTTAGTAAATAATTTGTATCTTTATTAACCAGTAAATGATTAAAAACTTTATATGTGACATTTATCTGGAGAGGAAATTCTAAACTTTTTTTTTTTTTTTAAATCCAGGGGTGGGGAGGGACTAAACCCAGGACCAGTGTATGGTAGACTAGATAAGCTACTCTCCACTGAGCTGCATCCCCAGCCCCTCCAATGCAACTTTGTAAGAGATCATGGACTGTGATCCAACAATTCTGGAGATTGAGAGAGAAGGATTATAAATTTGAGGTCCAGCCACAGCTATTTAGCAAGAACCTCAGCAGCTTTTTTGTTTTTCAAAATAAAAAGGACTGTGGCTCAGTAATAAACTGCTTCTTGGTTCAGTTCTCACTACCAAATATAAAAAAGGATTCATTCATCATACAGCTCCTGGAAGTTTTATTCTCTTAGTCTCCTAGAACTGTTTAGAGATGAAGAGTAATATATGAAAGAATAAGTCTTCACATAGCTTTAAACAACAACAACAAAAAGCAAACCTTTTCTAATCTTGTATTGAACTTTTTGTTTGTAAGCCTGGTCTCACTATGTTGCCCAGGTTGGTCTCTAATTCCTGGGCTTTAGCCATCCTCCTGATTTAGCTTATTAGTTCTACATGGGAATTTAAAGTTGTGTATATTCTGTGTTTCTTTTCCTTCCTGAAGTATTCATAGGACCAGAAGAAAAGGGTCATGGTTACTTAAAAGAGGATGAATTCTTTCAGTAGATGGCTTAGAACTGTTTGAAAAGCAAGATGCTTGCCTATAATGTTCACCATTAGAGGAGGTAAAGGTGACACGCTTTTTTGAAAAGAAGTGTATAAAAACATGGTTCTCCTAGGCTGGGATTATAGCTTAGTGGTAAAGTACCTGGCATGAACTAGGCTCTGGATTTAGTCCTTCATACCACAAAAAACAAAAAAACAAAAACACACACACAAAACAAAACATGTAGTCCTATTTTCACACCATAAGGTCAGAATAATAATTTATTTTCTCTTCTTTGTTTCTTAGGTAATTGTCTTAGATGAGTTTTTAAATCTAGCTCATTGTGAAGTTGGGCCTTATTACTAGCTGCATGACCTTAGGAAGATTACTTATCAAGTCTTTGCTTTATCTATAAAGTGAAGATCATAAGTGTACTGTCTCTTAGGGTTGTGGTGAAAATTAAGTCTTTTTTTTTTGAGAGAGAGAGAGAGAATTTTAATATTTATTTTTTTTAGCTTTCGGCGGACACAACATTTTTGTTCGTATATGGTGCTGAGGATCAAACCTGGGCCGCACGCATGCCAGGCGAGCGCGCTACCGCTTGAGCCACATCCCCAGCCCAAAATTAAGTCTTAATATCCAAGATTACTCTTTGGTAGTTATTAGACTTTCTCAGCAGTGATGTTGGAGTGAGATAATATATACTTCCTGGTAGGTACTTGGTCTTAAATCTGGAAGAAAAGATAAGCACTACCTATATTAGTAAATAATATCTATATTTAGTAAATATCCTATATTTAATAAATATCCACAGGTTGATCAGCAGTTGATATACAATTCTTTGTGTTAGTGTACAGGGTACAGTTTGTCTACTTTAAATTTGGGGGGGGAATAAAAATAATGTCCACTGAGCCCTTTATTTGCTTATTTATTTTTAATTGAGTTGGGATATTGCTGTGTTGTCCAGGCTGGCCTCAAATAGCAATCCTCCTGCCTATGATTATAGGTGTACACCATCACACCTGTCTGGTTCTTTGTTTTTTTTTTAATTAAAAAGAAAAAAGGAAGCTGGACCCAGTGGTGCACACCTGTAATCCCAGCAGCTCAGGAAGCTGAGGCAGGAAGATCATAAATTCAAAGGTAGCTTTAGCAACTTAGGCCCTAAGCAACTTAGCAAGACCCTACTCAAAATAAAAAGGGCTGGGGATATTACCCAGTGGTTAAGTGCCCCTGGGTTCAATTCCCAGTGCCAAAAATAATCAAATAAAAATAAAAAGACTGGGCTGAGGCTGTAGCTCAGTAGCAGAGAGCTTGCCTAGCATGTGTGAGGCACCGGTTCGATCCTCAGCACCAATAAAAAGTAAATTAATAAACAAAGATATTGTGTGTCCCTCTACAATTAAAAAAATAAAGATTTAGAAAACAACAATAATAAATGAATGCTGCAACTTGGGGATATAGCTCAGTTGATAGAGTGCTTGCTTTGCATGCACAAGGCCCTGGGTTCAATCCCCAGCACCGCAAAAAAAAAAAAAAAAAAAAAGAAGAATACTAGGAATATTAAAATGAAAGCTTTTTTAAGAAAACCAAAAGCTAACAAAACACTTGTTTAATAGTGATAGAGTGTCTTTTTCTAATAAAATGTGAGATGTTAATGTTGGAATCCTAACTGATAAATATGTGAATGTAATGTCTCATTGATTTTTTAGAATTTTCTCCTTGTTAAAGTTTTGATTTTGCAATGTGAGGAAAATGTTTGCATTGTTATGAATTATGCTTTTCTTAACAGAAAACCCAAAACGAAAAGGGCCAAGAGATTCCTTGAGAAGAGAGAACCAAAGCTCAGTGAAAATATTAAAAATGCCATGCTGATTAAAGGGGGAAATGCAAATGCAATAGTGACACAAGTACTTAAAGATGTGGTATGTATATATACTTAATGT
Organism: Callospermophilus lateralis; assembly: GCF_048772815.1. Classification (NCBI taxonomy): domain Eukaryota; kingdom Metazoa; phylum Chordata; class Mammalia; order Rodentia; family Sciuridae; genus Callospermophilus; species Callospermophilus lateralis. Next base: position 54,663,207 of record NC_135310.1, on the reverse strand, counting down.
TTAAGTACTACTGAAGTCATTTTAGAAGCTTTCAGCATACTGGTTTGGGCTGCTGGAGAAATGTTAAGGTTACCTTAAGATCTACTAGCCTTGGGCTGGGGATGTGGTTCAGAGGTAGAGCGCTTGCCTAGCATGTGTGAGGCACTGGGTTCGATCCTCAACACCACATTAAAAAAAAGAAAAGTAAAACAAAAGTCTCTTGTCCACCTTCAACTAAAAACAAACAAATAAATAAACATTTAACAAATAAATGAATAAATATTATATATATATATATAGACACACACATATATATATAAAAGATCTACTAGCCTTCGAGAAGATCTGAAATTAGAGGTTATTTTTCTTCCCACCTCACTGACTACTGGTTCTCCTTAAAGCAGGTAGTTCCCTTAGTAAATTAAACTACTTTTAATTACAGAATTTGGTTTACACACATTTTAGGAATGTGTCTCAGCTCTACTTTTTTTTTCCACCCCACTGCCTTAGAAATGGAACCTGGGATCTTATATATGATAGACAAAGAGCACTCTATCACTGAGCTACATCTCCAGCCCTTTTAGGAACACATTTAATTTGCAAAGTGAAGTAACTGAATATCACTATGTATTTATTCATTTAACAATGCCATTTACTTCCTGAGTACTAGGAATAATAGAAAAACATAGCATCTCCTTTTAGTGAGCTTAAAGTATTAAGAATTAAATGCTGTGCTGGAGGTATGCAGAGGGTAGAATGGGAGATAGTTTACATCACTTAGGGGGACCCACAAAAAAATGGGCTTCCTGGAAATAACATGTAAGCTTCATTTTGAAGGAGCATTTGGAGCAAGAGGATAGAAAGAGAAGGGCTTTCAAGCTGAGGAAGAATCTTGGGCAAAAGTGCACGTGAAGGAGCATTTGGAGCACTGCAAATAATTGGGCTGGCTAAAGGAGATGTACTATGTGAAGCCAGAAGAGTCAGAAGTCACATGTTAATATGTAATTTGAATTTTATTCCAAAAGCCCTGTGGAGTCATTGACAGATTTTAAGTGAAAAAGTTGATCAGTTCATTTTCTTGACTTGATTAGAAAGGCCAGAGAGCAAATGTGGGCAACCACATCGTTGCTGTTAGCCTGGTAAAGAGAACGTGGAGTCTGGTGATGGTAAAATGAAAACGAGGATTGATCAGAGAATAGATGTTGAGGGCAGAATAGTTTGGGCATTAGTGAGAAGTACAACTTCCCAGCTTTTTGGCCTGTGTGCCTGCTGGACAGTAATGGTGATTAGAGATTAAAAGGTGGGGCAGGTTCACTATTTAAGTTAGGTCCCAAACTCAAGTTTGGGACCTAATTTACATAGTGAAGATAAAAAACTTTTTCCTACTTCTATACCTGGTGCCTAGTCCAGAGTCTAGGCATATTGGGTGCTCAGTGAGTATTTAATCAATGAGTGGGGCATAATGTGTGGAGATACTTGTAGATAGTTGAATATTGAAGCCTGAGTATAGCTGATAGATTCTTTGAGTTAAATCAAGTAAAATAGTTGAACATGTTTTTGAAATTGACTAAACTCTTTATGCTTATTAAATATAGTCAATTCATATATCTAAATACCTAATTTGTACTCATCCTTTTTTGAAATGTTTCTAAATCTCATTGTTTTGTTAGGACACTATTCTGTCAACCGAATGATCCCTACATATTTAAACAAGCTCTAATAGCTATAATCTGCATCACACATTATTACAGTAGTTAACATTCATAATGATGACTGTGTTGTCAAAAAAAGGTGGTAATGTTCATTACTCTGAGACAGGGAAACATTGGATAAGAAGAATCTTCCAGAGTTTTGGTATTTGAGAAAGTATATTTCACTGGTGAGTCTTTTCAAGTGCCCTACCACTGAGCTATATCCCCAACCCACAAGAGTTTTTCTATTTACTAGCTCTTATACTTGATGAATGATCATTTCCTTTTATTTTTCATTGTTTTCTCACTGACTCCTTTTTCTAATACAAGGCAGTGCTTTACATATTTGCTATTCTTTTTGGTAGAGCAGTACTGGTGGTCATATAGATAATAAGTGATTATTAATGAATCAGTGGAAAGAAGTGGGAAAACAGAGAAGAAGGTTGGGTAACAGCAATTTTTTAGTACTGGGGATTGAACCCAGGGGTGCTTAACCACTGAGTGACATCCCTAGGCCTTTTTTATGTTTTATTTTAAAACAGGGTCTCACTGAGTTGCTTAGGCTGGCTTCGAACTTGTAATCCTTTTGTCTCAGTCTCCTAAATTGTTGGGATTACAGGTGTGTATCACAGCACTTGGCAGCAGCAATTTTTTTTGTTTTTTTTGTTTTTTTTTTTTTTTAAGAGAGAGAGAGAGAGAGAGTTTTAATATTTATTTATTTTTTAGTTATTGGTGGACACAACATCTTTGTTTGTGTGTGGTGCTGAGGATCGAACCCGGGCTGCACACATGCTAGGCGAGCGTGCTACTGCTTGAGCCACATCCCAGCAGCAATTTTGTTAAGGGCTGTGTTGAAACCTAGCGTAGGGCCAATTATGTAGCCTAGTGGTAGAGCACTTGCCTAGTGTGCATAAGTGCCAAAGTTTAATTCTCAGTACTACAAAATAAATGAAATAAACTCTGGCTAGATTCTGATTGTCATCATTGTGACTTTTGCTGAGTTCTTGTATCTCCAAAGTCATTTGGATTGTAAGTGCTTTCAGATAGGATTTAGTTTTCTGTTATCTTTTGTTCTTCTTTCTAATCTAGGTTATTTGCTTAGAGAGAATGGACTAGGTAGAGTTTAAAGAAACAAAGGGAATTATTTTAAATTGGATAGACTATTGAAAGGGCATGGATACTTTGAAAAAGGAAAATCTAGTCTAAGAATATTAAGCTTATGTTACAAATTATTTTATGTGATCAAAAGGGAGCCAAACAAAAGACATCAGAACAGGATTCAGTGACTAGAGCAGTCTTGTAGAATGCATGTAATGCTTTATTGTTATTTCTGCTTTTCAGAATGTTTTGTTTTAAAAGCTATAAATTATGTTTTACAGTATGCACTGAAAAAACCATATGGCGTTCTATATAAAAAGTAAGTCATGATTTTAAAAAAATTTATTTTAAATTATTTTGTTTCATTATAAAAGTAACAACCACTTTATAAAAGATTTGGAAGAGAAATTGTGTGTGTGTGTGTGTGTGTGTGTGTGTGTGTGTGTGTAAAAAGACCATGTTGTTCCAACTGAGCATGGTGGCCTATGCCTGTAATCCCAGTGATTTGTGAAGCTGAGGCAGGAGGATTGAGGCCAGCCCCAGCAATTTAACAAGGCTCTAAGTGATTAAATGACTTAGCAGTAAGATCCTGTCTCAAAATAAAAAGGGTTGGGGATGCTGCTCAGTGGTAAAGTACCTCTGGATTCAGAGATAGTAGTAGGTTAAAGTGGTGTCTGCTGGGTTTCTCCACTATAACTCCCTTTGTAGTTAGTAAATATTTGGAAGAGATACTTTGAGACTAAGTAAAGATTGTGCAAATAGGGTTATCTGTCATTGTTTGTTGGGGACTAGTTTCAGGACTCCTTTTGGATATTGAAGTCTGTGGATATTCAGATCCCTTATGTATAAAATGGTGTGGGTTTTGCTTGGAACCTACATACATCCTCCCATAAACTTTAAATGATCTCTAAGTTATTTATGATACCTAACAATGTAAATACCACGGACTTGGTTGTTATGATATACTGTTTAGGGAATCATTTTCTTTCTTTTTTTCATTACTGGGGCCCTGAGCTGCCTCCCCAGGGCGCCCCCCCCCCCCCTTTTTCATGTTTTTTATTTTGAGACAGGATTTTGCTAAGTTGCTGAGGGCCTTTCTTAAACTGCTGAGCCTGGTCTTGGACTTTCAGTCCTCCTGTCTCAGCCTCTTGAGTTACTGGGATTACAAGTGTGGGACACTGCCATTCCCCTCTTAGAATAATCTTAGCCTTAAAAGTTCTGTGACTAACTCACAGGTCTCAGCTGAAATTGTCATGTTATACTCTTTATGGTAACACAATACCCTATTTTATTTTTGTTAAAATAATTATTACTTTTTGAATGTATTTATTTTTCTACTAGAATAGCTCCGTGAAAGAAAGTACCTTATTTGATGTAGTATTATAGCATCCCTAAATCCTGGAACACTGCCTGTCATATAATAGACACTATATAAATATCTGAATGAATATCTTTCTGTTTTTTTTTAATTATTTATTTATTTTTAGTATTAGGGTTTGAACCCAAGGGCACTTAACCACTGAGCCACCTCCTCAGCCCTTTTTATTTTTTATTTTGAGATAGGGTCTCACTAAGTTATTTAAGGCCTTGCTAAGTTTCTGAGGCTGGCTTTGAATTTGTGGTCCTCCTGCCTCAGCCTCCTGATTGCTGGTGTGCCACCATGCCCAGATTTCTGTTTTTTAGATCATCTTAATAAAAATTATCTTTTATATATTAATAGAATTTACTTATCAAGATTATTAAATTTGGGGTTTCTTTTTTAATATTCTTAGGAAAAATATTACAAGACCATTTGAGGATCAGACGTCACTGGTAAGTATAAGAATCTTTCTGATTTAAGAGAACATGTAAGTGATTATTGAAGACTGATATTATAACCCTAATTTGAGAGTTTTTAAAAATTAAGTCATCCTGGGCTGGGGATATAGCTCAGTTGGTAGAGTGCCTGCTTTGCATGCACAAGGCCCTGGGTTCCATCCCCAGCACCACCAAAAAAAAAAAAAAAAAAAAAAAGTAAGGTAATTTTGATATGGGAGGGGTAAGACCTTTATTGTTTCAAAAATATAACTTTAGCTGAGCACAGTGGTGCACACCTGTAATCTCAGCTACCGAAGAGGCTAGAGCAGGAGTATTGCAAGTTTGAAACCAGCTTCAATCCCAATAATAGGAATGCAGATTGTGTGTGTGTGTGTGTGTGTGTGTGTGTGTGTGTGTGTGATGTACATGTGTGTCTATAATTTCCATCCCTACAGATCTTACTATTTATTTATTATTTTATGGGTGGGTCTCTCTATGTTGCTCAGACTCGCTTTCAACTCTTGACTTCAAGCTATTTTGCTTCAGTCTCCTAAGGTGTTATATTTCACTTTTGCTAGTAAATGTATTATTCACTGCTTACAAGTATATTGATAGAAATTTTTATAGATTGAATTACATTTTAAGCACATAATTGTCAAATGAAAGCTTGTTTCAGATCCCCCCTCTCTCTCTCTCTCTCTCTTTTTTTGTACCAGAGACACTTTTTTTTTTAAAGAGTGTGTGAGAGAGAGAGAGGGAGAGAGAGAGAATTTTTTAACATTTATTTACTTTTTTAGTTTTCGGCGGACACAACATCTTTGTTTGTATGTGGTGCTGAGGATCGAACCTGGGCCACACGCATGCCAGGCGAGCGCGCTACCGCTTGAGCCACATCCCCAGCCCGTACCAGAGACACTTAACCACTGAGCCATATCTCAGCCCTGTGACTCCCTTCCCACTCCCACCCCCAACCCCTGTTTTGTTTTGTTTTTTTTTTTTTTTTTTTGAGATCTATAGGATCTTGCTAAGTTGCTCAGGGCTTCACTGAGTTGCTGACGCTGGCTTTTGAACTCAGGACCTCCTGTCTCAGCTTCCTGAGCTAGAATTGGATTACAGGCGTGTGCTATTGCACCTGGCTAGATCTTTTCTTTTTTCCCCTGTGTGGTTAAGAGACTTTCTCTAGCAGTGTGTTTTGATTTGTTGCCTTTTTATTTTTTATTATAGGCTTTGCTTTGTGGTTACTGAATTATAGTTTTGTGTTTTGTTTTTGCAGTACTGGAGTATTCTACCACTGAACTATATTCCCAGTCCTTTATTTATTTATTTTATTTTTTATTTCTTTTTTTTTGTTGTTTTTTGTAGTTGTAGATGGACAGCATGCCCTTATTGTATTTTTATATATTTTTTTTTATGCATTGCTTAGGATTGAACCCAGTGCCTCCCATGTGGAAGGCAAGCGGTCTGCCACTGAGCTACAGCCCCAGACCCTAGTCCTTTAATTTTTTATCCTGAGACAGGGTCTTGCTCAGTTGTTGAGGCTGGCTCTGAATTTGCAGTTGTCCTGCCTCAGTTTCCCAAGTGGCTGGGATTACACGTGTGTGCCACCATGCCTGGCCATAAACTTATTTTAATTTTTTATATTTTTGGGCTAGGGATTGAAGCCAGGGGTGCTTAACTACTGAGCCACATGCCCAGTTCTTTTATTTTCTTTTGAGACAGGGTCTCGATAAGTTGCTTAGGGCCTCACTGAGTTGCTGAGGCTGGCTTCAAACTTGTGATCCTCCTAGTTTAGCCTGCCAAGCCACTGGGATTTCAGGTGGGTGCCACCATGCCTGGCTATAAGAATGTTTTTGAAAACATTTTAAGAAAACCATTTCCATTGGTTTAAAAAATATATTTTTAAATACCTTTTTGTATCAGACATTGTGCATAGTTTTACTCACATATGACATCTCACAAAGCCCTTGCATGTTTTTACAAGAGGTTTCATTGTCTCTGATGATAAAATTCTCAAAAAGGTTAATTTGTGCCTGGTATAGTGGTGCACACTTGTAATCCCAGCAGCTTAAGAGGCCAAGGAAGGAGGATTGCAAGTTCAGGACCAGCCTTGGCAACTTATCTAGATCTTGTCTCAAAATTAAAATAGATAAGTATGTAAAAAGAGCCATGGATGTCGCTCAGTGGTTAAGCGCCTCTGGGTTCAATCCCTAGTACCAAAAGAAAAAAAACAAAGATTGACATACTAAGTGGCATACCCTTAATTCTTGGACTTTGTGATTCTGTCTTTCACTCTGGGAGTGGATAAGTGGGTGGAGCTTTTTGTTTCATTTGTTTCTACTTAGGTCCTGAATTTGAATAGTAACCAAATTAGGTACCCATATCTTATAACCAGTGAAGAAAAGTTGAGGATTTTGGCTGTTTCATCTATTCTTTAATTTTTTTTTTTTTAAGAGAGAGAGAGAATTTTTTAATATTTTATTTTTTAGTTTTTGGCAGACACAACATCTTTCTTTGTATGTGGTGCTGAGTATCGAACCCGGGCTGCACGCATGCCAGGCAGGCAAGCGCGCTACCGCTTGAGCCACATCCCCAGCCCCTTCTTTAAATTTTTTAAAATTGATTTTGGAGACCTTTTTACTAATTTTTGGACTAGAACAAATCAGATCTAATTTTTGTGCTAAGATTGGTGATCTCAATAAATTCAGTCAGTATTTGGGATATAAAGAGAGTATAGGCATAGTAGAAAAGAATCTGTATAGGACTGAAACTCCATACATATATTTTCACTCATCTCCATTCTGTAATGGAAGCCAGTACTTCTGAGAGCCAAACAGAGAGATAGCTCCTTTTACATTGAATTATCATGGATCGGTCAGTCAGTCCTGTCTGTGTACACAACATTGAACCAGTTGTCATTGGAGACATGGAGTTTTTAGGGCCAGATCCTTGTATACTTCCAGTTTGCAATAAAAAGTGCAGTGTACCTTGTAAACTCATGGATCCAATTGTAAACATCCCCAAAACAGCATGCTGATAAATTCATATAAGTATCCTATATGTTAAGATGTGCATTGATGATAGTAATTTTTTTTTTTTGGTGGGAGGTAGGTACTGGGGATTGAACTCAGAGGCACTCAACCACTGAGCCACATCCCCAGCCCTATTTTGTATTTTATTTAGAGACAGGGTCTCACTGAGTTGCTTAGTGCCTCAGTGTTGTTGAGGCTGGCTTTGAAGTCAGCCTCCTGAGCTTGCTGGGATTAAAGGTGTACACTACTGACCCTGGCCATAAATGTATATTTTTCCTGTGCATATTTTTGTTTAGTTCATAAAGTCTTTATTAATTCCCACTGAAAAGAAATGATATACTTAAGTTCAGAGGTAAGATTCTCAAGGTTCTTATTTTTTATTTGCTTTTATAGGAATTCTTTTCAAAGAAGTCAGATTGTTCTTTATTTATGTTTGGCTCCCATAACAAGAAGCGGCCAAATAATCTAGTAATAGGTAAGTATCATTTACTTTTTTTTTTTTTTTTAATTAATTTTTTTTTTTTGTGGAACCAGGGATTGAATCCAGGGGTGCTTTACCACTGAACTATTCCTCAAAAGCCTTGTTATTTTTTATTTTGAGACAAGAGTTTACTAAGATGTTCAGGCTAACCAGGAATTAACTCCTGAATGGCTAGGATTACAGACATGCACCATCAAATCCTGGTTATTTTTAATTTTTTTTTTTTTTTTTTTAGGGAGGTGGTACTGGGGATTAAACCCAGGGGCACTCGACCACTGAGCCACATCCCTAGCCCTATTTTGTATTGTATTTAGAGTCAGGGTCTCACTGAGTTGTTTAGCACCTTGCTGTTGCTGAGGCTGGCTTGGAACTCATGATTCTCCTGTCTCAGCCTCCTGAGCTGCTGGAATTACAGGCATGCACCTCTTCTGCGCTCAGCCTCTTAATGTTTTTATCTATAGAGTCAGCTCTGTGATTCAGATAAGCTGTGTTCGGAATTTAGGAGTAACCATTAAGCTCTGAAGTAATTTTTTTTTTTTTTTTACCTTAAGATATTAAATACAATTATTTAATGTCATCGCTCAGTGGTAGAGCACTTAACATGTGTGAGGCCCTGGGTTCTATCCCCATCACAGTAGAAGAAAACAAGTAAACAGTCTTTAGGTAAAGAACAGGTCATATATATTTTTGTGTACACACGATATATATATATATAATATATATATATATATATATTTTTTTTTTTGTGATGCTAGAATTGAGCCAAGGTGTTATATATACAAGTGCTCTGCCACTGTGTTGTAATCCTCAGCCTGGGCATATAAATATTATGCTGCCAATACATGGAAGTTATATAAATGAGGAAGAATATGAAAGAGTTTCTTATTTATTAATTCTTCTCAGAATGCCATTGCTTCTGCCTCCATGGGAAATAATAGGAAGTATGGCTTCTTAGGTTTCTCAGCATCTCCACTTACTCAGTTATAGATGCAACACCATTACCTTCTACTTGCATCTCTGAGCTGTCACACAATATAGGTCCATTGGAATTGGGGACCTCACTGGTGGTGGGGATTACCATATTTCAAGTTGAAGATATTTTTATAATATGAAACATATATTTGTATATTTTCCATCTCAGAATTTAATCACAATTGGATTTAGGTTGCTGTTTGGAAAAACAATGCTTAAAATGTATTTTCTTCTAGGTCGTATGTATGACTACCATGTGTTGGATATGATTGAATTAGGTATTGAGAAGTTTGTGTCGCTCAAAGATATTAAGGTAAGATACTTATTATAAAAATAAAAAGCATTTTGTAATGTTGCTCTTGGCCAATAGTGACCATAGGTGAAGAGTACTAATTTAGAATTTTGTAGAGAATTTCATGTTTTTATTCTGGCATGCACAACAAATACTACTTTATTTTACCTTTACTTTAAAAGTAAGAAATATAATTTAGAGCATATAACGCATATGGGTCTTGTGGCAGATAGACTTCATATTGTGGTTACTAATTCTTGTCCAGGTCCGTGGTTTAAATGCTGTCCTCTCCCTCTGAATGATTATGACACCTATTTTACAGAACCTCAGAAATAGAGGCCTATTCTAAATCCAGGAAGCTCTGGCTGATTATGTAGTATTTTGGCCATCAAATTTCTAGCTTAATCCCCCTTTAGGACTTGGCATCTTTGTATCTCCTTTGTTTGAATGGGATTATGAAATAGAAAGCAATTAGGAAGAATGTTCCATCTCAGCTCCTGGATACAAAATTGGGCTCTTACTTTCTCAGAACTCTGCTTCTGATTTAGTCTATCTCATCAAATGTATTATTTCCCTTAAAACTCATAGCTGTCCTGTTAGTGGCCAAAATAATTTTCCCTATTATATATAGATTTTACAATTGAGACCCAGAGGGGTTTCATTGGTGATCTGGAGTCATACATATAATAAGTGGAACCAAGATTAGTTCTCAAGAAGTTTTCTTTCTTTTGGTAGGGAGATTTAACCCAGAGGCTCTTTACCACCGATTATACCCCAGGCCCCACCCCTTTTTATTGGTCCATTATAGTTGTATATATTAATGGCATTTGTTATTAAATATTTATACGTGCACACAATATGATTAGACCAGTGTCATTCCCCAACACTTCCCCTCTCGCTCCCCACCTTCCACTCTGATCTTTGGTCCTTTTCCTGTACTGATCTCTCTTTGATTTTTTTTTTTTCTTTTTTGGTGGGTGGTGGCACCTGGGATTGAACTCAAGGACACTTAACCACTTAGCTGCATCCCAGCCCTATTTGGTATTTTATTTAGTGGCAGAGTCTCTCTGAGTTGCTTAGCACCTCACTTTTGCTGAGGCTGGCTTAGAACTTTCCATGCTCCCGCCTCAGCCTCCTGAGCCACTGAGGATTATAGGCGTGTGCCACTCTGCCCAGCCTGACTTTAATTTTTAGAAGAACCATCCCCAACTTTTTCTTTTTCCTCTCTAGCTTCTGCATGTGAGAGAATACATATGATCCTTAATCTTCTTTTATTTGACTTATTTCACTTAATGTGATGGTTTCTAGTTATATCCATTTTCCTCCCAGCCCTTTTTTTGAGAACACACCTGGTTCTTAAGATCTTTGAGAGAAAGGGTATTGTCATTTGTAGTGGAAAGTTATGTAACTGTTCTTAGTTAATAGTTTTTTGAGATTTATGCTACAGTTGAAAGAATTATAGTGTGTGTGTATAAATAAATATATATATCTCGATACCTTCTGTCAGCCCTTCTTTAAAGAGGGAATGCACCATTTAGTTTAAAAGAATTCCTAAACTAAATATCCCCTGATCCTGCAGATTTGAAAGAAGGTCTTATGACATTACCATTTGGTCAGTCATTCTAGCTTCTTCGGGTATAGGACAGAACAGTGGCCTGAGATTGGATTTAGAGGCAGAACACAAGATTTTGAGGCCTTTCTTTCGATTACAATGACATTTGTCATGTGACAAATTAATGACCTTTTTTTTTTTTAAAGAGAATTTTTTTTATTGAGAGAGAATTTTTAATATTTATTTTTTTTAATTATTGGTGGACATCTTTGTTTGTGTGTGGTGCTGAGGATCGAACCCTGGCCGCATGCATGCCAGGCGAGTGCGCTACCGCTTGAGCCACATCCCCAGCCCAAATTAATGACTTCTTGCCCTCAGTTGCAACCATGTATGAAATATAAGTATAGGAACATCAAATGAGATAATGTCTGTGAAAATGTTCATCAGTGAACATAATATATTGGGAGGTGTTTTGTAAAGTATATAAACTAATGACTTGATGATTGTGGAAACCATCATATTATTAGTTTCTTTGGGGCTATGCACAAATCCCTGGAGATGAGCAGCATATCCCCATTTTCACCTTTACAATTACTGCTTACTTGGTTACTAGATTGGTGGGTGTGAGCATTGACTGATGGACGAGTGGTTATCAATCCCTCTAGTTTTTCTATTTCCAAAGCAATGAAATCCTCCATTCACTGTGCTGCTTCTAAACTGGAACACAAGTCTGATGTGGTGCATATCTGTAATCCCAGCTACTGGGAAGAGGCAGAGGCTAGAGGATTGTAAATTTGAGACCAGCCTGGGCAAGTTAGTGAGACCCTTTCTTTGAATGCAGTGATGTGACATGTGATTCTAGCATGCATGAGGCCCTAGTTCAAACCCAATACCACACACACACATACAAAAAAAAAAAACAAAAACTTTTCATTTGTGGAATAAGTGAGTTTGTGTGTGTGTGTGTTCATACAAAAACTATAGATTTCATTAATTGATAAGAAATGTGCTTACACCAACAATTCCGGCATACACTGAGATTTATTATATAGTTCTTCTCTTTTCACCCTAATCTTGGGTTACAAGCATGTATTTTTAGTTTTTTTTAAAGTTGTATATTTTTTTTATACGTTTCCTTCAATTAATTTCCTTTTTTACCATCTCACTTTTAAGACATTTCACTGGTATTTCTTTTTTATACCTATTGTGTTTACCAAGCCTCTTCTCTCTATTAATGAATTTTATACAGGCACAATAAGAATAAATTAACAGGTGATTAGACTTTACCAGGAATTCAGCAAGTATTCTAGGATCCTGTTTTCTAAGATGACCAAATAAGCCTTAATAAACAGATTAAATTTTGAGGCAAGTTGATTTTATTTTAGATAAGGTAGCCATATTGCAACTGCCTGAGAAATTTTATTTGAGAAATTTTTGGAATGTTGTGTAATACATAAGAATTATTTCCCTGTTTTTTCTCTATTTAAAAAACTCAATCTGGGCCTAGTGGTATACACCTATAATCCCACTATAATCCCAGCTACTCAAGAGGCTACAGCAGGAGGATCTCAAGTTTGAAGTCTGGCTCAGGAGACCCTTTCTCAGAAAATAAAAAGGTCAGGGAAGTTAGCTCAGTGGTTAAGTGTCCCTTGGTTCAATCAATTCTCAGTATCTTCCCCCCCATCCCCCGCCTCGCCAAAAAAATAAATAAATAAACAGAACTGAAAAGGGTGGCCCAGGGGCTCTATATAATTATAGTATTTTTAGTATACTTTATTTATAATATGTTTAGGATTTTGAATTTTTAGTTCCTTTCAGAATTCAGTTTGTTTTTAATGGAATAGAGTTCTTTACATGTTAAATATAATTTCATATAACATTTCTTTTCTTTTTATGATGTGTATACTGGGTCATGACTTAAAATGTAATTTTGGCCAGGTGTGTTGGTGCATGCCTGTAATCCCAGCTCGGGAGTCTGAGGCAGGAGTTCAAATCCAGCCTTAGCAAAAGTGAGGTACTAAGCAACGCAGTGAGACCCTATCTCTAAATAATATACACAAATGGGGCTGGGGATGTGGCTCAGTGGCCAAGTGCCCCTGAGTTCAATCCCTGGTACCAAAAAAATAAAAAAGTATTTTTTAATTACTATGCATTGTGGTGAAGCCAGAACTGTGGGGCTCCACCTTGTCATACCTACTATATACCTAAATATTCCCCATAGTCCTGGAGTCAGGTATAAATGGAGCACATAAGAGTTATTGGGGCTGGAAGGTCCATTCAAGCTTTCAATTAGGCAGACCTTCAGCATATCTTCATCCTCTAAATACAGATAGTTGATTTTCAGGGTTTGGAAGAGAGAATGTCAACAAGAGTGGTCATGGTGAGCAGGGAAACAACAAGTGACCTCTAGTCCTAGGGCAAAAGATGTTTGTTTTTTGTCATGTTTGTTTTTCTGCTGTATTTGGATAATCTCTGATTACTGTCAGAGTGGAGGTATTAGAATTAATGGGAAACTCAGACCAACAACCTTCAACAGTTAATACTTAAAATTTTTTTTTTTCTTGGTAGCTTCTAAATCCTCTTGTTATCACTCATTCTTTTTAATATAGAAAATCCGGAGTTAAGACAAATTCTTTTTTTTTTTTTAGATGTCAATGGACCTTTATTTTATTAATTTACTTATATGTGATGCTGAGAATCAAACCCAGTGCCCTCACATATGTGAGGCAAGTACTCTACCACTGAGTTGCAACACTAGCCCTGACAAAATACTTTTTTATAGCAAGTGCTTCAAGCATATGAAGTGAGAATTGGCTCATATTTTCTATAGCTTGTGTAGAATAATATTGTTTCTCATGTGAATGTTTGGTTAGTGGTTTAAATTTGAAATGTAGTGATTTTTTTTAACCTTATATGTATTGAGCCCAGAACTTCACTTGTGTTAGGCAAGAGTTCTTAACCACTGAGCCATATCCCCAGCCCTTTTATTTTATATTTTGAGACCAGATCTCACTTAGTTGCCCAGGCTGGCCTTGAACTTAAATCCTTCTGCCTTAGCCTCCCCAGTAAGTGGGATTATAGGTATGCATCACCATACCTTGCTCCTAAAAACACTTTTAATATAATACAATAGGAAAGGCACAGTGGTACAAATAATTCAAAGAAATTGCAATTAAATTTATTTTGATTCTGAAATGCTGGTGTTAAGAGGCCAATTTTTAGTTTTTTTGGTTGGTTGGGTTTTGTCTTTCTCAAGTGTGCTTTTAATTTTATTCGCTATATAAACTAATGTTAAAAAAGTAGATTACATCATTCTTTGATCTCTTATTATATGATAATGAATAAAGTAGAATAAAGAATTTTATTTTTTATTTTTTATTATTACTATTTTGAGATGTGGTCTTGCTGTGTTACTTAGGCTGGTCTTGGAAATCCTGGGCTCAAGGGATCCTCCCTGGATTGGTCAGCCTCCTGAGTAGCTGGGACTAAAGGCATGCCACTGTACCTGGATCAATTATTTTTCAGTCTAAAAATCTGTAAGCCTAAAAATCCCACCTGTGTGTTCTTTTTTTTTTAGTATAAAATAAGTATTTTCAGACATAGTTTTAGAATTGTTAACATAATCTGAAAACAAATTATTGTATTGACTGCCTTAAAATCAGCATATAAGCAGTGTAGACTTTGACAGTTATATAATTATTCTTTTTTTTTTTTCCATTTCACAGAATAGTAAATGCCCTGAGGGAACAAAACCCATGTTAATATTTGCTGGTGATGCTTTTGATGCAACTGAAGACTATAGAAGACTAAAAAGTCTTCTCATTGGTAAATATTTTAATACATTTTATTTGTAGGGTAACTGAGGTAGGCAATTTAAGACTGTCCTTGATGGCATTTTGCTCTGGGTGTACAATTTTTTCCTTTCTTTTTTTCTTTTTCTTCCACCAGTAGCAGGAAAGTACTTAATTATCTCAAATAGAGTTAAAGGGAATGTTACGTTTTATGGATTATTATTATTTTTTGATATTGTAATTAAAATATTATCCTATTTATATAAAGTGTTTTATACTTTACAAAATGCTCACATCTATCTCCTGTTTTTACTAATGTCATTAGTTTAAACTTAAATTGTTAAGCTCAGATTTCACTTTGCATTCGTTTAAGACCTGTTAGTTTGATACGTAAGGACTTTCATAATGTAACCCCAGTATAACATACCTTATTGATCTTCAATTTTCTTTGAAAAAGTGGTTTGTTGAAATGTATTATGAACATACCTCTTATATTTTCTGATGTCATTTTTATTTATTCAATTTCTAAAATTCTTTGAGGTTTCATATCAGGTTTTGTTTCCAGGAAACCTTCAGTGCCAAACCATTATTATGTACTTTACATTGATTGCTTGATTTTCACAAGAAACTTACAGGCTCATTTTATAGACAACTTAGTCCACCACCACGCTGTTGCCCACAAGTGGCCAATTAACCATTCTTTAATTCACATTTCTCCTTTTGTGATAAGTTGGCTTTACTGTTTTTCAAGGTCTTTTGTTTTTGAGTCCTAGGCATAAAACCAAGGATCTCATTCATAGTAGGCAGTTGATCTACTACGAGCTATATCCTCAGTCCTTTTCATTTTAAGACAAGGTCTTGTTAAATTGGCCAAGCTAACTTTGAATTTAGGACCATCCTGCCTCAACCTCTGTAGTAGCTGGGTTTCTAAGCGTGCACCACCATGCGCAGCTACTTGGTTTTTTTTTTTTTTTAAATAATTTTTGTGATGTTAGGGATTGAACCTAGGGCCTTTCACATGTTAGACAAACACTCTACCAACTGAGCTGTATTTTTAGCCCTCTATGATTTTTAAAACATTACTAATCACAGTTGCCAGTTTTTTTGTTGTTGTTGTTGTTTGATTATAACTCTGGAAAACAATTTGTCCAAGAGATTTGCACTAATTTAAAGGGTCTGGTTAACTTTTTGGTGAACTCTGCAGCACTCTTTTATGTTCCCTCTTCACCTCTGCTTTGACAGCCTCAAGGTTCCTTATTGATGTACAGCAATATTTTCTCAATTTTCAGTAATTTATACTGTATTTCATTTGAGGTTTTTTTGCATCCCTTTTATAAATTTGGGCTTGTTATCCTAAATTGCCTTTTAAAAACTTTTTATATAGTTTGCCCTAGATTATTGCTGGAAAGTTGGTGGCTTATGTATTAAATCATATTCTTAGACTTTACAAATCTGAGCCCACCAAAATATCAAAAAAGTTTGAGGTAGATACGTTGAGACACATTGCTTTTATTTTTTATTGTTGGTACTATTAACAGTGTTATTGTTGAGATTATAATTTTCAGAGCTTCTCATTTCTCTTAATAAGTCTGGGGGTATGTTGTTTTTCGTTTTGGGGATGGGGTGGGGATTGAACCCAGAGCCTCCTGAATGCTAGGCAAGTACTTTACCACAGAGCTATACACCTGGCTGAGCATTAGTATTATCTGTTTTAATTTTTACAAAATTTCTGGAATTTGGTGACATTCATTTCAGAAATGGGAAACAGAAGTTCATGGAGATTAAATAAGGGGTATTAAATAGGTGAAGCAGAATTGAAACTCAATACCTGAGCTTTTCTGCCTCTGTTGTCCATTTTCTCTTGGCAGAATCTTTTTTATAGGTTCTTACCTATATTTTCCATGAATTAAATTAATACGTGAGTGACAGTGATTAATATTTTCTACTTTTAATATTAAAGCCCAAAATATCAAGAGCTTTTGTTTATTTGGTACTAAGGATTAAGCTGCTACTACTATTTACTACTGAGTTACATATCCGGTCCTTTTTAATTTTTATTTTGAGACAGGGTCTCACTTTAAGGTCTTGTAAAATTATTGAGGCTAGCCCCAAATTTGTGATCCTCCTGCCTCAACCTCCTGAGTTGCTCGGATTACAGGCATGTGCCCTGTGCCCAGCAAGATTATTTTTTTAGCCAATATTTCAGCCAGATTTCCAGGCGATATTTCTATTACTTATACTCCATTGGCTCAGATTTCCCACCTTTTCCCACCATGTCCCCATATGATTATGTTAGGTACTTATGATTTGTTACAGCAGAGAGAGGGCTTTTGCTTGCCTTTATTTTAATGGCTTTTTTAAGCCCTAAACTTCTCATTATTTTGTGTTTCCACTAGATGGCATTAATGACCACATAATGTAATAATGAGCGAAGCAAGTGAAAACCTAATGGAATCTGGGGACAGTTAGAAGAGGAATGGAATAAAATTGTAGGATACAAAGGGAAGTGGGTTTTCAGTGTAGATATGAAGTAAAGTAACTGTCCTTTAGTTATGTTATGTGTTCAAATGAAATATAATGATGTGTCATTTAACAATGTGCATGTGGGGCTGGGGATGTGGCTCAAGCAGTAGCGCGCTTGCCTGGCTTGCGTGTGGCCCGGGTTCGATCCTCAGCACCACATACAAAAAGATATTGTGTCCGCCGAAAACTAAAAAATAAAAATTAAAAATTCTTAAAAAAAAAAAACAAAAAACAAACAACGTGCATGTGGCCTTAAAAATCTATTAGGTGATTTCATCAATGTGTAAGCATCAAAGTGTATCTACCCAAACTAAAATGGCTATGTCATCACTAGGTGATATATTCTTTTTTTTTTTTTTTCCTAAGGTTGAGGGGGCATACTGGAGATTAAACTCCGGGGTGTTTAACCACTGAGCCATATCCCAAGCCTGTTTTATTTTTCATTTTGAGACGGGGTCTCACTATATGTGAGACCTTGCTAAGTTGCCTAGGCTGGCCTGAAACCTGCACTCCTACTACCTTAGCCTTCTGAGTCACTAGGACTACAGGTCTATGTCACCACGGCTGGCTTAAGTGATGTATTCTTATCGAACCGTTGTCATATATGTGGTCTGTCTTTGAAATCTCCCTATGTAGCACATGACTGTACGGTAGATCAAAAAGGAAAGGAAATTAATGAAGGGCTTTCTTATAGGAAGTTTCTTTTTTGGTTACTTAAATATTATATAATTTTTTATAAAAAAAGAGTTTTATAAATCTAATGGAAATTGCTTTTTTTTCCCCCCTTTTTTTAATTGTAATGCTGGTGGTAGAAATCTAGGACCTCATGAATGTTAGGAATGTGCTTTTCACTAAGTTACATCTTCAGCTCTGGAACTGTTTTTTTTTTTTTTTTGGTACCAGAGATTGAACCTAGGGTTGCTTAACCACTGAGCTACATCCCAGCCCTCTTTTTAAAAATTATTATTTTTTATTTTAAAATAAGGTCTTGCTAAGTTGCTGAGACTGGCTTTGAAATTGTGATCGTCCTGGGGCTGGGGCTGGGCCTGGGACTGTGGCTCAGCAGTACAGCTTGCCTAGCATGTGCGGGGCCCTGGGTTCGATCCTCAGCACCACATAGATAAATAAAATAAAGATATTGTGTTCAACTACAACTAAAAAAAATATATATATATATATTTTCTTTTTAAAAAAAAGAAAAGAAATTGTGATCCTCCTGCCTCAGCCTCCCAAAATGGCTGGGATTAAAGGCATGTACCACCATGCCTGGTTGGAACTGCATCCTTGATAGAATATTTATCAACCAGTAAATAATCTTTTTAGATTTAGTCTATCCTAATTTTTATTGTTACTGTTTTTATGTGACTGTTCATTGAACATTAAACTGATAGTAATTATAACAGTGGTCATAGCTACATTGTCTTAATTTATTTTAACTTTATATCCTAAATTTTTAATCCATTTGAAAAATGTGCAGTGAGCTGGGTGTAGTAGCACATGTTTGTAATCCCAGCAACTCAAGAGGCTGAAGAAAGAGGATCTCAAGCTTGAGAGCATCCTCAGCATTTAGTGAGGCCGTAGAAACTTACAAAACCCTGTCTCAACATAAAAAATGAAAAGGACTGGGGATGTGGGTCAGTGGTAAAGCACCCCTAGGTTCAATTCCCAGTATCCAAAAAAACAAAAACATGCAATAATGAAAATAACTGCTAAAGGTTTGGTCAGGTAATTTACTAATCTTTTCTACAGCCTCACAGAGGTAGTTGTATTAGTCTTCTCAGGTTGCCATAGCATGATATCATTGACTTGGTGGACTTAACCCACACAGTTCCAAAAGCTTAAAAGTCCAAGATCAAAGTTGCTTCCGAATAGGCTTGCTGGTGTTTTTTCTTTTTCTTTAGAGACAGACTCGCAATGCTCCTCTCTCAGCCTCCCGAGCTCCTGGGATTACAGGTGTGTGCCACTGTGCCCAGCTTGTTTTTTCATACTGGAACATAAATTGTATTGGATTAGGGTCCTACCTTTTTTGACCTCCTTTAAACTTCAGTATATCCTTAGTGGCCTCTTCTCTAAAGAGAATAAATAAATAAATAAAAATAGTATTTTATTTATTTGGTGACTAGAGCTTCAAAGTATAAATATTGAGAGAATAGATGCATTCAGTACATAACAATAATATTGCTCCCATGTTTTGGATAAGGAAATTGAGACCAGTTAGCTTGATTGCCCAGCTTGAAGAGAAGTAAGTGGCAGATTCAGGATCTGATTGTATTCCTGGACTACAGATGCCATGGCTTTGCTGTAAATATGCTGGTCAGCCTACTGTTTCCTTTCCGCTTCATTTATTCATTCATTCATTTATTGGTATCAGGGATTGAACTAAGGGGCATTTAACCACTGAGCCACATCCCCAGCCCTTTTTTGTATTTTATTTAGAGACAGGGACTTGCTGATTTGCTTAGGGCCTCATTAAGTTGCTGAGGCTGGCTTTGAACTAGCAATCCTCCTCCCTCAGCCTCCCCAGCTGCTGGGAATATAGGCATGCACCATCTTGCCCAGCTTCTACTGTATTTACTTATAGACACAGACACACTTAAAGTCTTATTTTTGCCTAGAATTAATCCATTGCAAAATATCAAACTGAAGCTTTCCATCTCTGACTAAAACTCATTTATCTTCAGCCCCCTTACTTCTTTTATTTTTTGTGGTGCTGGAGATTGAACCCAGGGCCTTGTGCATGCAAGGCGAGCACTCTGCTAACTGAGCTATATCCCTGGCTGACTCCCTTATTTCTTTTTAACTGTAGTTTTACCTCTATCTGTACCCTCATAATATCTTTCTTTCTTCTTGAACTCTCATTCCCTGCCCATTTTCAGGACAGCTTTTTGTCAGCATTCTATTGAGACACATTTTAATCTATTACCTCTTTGTTTTAGACTCATCTGTACTTTCCTTGATCAGGTCCTGGAATCTTCAGCTGTTTGTCTTGTAGGTTAAAAATTTATGCCATTACTAACATTGGTACTGGAGAGTGAATTCAGAGACACTTAACCACTGAGCCACATCTCTCACCTATTTTGTATTTTATTTAGAGAAAGGGTCTCACGCCAAGTTGCCTAGCACCTTGCTGTTGCTGAGGCTGGCTTTGAACTTGTGATCTTCCTGTCCCAGCCTCCCGAGCTGCTGGGATTACAGGCTTGCTCCATTGTGCCTGGCTTGACTAACGTTTTTTAAAAAGTTAATATCCATGGTAAACATGATACTCCAATAAAAAACATTGGCTTTAAAAGAAGAACTTCAAAACTGAAAAATTACATATTTCAGTGGAAAAGACATGAGATTAAGTAATTGAGAGGAGAAACTTTCACACATTTTTCAGGAATCATTTTTGTACTTCCTATCTTTTTAGTAAGTATTAGAGCAAAATGGGGCATTTAGAATGCAGCTCTTTGAAACTGGATTTTAAAAGTGTGTTGAGTTTTTTTGGTACTGGGGATTGAACCAGGGATGCTTCACCACTGGGCCACATCCCCAGCCCTTTTTATTTTTTATTTTGAGTCAGGCTCTCACTATGTTGCTTAAGGTCTCACTAAATTGCTGAGGCTGGCCTTGAACATGTGATCCTCCTGCCTCAGCCTCAAGTTGCTGGGATTACAGGGTGTTTGCTACCATACCTGGCATGTATTTTAAAAAAATAACTTAACATGTGCTTTTAGACTTTTTCAGAGGTCCCACAGTATCAAATATTCGCCTGGCTGGATTAGAATATGTTCTGCACTTCACTGCACTGAATGGGAAGATTTACTTTCGAAGTTATAAGTAAGTATGTTTCTTAGCATGTTTTTCATAATTCTCAGGGTTAACATGTTAGTGTGACTGTTTTATAGGGCTCAAGCAAAATTGGCATCTGCTCAAGAGTTTGGAGAGTCTGCAAAATAGTAATGGCAGCAGCTTCGTGCTGACACTCCATCAGGATGAGATTAGATCCTGCTAATCTTTGCCTCTGAAACTCTAGTTTTCCAGGGTCCTGGTCCATCTAATACTGCACGCTGTCTGAGTCTGGAACACTAACTCAGGAATGATCTTCTTCAGCTTTATATCTTTATGGGTTTTGTGTTGTTTGTTTGATAGGTACTGGGAAGTGAACCCAGTGGTACTTTACCACTGAGCTACTCATGCCCTTTTAATTTTTTTGTTTTGAGATAGAGTCTCACTAAGTTGCTTAGGGCCTAATTAAATTGAGGAGGCTGACCTTGAATTTACTATTCTCTGGCCTCTGCCTCCAGGGCCCCTGGGATTATATATGTGCACCAAGGTGCTCAACTTCTTTATTGTTCTTAACTGGATTTAGAAAACATAGCCACAAATCAGGCCAGCCAAAACAAATTTCAAAATTGTAACTCCCCCACCCACCCACAGGCATAGACAGGTTTAAATAGGAAAGTAGATACATACTCAAGAGAGAATGGGGTGGCTATCAGTCTCAAAAGATGAGATGCCTTTGGGGTAGAGCAAGGAATACACACTCAAGGGAGAATGCAAGGGATAATCCAGAAGGAGATAGGCCCTAAATCCTAAATCTTTTTAAAAACTATAGTCCAGCTATAAATATAAATCCTAACAAGCAGATTCTGTTTTTATTAAAGAGCTTAATGATGTGCTGAAATTATATTTTGAGGTAAGCATGCCTTTTTTCTTCTTTGTAAAAAATAAAACATTGTCACTGGCTGATAGAGCCTCACTTTCCTAGAAATTGGGCTGACTCTCCAAACTGCCTTTCTTTGTACAATGAGTTTTGTTTCTGGATATTTTGAGCAGTGGCCTGGTAATACAGCCTGTAAGCTAGCAGCTGAGTGTTGACAGTATCTTCTGTTCAGCAGTACTATTGTACAATCATTTATGTCCAGAATTTCAAACAGAGAGTTTTGGTTTGTTTTGGTCCAATTTTTTGGGAGATAGTCTTTTTTGTTTTTTGGTAGTGGTATTTGTAGATGGACAGAATGCCTTTATTTTATTTGTTTATTTTTATGTGGTGTTGAGGATTGAACCCAGTGCCTGAATAATGCTAGGCAAGCGCTCTGCCACTGAGCTACAGCCCCAGCCCCAGGGAGATAGAGTCTTGCTGTGATAGCTCAGCTAACCTCAGACTCCTGGCCTCAAGTGATCCTCCTACCTCAGTCTTCCAAGTGTTGAGACTTAAAAGCATTCACTGCCACTCCTGGCTAAGGTGATTTTAATTTTTATTCATAACAAAAGAGGTAGCTTACTAACTATGTCAATGACATATCCAAATGAAAATAAATATTCACCTCTTGTTTAATAATTTTCATCATGATCTCAACTGAACTGAGTCAGAAGTGCTAACTTAGTTTTTCCCACCATATGACTAATAGTATCATTTATGCTTTTTCCTTTCATTGAAAGTAAAATAATAGGGACTGGGGATGTAGTCAAGTGGTACAGCACTTTCCTAACATGCGTGAAGCTCTTGTCCCAATCCCTACCACTACATACACACAAAAAAATAATAATAAGGCAAAATACAATAAAATATCTATTAATTGCAAGATACAATTAAGAGTTGTTTATTTTTTGGTGGGGGGTATACTGGGGATTGAACTCAGGGCACTTAACCACTGAGCCACATCCCTGACCTTTTATAGTTTTCATTTTAAGACAGGGTCTTGCCAAGTTGCATAGGGCCTTGTTGAGTTGCTGAGGTTGGCTTTGAATTCGCAAGTCTCCTGCCTCAGCCTTCTGAGCTGTTGGGATTACAGGCATGTGCCACTGCACCTGATGGAGCTTTGCCATTATTTTTTAGCTAGTTAAAATTGAAGTTTTTTTTTTTTTTTTTTTTAAGTCTGTTGTTTGCATTTCCTCACTTGATTTGGGGGCTTTCAAGAATGTATTATAGGGGGGCTGGGGATGTGGCTCAAGCGGTAGCGCGCTTGCCAGTCCTGTGTGCAGCCTGGGTTTGATCCTCAGCACCACATACTAAAAAATAAATATTAAAATTCTCTCTCTCTCTCTCTCTCTCTCTCTCTCTCTCTCTCTCTCCTAAAAAAAACAAAATGTATTATAGGGCTAAGGATGTGGCTCAGTGGTGGAGTGCTTCTCTAGCATGTGTGAGGCCCTGAGTTCAATCCCCAGCAGTGCAAAAAATAAAAAGTGTTATGGATCAGGCTCCATGGCACACACCGATAATCCCAGCAACTCAGAAGATTGAGAAAGGAGTCTTAGCAACTTGGCAAGACCTGTCTGAAAATAAAAAGGCTGGAGATGTGGTTCATTTGTAAAGTGCCCCTGGTTCAATCCCCAGTACCATTGGGGGAAAAAAAAAAGTAAAATAAAACCAGAAACCCTAGTAGGAAATTAAATCACAGTTTTTCCATATTTGACCTCTAATACCTGCTAGCCATTGGCTTGAAATAGAGAATGGGCAGTGTGATGAAGAGGGAACTACTGGAAAGAATCACTAAATGTATGACAGCTTAGCAAGGATAGGCCCTGCTTGGGAGGCATGGAAAATTGAGGGATGTTTCCAGGTATGGGAGTCATCTCTGAGCCTGGTGACCTGGCCCCAGGTCATTTCTCAGGGCCTTATTTCTTCCTTTAAAAAGTGTAGTAATAGCATTTAGGTCTTTTTGAATGATATCAGCAAATTCTGGAATCAATCATTTTCCCTTATAAGAGGGAAAAGGTTACAGATGTAGGTAGGAATATGCTAGAGAAGTCTTTCTCACTTAACTCAGCACCTCAGCCATTCTCATGAACTGTACTACTGTGTCCTTGTCCTCTCTCTTACTGCATATTAGCCCATAAGCAGCTTGTAAAAGGTAAGCTAATATTCATAGACATTGTTTGTGAAAATTAATAAGGCTTAAAAAATGATTTTGAGCTTCTTGAATGAAAGGAACTTTGAATGTGAAATTGATATAACCTTCAACATGTCATTTTGGTTGAATAATCATAGTATTATTGACCTCCTACTGTACATTTTTTTTTTTTTTTTTTTTGTACTGGGGATTGAACCCAGGGCACTTAACCACTGAGCCACATCCCCAGCTCTTTTTTATATAAAAACTTAGAAACGGTCTCACTGAGTTGCCAAGTACCTCACTAATCTGCTGAGGCTGGCTTTGAATTCCTGATCCTCCTGCCTCAGCCTCCCAAGTTGCTGGGATTACAGGCATGCGCCACCGCTCCCAGTTCCTCCTGTACATCTTATGATAATTAATTGCTCATTTGTGTGTATCATTTGTATTCCTTGAAAAATTTTATTCACTATAGGTTCAAAATCATTAATATGAAACAAAATCTTTAGTAAATACCACATATGCCTTTGCCATGGCATTGATTAGGTTTTATAGAGTTAAATAGGCCAAATGGGAAGTGGTAACCTGTCATCCCAGTGACTTGGGAGGCTGATGCAAGAAGATCAAGAGTAGTAATATCAGTCTTCTCAAGAAATGGGCAGATATTTAAACATAGGGATTGCAATTAGCATGTCTCTAATTTGAGCCCATCTGAAAGAGAAGTAACAGGGTTTTGTCTTTGTGTCCCTGAATTTTGTACCATACCATCTTGTAGAACTAATGTTATTATTTTTGATTTAGAGCTTATATAGGAAAAGCAAAACAAAAACCAGATTCGATTATGAGATGAGTATTAGCCATATGGTATAAAGTTCTGGTCAGTAGATATTTGGCTGAAAGTATGAAGGCTTGGTATGTGAGGCAAATACTCTACCAACTGAGCTGTATCCCCAGCCCTGAAGCATTTCTCTTAAGAAAATAGTACAGTATGTATGATGGGATAAGGTGAAGGAAGTGGTTCAATTTGGGTTTTGTGCCAGGCATGGTAGCACACACCTCTAAGCCCAGTGACTCAGGAGGCTGAGGCAGGGGGATTGTAAGTTCTAGGCTCAGCCCAGAAAATTAGGCCCTGTCAGGGGATTTTTTAAAAAATAGTAAGACTGAAGGACTAGGGATGTAGCTCAGTGATAAAGCACCTCTGACTTCAATATCCCCACACACACAACAACAAAAAATATATTTTAAGCTTTGTTTTTGTTTTATATTTTGTGGTACTGGGTAAATCCAGGGCCTCTCACCTGCTAGGCAAACACTACATCCCCAGTCCTTTTTCTAATTTTATGAGACAGGGTCTTGCTAAGTTGTCTAGGCTGCCATTGAACTTGTGATTGTCCTGCCTCAGTCTCCCAAGTATATTTCTGACTTCTGACTTTTAAAAATAAACTAAAGGATATACTTAGTCTAATTTCTAAAGTGTTTAAGGAGCTTGGTCTGGCTGGGTGTGGTGGTGCGTGCAATTTAGTAAGACTATCTCAAAAGAAAATATTAAAAAAGTGCTGGCTTGGGCTGGGATTGTGGTTCACTGGTAGAGCTCTTGTCTAGCACAGGCGGAACCTGGGTTCCATCCTCAGCACCACATAAAAATAAAGGCATTGTGTTGTGTCCATCTACACCTAAAAAATAAATAAAGTGCTAGGGGTATGGTTCAGTGGTTTGGCGACCCTAGGTTCAATCTCTGGTATCAAAACAAAAAACCCAGAAGCTTGGCCTTTCTAAATATGTCACTATATGTAAGTATAAATCCCTTGAACAGGAGTATTTTGCGGGGAGGAGGTTTATAAAAATCAAAGCAGTATTTCTTTTTCCTATTTCATTAAGGTTGCTGTTGAAGAAATCTGGTTGCAGAACACCACGTATTGAATTGGAAGAGATGGGACCTTCATTGGATCTGGTTGTGAGGAGGACACACCTGGCGTCAGATGACCTTTATAAATTATCCATGAAAATGCCAAAAGCTCTCAAGGTATGTGACCTATAACTTGGTGCCATATTTATTTTTATATTCCACCCTTCTTTCCAAAAGGATTTGCAATGTATTAAAGGACATAAATAAAAAGATAAATAAATAAAACTAGAGTCACAGAGCCAGGAAAAGGAGAAAAAGCCAAAAAGATAACCATAAAGAATAATAAAAAGAGTTACAGAAACCAAGCATCAAGGTATGGCACACACTTATAATCCCAGCTCCTTGGGAGGCTGAGTCAGGAGGATAGCAAATTTGAGGCCAGCTTGGTAACTTAGACTTTGTCTCAAAAATAAAATAAAAAGGTTTGGGAATGTAGCTCAAAAGTAGAGCTCACCCCTGGGTTCAATCATCAGTTCAACAAACAAAAACAGGCATCAAGTTTAGCTTAGAGCTTTCTGGTACCCAGGACTGACATTTTTAGCAAAAAAGAATCATTAAAGGCATTGTGAAGACTGGGGATTTAGAGCAAGGATGTATAAACTATATGTGCATAAAATATGTTTTGATTTTTAAGTGGTTTTTAGAAAGTAGACGTTACCTCTGGAATGATATTAGAGATGGAAAAATGATAGTCACAATTTCTTAAACTCAACTTGGAGATTCTCTTGATGTATGACAGCAGTTAGTGTTTTCTCACAGTGTGGTCTGACAATTTTCCTGGGAATTATTAGAGACACACAATATTGGGCTGCACCTTAAACCTACTGAATTAGAATCTGCATTTTAACAGGATTCCCAAGTGATAAGTATGGATGGTTATGTTTGAAAAGAAAGGTATATAATGCTATACAATGTACCATTGAGGGGACACTCATTGATGAAAATTGTTACTAAGATAGTTGTTGAGCTCTTGTTTTTTTAGCAATTTATTAAAGTAAAATGCCATTTAAAAAGGAAAAAAAAAAAAGATATGCACACACTCACACGTTTTTCCCTTTGTTTTGTAGCCAAAGAAGAAGAAAAATATCTCCCATGATACTTTTGGTACAACTTATGGAAGGATTCATATGCAAAAACAAGACCTAAGCAAACTACAAACTAGGAAAATGAAGGGGTTGAAAAAACGACCTGCAGAAAGGATAACAGAAGATCAGGAGAAAAAATCAAAGAGAATGAAAAAACATTAGTGAATTTAGACAACCAGTGTAGTTTTATTCTAGTCTCTTAAAAGAGTTGTCAAGCTTCAGTACATCCAGTTTCTTATAAGATTTTATCATAGAGCTGGGGATGCAGCTCAGTGGTAGAGTACTTGCCTAGCTTGCAGGATGTTTAGTCCTCAGCAGCACGGGTGCACATGCACACACACACACACACACACACACACGATTTTATCATATATTTTTATAACATAATAACTATATATATTATTATGAACAATAATACAAAGTAGGCCTGTTACTTATACAGTTAAATCCTGGTGTACTGTCTTCTCTCTGATGTGATATCCCCTGCCTCTCAAAACTTCTCACTGGGTGAATGAAGGAGAAGGGATCTCCACAACCATTGGTGTTATTTAAGTTTCTAGGTTGGGTCTTGGATAAACGGAGAAAGCAATGGGAAGCAGAAGTGAATCAAAGGAGGTATATATACATGTACAATCTCAATATCAACTACCTGGAATGTCAACCCCTATCTCCTATGTATATCTACAACATAATTTTTATTTTTTACTTTTTTGTTATTTTATCTGAAATTCTACCTGCTAAGATTCATTTGCGATTTTAAAACACAGATCCTTGAGACCGATGTCTTTTACCTGATCATTGACCTGTAATTAATTATTTGACATGATTGTGGGGCTGGGAGTGTGGCTCAGTTGTACAGCACTTACGTAACATGTTTCCCAACACCCCAAAATTTATGTTTTTGACTTAAAGAAAAAAAAAAAAAGTAGAGGACTGGGAATGTAGCTTAGTGATAGGGTGCTTATAGCAGGCATGCATGAATGCTGTGTTCAATTCTTGTTTTTGTTTTTTTTTTTTTTTGGTGCTGGAGATTGAACCCAGGGCCTTGTGCATGCAAGGCAAGCACTCTACCAAATGAGCTATGTCCCCAGCCCTAAATTCTCATTTTTTGGGGAAAAAAAAATTATAGTCACTTTGTGTGTGTGTGTGTGTGTGTGTGTGTGTGTGTGTGTGTGCGCGCGCACTGGGAATTGAACACAGACTTGCTCTATCACTGAGCTACATCCCTAACTTTTTTGTTTTATTTTGAAGCAGAGTCTTGCTCAGTTGCTGAGGCTGGCTTTTTTTTTTTTAAAGAGAGAGTCAGAGAGAGAGATTTTTAATATTTATTTTTTAGTTTTTGGCAGGCACAACATCTTTGTTTGTATGTGGTGCTGAGGATTGAACCCGGGCCGCATGCTTGCCAGGCGAGCGCGCTACCACTTGAGCCACATAACCCAGCCCCTGAGGCTGGCTTTGAACTTGTAACCCTCCTGCTTCAGCCTCCCAAATCACTTGAGATTATGGGCATGCATCACTGCAGTAGTCATAATTTCTTGGCCTAAACACAGGAAATTCTCTTGATGAATGACAATGCTGTCTGGTATATAGTTTTGCTTCTCACAGTGTAGTCTGACAATTGCCTGACCCCAAAAGATATGCTGCTATTATGTGGAATTCCACCACTTCTCTGAGACAAAGGACTTTTTTTTGTTGGGGAGGTGGTACTGCCCTATTTTGTATTTTTATTTAGAGACAGGGTCTCACTGAGTTGCTTAGCACCTTGCTGTTGCTGAGACTGGCTTTGAACTTGGAATCCTCCTGTCTCAGCTTCCTAAATCACTGGCACTACAGGTATATACACCACATCTGGCTACAAACACTTGAAAGACAATATCCTATTACAGAAAACCAGCCATCTGTGGATTAAAATTGAAGTTATTATATAGTAAATTGTATGGTAGGTCTTGCTGATGGAGACGGGTTAAGAAGGCATGGCAGGGTCCCTTATACAGCTGGTGAAGCCCATTGTTTACCTCCTTAATCACTATCTCCATTGGTATTGCCTGACCTGATGAACTAGGGGTCAGAAGTCAAAGAAATGCATCCAGTTTCTGATACCCTTCTTCCTAGCTATTGTTCATTTCTTGCTATGACTTAGTGACACCCTGTCTAAAAATTCACATTAAGAAATAAAAGAGGACTAGGAATTTAGCTCAATGGTAAGTGCCCCTGAGTTCAGTTCTGGGTACCCTGAAAGTGGGGGAAAAAGTATGGTGGTGCATATCAGTTATCCCAGTGACTGTGGAGGCTGAGGCAGGAGGATTGCAAGTTGAAGGCCAACTTTTTGGATTCTCAGTGAGAACCTGTCTTGAAATTTTAAAAGGGAGGAATTGGGGAAGTAGCTCAATTGTGAAAGGACCTTGGGTTCAATCCCCTATCAAAATAAATGTGGGTGTTTTCAAAAGTAATCTTTCTTCATTTTAGATTGGTAATACATCCCTCCATTACTATGTAAATCGTGGGGGTGGGGCAGGTACTGGGGATTGAACCCAGGGACTTGCCCTTACTATGCAAAAATACTCTAGCTGAGCTACATACCCAGAGCCCTCCCTTTTAAAATTTTTACTGTGAGGCAACATCTTACTAAATTGCCAAGGCTGACCTTGAACTTGTTATTCTGCTTCAGCCTCCCTAGAGAATGTGTCCTCCTTAGAAGTATTATATAATATTACCGAAACCTGTCTTGTAGTTGTTGAAACATCTGGAACCCTTGTTTCACCATTTATATGACTTTTGGATGCAGGGTCAATATTCTGATTTCTAGTTGTCCTTGAACTTCACAAAACAGCTTATATAAATGGGAGACTGTATTCATCCCAGAGGAGGTAAATGACCTGACTATAAGTTTTCTTTAGATTTTGGTGGATGAGGTAGATTTTTTTCCCCCTGCTGCAGTCTGGCTGGGCACAAAATCACGAGCCACTCACAGCCTTGTAGATTCAAACAGCAATTCTTTATTCCTGATCTCACACTGACACTCTACAATCACGTTCTGGGGAAATCCACGTTCTCTTCCCAAATCCACCTCCTCTGCCTCCCAAAAACTCTCTGAATCCCGGTAGAGACTCAAGGGGAAGACAGGCAGCAGGATACGCCCTATTCCCAGCAGGAATAATCTTAAACCTGGAACAGCCCTAAACCCGGATCCGCCCTGGTCCTTGAGCAAGGTCACCTTACATGCAATGTTACTGCAAAATGTCCTATTTCCACGAGTCCTTCCACTAAGCAACATGGGGTACGCTGGCAAGGAAATTGTCATACCTACTTGGCTAATGGCTCCCAGCATCCCCCTATGGAAAATCCAACGTAGAACACTGATTACCAAATTTAAGATGTATGTGGTGACACAACGCACTCAATCCCAACTACCAGGGAGGCTGGAGCAGGAGGATCTCAAGTTTGAAGCTAGCCTGGTCAATTAACCAAGACCCTGTCTCTAAATAAAAAGGGCTGGGGGTATAGCACTAGCTGTATGAGGTCTGGTGTCAACTACAGTACTGCCAAAAGAAGGAAGGAGAAGGAAAAATATTAATGTTCAATAATCTGATAATCTAGCAGCTTCTAATTTCTCTTTATATTTTTAGTTATTTCAGGGCCCTCATTACCCCCACTCATGAGAGGGTGGGGACAGAATGATTCAAAAAAGCTTTAAGACAAAGCTTTAAGTTAAAACCACTACTCAAATTTGACCAATAACAAAGGAGCATTTTTTTTTCTTTCAGAAATTGGTAGTTTTTCCACCATAAAATTAAGAGATATTGCAAAAATACAATCTTCGCATGATGTTCTTTTTAGCAGGATTGAACCCAGAGGTACTCTGCCACAGAGCCACATCCCCACCCTTTTTTATTTTTTATTCTTTTATTTTTTAAAATTTTGAGATAGTCTCCCTAAATTGCAGAGACTTACCTCTAACTTCCCAATCTCTCCTTCCTCCACCTCTCAAGTTTCTGAAATTACAAGGACTGGTGACCCTAGGCCTGGCCCAGCATAGTAATGCATTCTTTAAAAAAAAAATTTTTTTTTGTAGTCGTAGATGGACAGAATGCCTTTATTTGTTTATTTTTATGTGGTGCTAAGGGTCGAACCCAATGCCTCACACATGCTAGATATTTGCCCTGGAGTCATGCCCTCCCACCTAACTGGGACCCTGAGCTGCACACTCATACCTCTGGATGCAGATCAAGCAGAAGGGACTTGTGACCAGAGTTGGAGCTAAGCAAAAGTTGAGGTTTATGCTCAGGTTTAAGGATTCTTCTGTCCTTCAAACACTACGGGTAAAGACAGGAAGAGGTTCTTGGAAGGTAGAGCACAACATATATAAGTGCAACCATTGGGCTCAATGGGTGGGTCAGTGGTAGAGCCTAACCAGCATGCATGAGGCCCTGGGTTTGATCCTTAGCACTGAAAAGAGAAAAATCTTGAGCAGTTTATTTTCCTACTCTCTTAGTTCCCCGCCAGAGTCACTTATATGTGGAAGGAAATGGCACAGTGACTTGACTTGACTGAATATGGACATCACTTCAGATGAGACAGCTTGTAGCAGTACATCTAGCTTGTCCTTTCAGAGGGAGCCCTAGGTATTAAGGCACTGAGGGAAAGTGCATGAGAATTTTTTGTAGGCACTTAGGCCCCTTTTCCAGCCATTTCTTGTCATTTAGCCTATGCCACAAATATGTCCTGAGTTGTACCCTCAGTACCTTCTTTCATTTAGGGATCCTTGGGGAAGGATCAGAATCTAGAAGACTCAGTAAGTAAATGCTGCAAAGGTAAGGGAAATCCTCTGGCGAATTTAGGGCTGAAGAATCACAATGGAGACTTGGGAACAAGTGGGAGTGGCAAAGGGTGGGGGGGCAAGAATTTGCATTAGAAGAAAACTACACACCTGGGCTGGCCGTGTGGCTCAGTGGTAGAGTGCTTGCCTAGCACATGTAAGGCACCAGGTTCAATTACCAGCACTGCATATAAATAAAAACAAAGGTTCATCAACATCTTAAACATATTTAAAGAAAACTACACACTTGATGTTGAGAGCTTAGCTGAGGTTTAAAAGGACAAAGGCAATTAAAGATACAGGGGAACGGGCTGGTGTTTTAGCTCAGTGGTAGAGCACTTGCCTGGCACATGTGAGGCACTGGGTTTGATCCTTGGCATCACATAAAAGTAAATGAAGGTATTGTGTCCATCTACAACTAAAAATACTTTTTTTAAAAAAAATATAGTGGACAAAGCCACGAGCAATACCAATTAGTGGCATGGTTCTCTGAGAGCAGTGTCAAAGTTAATAGCTTTGATATAATTCAGTGGTAGAGCACTTGCCTAGCTTGCATAATGTCCTGGGTTTCATCCCCAGCACCAAAAATTATTTTAAAAAAGGAGAGGACAATAAGTGAGGCTTGGCTTTGTGATAGTACAGTCTTGTGCTGCATAATGACATTTTGGTCAATGACAGACTACATGAGTGATGAGATTGTATCACCTAGGGACATCTTAGTCATCTGTATAAGTATGGTGTTCATACAACAACAAAATTGTCTTACAATGCATTTCTCAGAAGTGTCCCTAAATTAAGCATTATAGGACTGGTGTTATGCTTGAATTTGGGACCCCCAAAAGACCACCAGAGACCAAGATCAATGTAAGCAGCAAAGAGGTGTTTGTTGCAAGCTAGCTCGGTCCTCCGCGCACACACAGCAACTGGTGACGCTGAGAGGCCCCGAGCCCAGGGTTGGTTTGCAGCAGTTTTATACATTCTTTGGGGAAGGCAGGGACCCCACATACATCATAGCATCTCTTAGCAAATCATCACAGACCACGGGAAAATCAACAACTCTAAAACATGATTAGCACATTCACTGTCGGGAAAAGTTGGGTAGGGGTGATTGGCTAGGGTTCTCACCCTACTGAGTTGTTTGTCTGTAAATAATTGGACAGATCTGCAGTGCCAGGTGTCCCTGATTCAGTTACCCTAGGTGAGGACCCATAGCAACACCCTAGCAACCACCAATCAGAGTGGGACAGGGAAAATACCTGAAATGCCAGATGACCCTCCCAATAGTTTTGGTGATTGATAGCAAGTTAGGAAACCGTGTAGTTTAGCATGTATACCCCTCACGACTTAAATCAATCAGTTCAAAAGTATTCACCTCTTGATCTCACCAATCACCTTTACCCAACTTGTTCCCACCAGTAAATGTGCTAATCAATGTTAAGAGTTGTTGTTTGATTTTCCCACGGTATGAAATGATTTGTTGTGTGATGTTGTGACTCATAGAGTATCCCCAAAAACCTATAAAATCTCACTGAACAAAGGACCAGGACTCACTCCTTGGGACTACTGCGTTGGAAATGGTTGTGAGTCCAGGCTCCAGCTTGCAATAAAGACTCTTGTGTGCTTGCATTGGATTCGGCTCCTGGAGGCCTATTGGGGGTCCCACGAATCTGGCATTACAAAGGATTGTGAAGTGTCCATTTTTTGTTCAGAAAACACTCTTGGATTGAGACAGAGGGCCTCAAATGGCATTAACTTGGTACCCTAAACTGTATTAAGAGGTATTCCCAATATTCTAAAAACATCTCTTGAAATATAATCCCTCTGAAGTCAAGGGCAACTTCCTCATACAGAGTATCAAAGCTCCAAATTGTTTTAACTTCTAAACTACTCAAGGGCAGAAAATAGAAACTACCCCCTGCATTGGCCAGGGTTATCGGCACGTTCTCTGTCCAACTCAGCCTCACTAAATCTACATACGTATGTTTTCTGCCTTTTGTCCCCACTCTACTTTTTTTTCCCCCTCTTATAAAAGCTTTCCTCAACCTTGAGCTTTTTGAAGATGGCAACTTGAGGGCTGGAGATTTAGCTCAGTGGTAGAGCATCTGTCTAGCATGGGCTCAATACCCATTGCTAAATGGAAAAAAAAAAAAAAAAAAGATGGTGATTTAAGCCAAAAATTTCCTCTATCCTGCTTCAAATCTGCTTTTGAAAAATGAGGCCTTTTTTTTTTTTTTTCACCAATTTGGCTCAGAATATTTGTGGAGCACTATCTGTGGTAGAATTTAGCTTCTTGCCCTTATGCACTGACAGTTCTACTCCATAATACTTTGGCTAAGTTTTTGCTGCATTTACTGAAGCATATCATTAGGATTGTAATTTACCATATTTTATGGAATCCTCTTTATAAATATCTGCAGGAGAAAACTAATACTTTGTTTTCAGTACTAGGAATGATTGTGGTGCTTCCAGAGAGTCTAAGACTAATCTTTAAAATAGCTTTATTGAGATACAACTCCTATGCCATAAAATTCACCCATTTAAAATGTAGAGTTCAAGCTGGGCATGCTGGTGCACACCCATAATTCCAATGATCTGGTGAAGCCAGAATTAACAGGCAGTCAGTGTAGATAGGTAAATCGAGTCATGTCAGATCTGGAGGCCAATTTTGAATGAGTCTGGGAAGTTGGAGACTGTCCCCTGAGGGATTTTATCAAGAACCTGCCCCCACTCCAACCTGTTGCCAAGGTAACCTTTCCCCTCCTTACAGGGAGCTATAAGGTTGTTAATGTGTCCTTGGCTATTCCATCCTGCCCTTCCCTCTTCAGCCCACCAGTTTCCGACCTTTTGGCTACCCCACTGAGCATTCCTGGGCCTTGTTACATATGCAGGAGGGAGAAAGATAAAAGAAGGAAAGGCAGAAGAACAAAGGAATCCTAGGACATATAAGAAGGGCAGAACACCTCCCCCTCTTGGGATACCAGGATACCAACTATGGCCCCCTTTTCCCTCCCGGGAGAAGTCTTTTTAAATAAACTCTGCTTCATATCCTTGCCTTGGTGTGCTTCTCTAATGTTCAAACTTCAGCATGTGGGGAAGCAGGACTCATTACGGATGACCAGCAGTATCACTGGGAGATTGAGGCAGAGGATTGTGAATTCAAGGCCAACCTCAGCAACTTAGTGAGACTCTGTCACAAAATAAAAAATAAAAAGGATGGGCTGGGGTTTTAACTCAGTGGTAGAGCACTTTCCTGGCATGTGTGGGGCACTGGGTTTGATCCTTGATGTTGGGTCTGCAGGCCAATCAGAAGCTGATATGGCAATGAAGCCAATTTACAGATAGGTAGTTAGTGTAGTTAGGTAAATTGGGTCAAATATCGAATAAGATAAATAAAATGGAGGCCATTATTGAGAATGGAATCCAGGAAACCAGAGCTGCACTTCGGGAAATTGAAATGTTAATGTCCCCAAGGCCAAGAGCCCATCCTAAGGAAATGTTAATGAAGCAGCTCCCAGTAAACAAGGAGGTGCTAATCAAAGCTGCCCCAGGCCCTTCCTGCCCAGATTACTCCTGCAGCCCACCTATCCCCCAACTTTTGGTCCTTCCCACCTGCATTCCATCACTGCAAGATAACAGAAAACAAAGGACAGGAATGTGGGAAAGCTGAAAGAAGACCTTAGCTGTAAAAGAGGGAAGACATCCCCCTTCCACGGATTCCACCTCTTGGGTCCCCTTCTTCCTCCAGTGCTGGGAGCCACAGCCAATTAATATGATGCATGGCATTTTTGATTGAAAGGTGATGCCAGCTAGCCATTGAGATGATATGATTATGTTAAAAATTAAATTCATATGGATACCGGACTCCTGCTGCGGGACTCCTGGAGAGTTCCCATTGGTTGGGAAAGTGCAGTAGGAGGGAATTCCGGGGAGGCGCTTGCGCTAGAGTTCCGGGAAGGAACCAGCAGAACGCCGCGTGGGTGGATCGGGAAGCTTCCCGGGCACGGGCGTGCTATTGGCGGTTTTTTCAAATAAAGTTTGTTCCTGTTTGAGTGGCTCGTGATCTTGTGCCCAGCCAGACAGCGGCAACTGGTGGCCCGTACGGGGAGCGCCTGAAGCTTGGAGGTGAGTAAAATTGCTCGCCCCTGAGGGAAGGCGACAGAATGGGTGACCATTTCAAAAAACAATGTGTTCTTCTTTTGATCTATTTTGTTTTTGTTTCAAGCTGCCTATCCCTAGAATTTTCTCAGGCAAACTGGAAAAAATGGTTGGCTCAAGGCTTGAAGTTGTTTGGCCCGGAGAAAGAGAAAATTGATACAACTATTCTTTGCTCCGTTTTTGTTTCATTCTGTTTCGGCTTTGTTTTATGCTACCTTACTGGGTTGCGTTACCTTTATAGTAGATTAGAAACTAGTAAAAAACAAACCGAAAAACTGTTAAGTAAATTGTTAGAGGTCCAAACTGTGGTAGAAAACATGTCAGGTCAAGCAAAAGAGAAGGTCTCTCCAGCTAGTCAGACAGAGGAAAATTTGAAGAAAGAAAGCTTAGAGGAAAAACGACCATCAGTTGGGGAGTTACAACAGGAGGCTGCTACTAACTCCGTTCTATCACCAGAGGGCGTAATTCAACCAACAGCTCCATCTGCAGCTGAGCGGCCCTCAATTCCTGTAGTTAATGCACAAAATCCTAAGGCAAGATCCCAAAGACTAGCATGCCCTGTACTTGAGCAGGCAGGAGGGCAACGAATTCACCGCGCTCTAGATTTCAAAACAGTAAAGCAATTAAAGGAGGCTGTAACAACCTATGGCCCGCAAGCACCCTTCACCATAAGCATGGTCGAATCTATTACCAACTTAGACATGACACCAGCAGATTGGGCTAACATGTGTCGATCTGTGCTAAATGGAGGACAATATTTGTTATGGAAGGTTGCCAATGAAGAATTCTGCATGGAGACAGCTAGGCGAAATACAGCAGCCGGTTACCCTCAAAGAAATCTGGAGATGTTGTTAGGAAAGGGACCTTATGAGGGTCAACGGCAACAAATTGAATATGATCCTGGTGTATACGCACAAATTGCTGCAGATGCAGTTAGGGCATGGAAAACTTTACAGGGGCATGGAGATTTACAAGGACAGTTATCTAAGGTAATACAAGGAACTAACGAACCTTACGCTGAATTTGTAGATAGGCTTATTCAGACAGCTTCTAGAATATTTGGAGATGTAGAACAAGCAATGCCATTTATAAAACAACTGGCTTATGACCAAGCAAATCGTTGCTGCAGAGAGGTCATTAGACCATGGAAACATGAAGATTTAAACACATATATTAAATTATGTAGAGACATTAATGAACAAGGACAAGTCTTAGCAGCAGTACAACAGGCTTTAGATGCCAGGCCAAAAACATGCTACAATTGTGATCAGACAGGACATTTTAAAAGGAATTGCCCCATAGGAGGAGGGATTAACAAAGCTAGGTATCAAAGGAATAGAATACCAGGTATTTGCCCACGATGCCGTAGAGGGAGACATTGGGCTAATGAATGCCGTTCTCAAACTACCATAGAGGGCACTCCGTTATCAAAAAACGGACAAGGATCAAGTGTTTACCCACGATATCGTGGAGAAAGGCATCAGGCTCCATTGCCAAAAAACGGACTGGAGGGCCCAATGCTCCGGGGCCCAAAACCACAAATATACGGGGCAATGGAGGAACCCAGCAGCACCATCAAGGTAGTGCCCAGGACACATTATCCATTAAATCCCTCATCAGACAAACTAGAGGGAGCGCAGGGCTGGACATCTGCGCCTCCGCAAGAGCAGTACTAACTCCAGAGATGGGAATTCAAATCATTCCCACAGGAGTAAAAGGACCTCTTCCCCAAGGAACGGTAGGCTTATTATTGGGACGCAGTTCTTCCACACTAAAAGGACTTATGATAAGTCCCGGGGTAATTGATCCCGATTATGAAGGTGAAATAAAAATTATAGCTAGTTCTCCAAGAGGCATATCAGTTATCTCACCAGGGGATAGAATAGCACAGTTACTAATAATACCCAGCCTACATGATAAATTTTCTAGTCGTACTGTAGAAAGAGGTACCAGGGGATTGGGCTCCACAGGTGTAGATTGGGCTATGCTGTCTTTAAATTTAGATTCTCGCCCCATGCTAAAACTAAATATTCAAGGATACGACTTTAATGGGCTACTGGACACAGGTGCAGACCTTAGCATCATATCTAGTAAGGAATGGCCAAAACATTGGCCATTACAACAAGCCACTCAAATGCTTCGAGGCCTAGGAGTGGCTACTAATCCCCATAGAAGTGCAATGGTATTAGATTGGAAGGATCCTGAAGGATGTGAGGGAACTATACAGCCATATGTATTGGATCATCTTCCTATAAATTTATGGGGACGAGATGTCCTAGATCAATTGGGTTTAACGTTAACAAATAACATCAATCCTAATGCGCCCACTACTAGGGCTAAACAAGGTTTTAAAAAAGAAAAAAGATTAGGAAAACAAGGACAAAATATAGCAGCACCAATTCAAATAGATCAAGGAACAGACAGACATGGGTTGGATTTTCAGAAAGGGCCACTGAGACAATAAAAATTACTTGGAAATCAGAAAGACCAGTGTGGGTTCCTCAGTGGCCCCTGACTAAAGAAAAGATACAAGTAGCCCATGATCTGGTTAAACAACAATTAGCGAAAGGACATATACAACCTTCCATATCTCCCCATAATACTCCCATTTTTGTTATTAAAAAGAAATCTGGTAAATGGAGATTATTACAAGATTTAAGAGCCATTAATAATGAGATGGTTATTATGGGACCTGCTCAATCAGGGATTCCCCAATTGTCTGCTTTACCAAAAACCTGGTATGTTTTAGCTATAGATATTAAAGATTGTTTTTTTTCAATTCCTATTCATCCTGAGGATAGTCCACATTTTGCATTTACTATCCCTGCACTAAATCATGAAGGTCCTGATCAGAGATATGAATGGAAAGTACTCCCTCAGGGGATGGCTAATAGTCCAACTATGTGTCAAATTTATGTTAACAAAGCAATCCAACCACTTAGAAATCAAAATCCTGAACTACAAATATTTCACTATATGGATGATATGTTATTGGCACATAAAGATAAAAACACACTGCTAGAATGTTATGCCACACTTACAAATTTATTAAAAGGTTATAATCTAGAGATAGCAATAGATAAAGTACAATTAAATCTTCCAATTAATTATCTAGGAGTTCTGTTATCCTCAACCATGGTCCGTCCACCAAAAATTCAAATACGAGTAGATCAACTCAAATCACTTAATGACTTTCAAAAGTTATTGGGAGACATAAATTGGATAAGGCCTTATCTAGGCATACCAACAGGAGAGCTAGGACCTTTATTTGATATCCTAAAAGGTCCATCAGATCCAAATTCACCCCGCATGTTAACGCCTGAAGCAAGAAAGGCATTAAAAATCATTGAAACATATATGGAAAATATGCACTTGGATAGAATTGATATAAGTTTGCCTTTATTATTTATTGTACTACCAACAAAAAATATTCCTACAGGAGTATTTTGGCAAGAAGGTCCATTATTGTGGATACATTTATCTTATTCTCCTAATACTATTCTTACTAGATATCCTGAGGCTGTAGGACAATTAATACTCAAAGGAATAAAAGCAGCAAAGGGAGTGTTTGGGATTTCTCCCAATAAAATTATTACTCCATATACTATGGATCAAATTGATGAGTTAGCCAATGAGTTAAATACTTGGGCAATAATCATGTGTAAATCTAATGTTTCATTTGATAATCACTTGCCATCTAATCCTTTGTTGTCTTTTTGGTCTAAGCATCCTGTAGTTTTTCCAAAAATGACAAGAAAGACCCCTATCATGAATGCTCCAAATATATTCACTGATGGGTCAAATAATGGTACAGCAGCAGTAGTTACCCCTGATCAAACTTTTACATTTTTAGTACCCAAACAATCAGCTCAAAAGGTAGAGCTTAATGCAGTATTACAAGCTTTTATGATGTTTAAAGATTCCGTATTTAATTTATTTTCTGATAGTCAATATGTAGTTAATGCTATAGTATCCCTTGAAGATGCAGGTAGGATTTCCCCTTCTTCTACTGTTTTCTCTTTGTTTTCCACTATACAAAGTCTAATCTGGGACAGAAAAGATCCATTCTTTATAGGACATATCAGGGCACATACAGGATTGCCTGGAGCCCTTAGTTTGGGCAATGATTTAGCAGATAAATCTACACATGACATACATATTTTCTCCACAATAGAAGAAGCTATAAATTTTCATAAAAGGTTTCATGTCAATGCTAATACTTTACAAAAACGTTTTAAAATAACTAAAGAACAAGCCAGACATATAATAAAACAATGTCAAAATTGTGTGACATTTTTACCACAAGTTAATCTTGGAGTCAATCCTAGAGGACTGATACCTAACCATATTTGGCAGATGGACGTCACACACTTGCCAGAATTTGGAAAATTAAAATATTTGCATGTTACAGTTGATACTTCTTCTGGATTTTTGATGGGCTCCCTTCATGCCGGAGAAAAAACTAAAGATGTTATAGCTCATTGCTTACAAAATTTTGCCACTGTGGGCGTTCCAAAACAGTTAAAAACAGATAACGGTCCCGGTTATGCTTCTACCTCTTTTAAACAATTCTGCTCATCATTTGGCATTACTCACATAACAGGAATTCCATACAATCCACAGGGACAAGGCATAGTTGAAAGAGCTCATCAAACTATTAAAATGTACTTATTAAAACAAAAGGAGGGAATTGGAAAGGGGTATATATCCCCCAAAGATAAACTTAAAATAACCCTCTTTACTCTAAACTTTTTAAATTTGGATTCATCAGGACTTAGTGCTGCGGAAAGGCATATGTATCCAAAAAATGTGCATAAGCCTAAAGTTCTTTGGAAAGATATTCTAACAGGACAATGGAAAGGTCCTGATCCAGTGATTGTCTGGAGTCGGGGCTCTGTCTGTGTGTTTCCACAGGGAGAACAGCAACCGATTTGGATTCCAGAAAGACTAACTAAAACGATTTCTACAGATCAAAAAGAAGATGATTTGACTCAAATCCATAACAGCTGATATCCAGAACTCCAGCTTGGCCATTCTTACATCTGCGACTGATTAACCAGGATGCTTTTTTCAATATCTATTTTATTATTGCATTTTTCCATATCATAAGGTTCTATTTTATTTTTGAGCTCATACAGACCTAGGTTGATGTTTTTCTGATCAGTTTTATTTTTTGACTGTGGAGTTTTTAACATTGCAATGGAGATTTCACCTAGGTGAAACTACAAGGCCTTTACTATTGTCTTATGTGTTGTATGTTATATGTGCACACTTCTGTTTTGTGTTATGTGTCTATATGTGCGTATGTCCATAGATCATATATGAGGAGTGCTCATAAAAAAAATGGATCCAAGTACTTTTTATTATTCACGTAATTTTAATGGTTTAATTTAAATTGGGTAAACAGCTGTTAAAAATTATTTTAATATGTGTACAAATAAGCAGGTTAACAAATCTGTTTGTTTATTTTCATCTTTCCTTTTCATTATATTTAATAATTCTGTTCAAGATAATGTAAATTGTTCTAAAAAAAAAAAAATGTTTTCTTAGTACCTGTTAAAATGTTACATTTTTTTTCTTTCTCTCTTTAACATCATTGTCAGAATTCCTATTTTTCATCCCAGTGTCGGTGAAGACAAAGATGAAACCAAACTACAACTTCTTCAATAATTATCACAACAAACTGTATAAACTGATACATCAATGATCTTGGGAGGAAATGGACATATTGATAGATTCCTCCACTTTGAACTGCTTACAAAACTTGCCTGGACTATGTATCACTTGTATGCACTGTGATCTATCTGTTGATACAACAAAT
Source organism: Callospermophilus lateralis (assembly GCF_048772815.1). Taxonomy (NCBI): domain Eukaryota; kingdom Metazoa; phylum Chordata; class Mammalia; order Rodentia; family Sciuridae; genus Callospermophilus; species Callospermophilus lateralis. Next base: position 54,621,404 of record NC_135310.1, on the reverse strand, counting down.
TATGGTAATGCTGGCGTATCTTTGCTGATGTGTCACCAGTGATGCAATTTTCCCTAGGAGTCGTCAATTGATGTGGTGTTGTGGCATTTCTGTATCCTCCTCCCTTCTACTAGTGATGGTCTAATTTTGGGGGCCAACAGAGGTGAGGCAAAGAACCTCACCCCCCCACTGGCACCAAGGCCAAATCTGGGGGCCAACAGAGGTGAGGCAAAGAACCTCACCCCCCCACTGGTGCATAGGCCTATCCACAAGTATGGCTATTTGCTGGACCGGTAGTCAGTGACGGGTATGATCCAATTGCAATGGTATCAACCTAAGACAGGAGGCTGACGCCTAAAGGTCAGTTTTCCAATGACGGGTAAGAACCATATGTTGAATTGGACAAACCTAACAGGCACGGTCCCTAGCCACATTACTTGTTTCTTAATTAAACAGAAGGGGGGAGATGCTGGGAGCCACAGCCAATTAATATGATGCATGGCATTTTTGATTGAAAGGTGATGCCAGCTAGCCATTGAGATGATATGATTATGTTAAAAATTACATTCATATGGATACCGGACTCCTGCTGCGGGACTCCTGGAGAGTTCCCATTGGTTGGGAAAGTGCAGTAGGAGGGAATTCCGGGGAGGCGCTTGCGCTAGAGTTCCGGGAAGGAACCAGCAGAACGCCGCGTGGGTGGATCGGGAAGCTTCCCGGGCACGGGCGTGCTATTGGCGGTTTTTTCAAATAAAGTTTGTTCCTGTTTGAGTGGCTCGTGATCTTGTGCCCAGCCAGACAGCGGCACTCCAGGGAGAAGTCTTTTCTGCTGTCCTTTAATAAACATTCTACTTTCCACTCTACACTTGCCTCAGCATGCTTCTCTGGTGTTATACTTCAGCATTCAGGGAAGCAAGAACTCTTCACCCATAAACAGCGGTAACAGCAACATAGCCCAACCACTACGGTTCCATAGGCTGAAGCAATCGCCCTGTCAACTCATATCATCCCTGACCAATTTGGGACAGACACGGTGCTTCTAAACACAGCTTGGCCAACCTGCTGCCAGTAGCTGCATTTTAGATGGCCTAGGCTCTCCTACCTCCAGCTTTCCTTATCAGCACTGTTCTTGCCTTACCCACCCACGACTTCCCCAGCCTTCACCCTTTCGTGGATGGGTGAACCTCACCTGGGAGTGTCCCCCAATAAATCTTCTTTTGGTGCCTCATTCTTGTTCCATGGTTCCTGATCTTGCCACGCCCCTTTCTGCTTTATGCCAGGGATTGAGCTCAGGGGCACTGGACCACTGAGCCACGTCCCCAGCCCTATTTTGTAGTTTATTTAGAGACAGGGTCTCACTGAGTTGCTTAGCACCTTGCTAAGTTGCTAAGGCTGGCTTTGAACTTGTGATTCTCCTGTCTCGGCCTCCCAAAACACTGGGATCACAGGTGAGTGCCTCCGCACTCAGCCCTTTTTTGTTTTTTTGTTTAATTTTGAGACAGGGAGTAGCTAATTTTCCCAGGTTGGCCCTCAAACTTGCAACTCTCCTGAGTAGCTAGGATTATAGGTGTTTGTCACCACTCCTACCTTGTATTTAACATTTTCAGGAACTGCCATTTTCCACAGTGACTGTATCATTTTAGATCCCCACCAACAATGTAGGGTTCTCATTTGTCCACATCCAATACTTCACTTGCTTTTGGGAAAACATATAATGGCAGCTACACCCCCAAAACCCCAACATGGCACCTGAGGGGCTTCTCTTCCTGCCTCTCCCTTTCCCACCGGCGCCAATTCTCCCACTGGCACCAATATTCAAATCCCGCTGGCGGGAAACCTTAGCCCCAATAAGAACTAACTTCTTAGGCTCTGGAGCTGACATCTGGAAGAACTTACCAATAAATGAGTGACCCGTCATTTACCTAAGCCCTGCCACCTCTCCTTAAATCTATATAAGCCCACAGCCTTTTGTAATAAAGCGGAACCTCTCTGGTGATTTATGTCATGAGGTGTCTTCCATTTGTAGTGCGGTGCCATGTCTTTCAGTGGTGCCGAAACCCGGGAGACTGTGTGCTCGACAAACCGAGCCCTGTCTCCGTCACTGCTGTCACCACGGACACATTTTGCCCTCATCTATCTTTTTGGGCGCTGGCTCCCTGCACTCACCACTCATCTAGTTTAGGTAAGTTCCCCCTTCCCGGCTCGCCAACTCCCTTAGGGCTGATAGCAGGAACCGTGACTGTGATCGTCCGGCATGTTGACACCCGGTAGGGAGGAGGGAACCCACCCCACTAAGACCTTCACTGGCCGCAGTGGACCCTCTGGTGATCCACTTCCCTTTGGGGCGTGAGGCTTCTGGGTTTACACAGAGGCTCCTTAGTTTCTTCCTCCTCCGCAGGAGCTGCGTACGGCCGGAGCTGCATTCTGCCAGAGCTGGAGCCCCATTCCTTTCATTCCTGACTCTTTTGCTGTAGCCGAAAAACTTTCCTGATGTCAGGTTGCCCACGCCCTGGCCCTGTTGGCCTCACAGATTGCACTTCACTGGTGACAACTGGGTAGTGCCCTCTATATTTCCTCACAATGGTTGGTCATTTTGGGGACACCCACATGACCCCCCTTTACCCTGAGCTTCCAGGAAGCTATTCTGGCCTGGGTTTTCCCTTTGTCTCTCTCTTACTCTTATTCTCTCTCTCTCTCCCTGTGACTATGGGTACCTCTTCGTCTGTACCTAAAGCCTCACCTCTCAAATGTCTAATAAAAAATCTGGCTACACTCTCCCTCACACCAGACATTAAGCCCAAACTTCTGATCAAATTCTGTACCTAAGATTGGCCTATATATCCACTGGATAATGGCAATCATTGGCCTCCAGAAGGCTCCTTAGATCCAAATCTCCTCCGGGATCTTTTTAACTATTGCCAGTGCCTGAAAAGGTAGAAGGAGGTTCCCAAGTCTTCCTGTCCTGCCCTCTACTCTATGCTCCCAACCTTCCCTCGGTGCCCTTCCCTCCGCTCTTCATGTTTGCTCTCCCTCCCAGAGGTACCACGTCCGCATCCCCTCCCTCTCCCTGCTGCAGCCGCTGACCGTGGCCCTGTCTGCGCACTTCCCCTCCTCTTCCTCCACGGAGACATCCCCCTCCCCTCCCTCTTCTTCCTGTCCACCACTGCCGCCTGTGGCCCTGTCTGTGCGCTTCCAGTCTGCCTGGCCACCAGACACGTGTTGCTGGTGCTCCACCTTCCTGGTGTGGCGGGCAAAATGGGCAGGTAGTGTGCCCTGGGCGGCCTGGAGATTTTTAGAACCACACAAGATAAACAAAACAGCTCCTCAGGAAAAAACCCTCAGAGCCCAACTGCCACCACCGGCTTCCCACAAGCAGTCTGAAAGTTTGCTGGGGCCCCTTCAGCTCATCAGCTGGCAGTCTGAAAGTTTGCTGGGGCCCCTTCGGCTGTGGCTCTCAACATGGAGAGGCCTTGGGATTCCACCTCAGCCGGCGGGTGAGCCGCCTTCCTTCACCTTTATTGCGCCACAGCAGCTTTCATGCGAGCCCCCGACTCGCACCTCCCTTTTGCCGCCCGGTTCTAATGGGCAGGCAGGATGGGTCCCACCTGGCTGCAATGGGTGGGATCTCTGGATCCCTCCAAGCCTCCCCCACCTACTCTGCTTACCTCTTCTACTGATAAGCCCTTTCCCTCCCCCTACTTACGCCTCTCTTCTCTGTCAGTGCCCACACCTGGTCCCACTGATCCCTCTTATCAGATAACTCACAGTTCCTTTGTCCCCTTAGGGAAGTAGCTGGTGCTGAAGGGATAGTCCGAGTGCACATCCCATAGAACCTAACTGGGACTATCAAGATGGCCAACAAGGTCACCGTCACTGTGCTCGCATGGTTCAATATCTTATAGCAGGCATGCAAGCAGTTTCTAATAAGGTAGTTAACTTTGATAAACTGAAGGACATTACCCAGAATCCTGATGAAAATCCATCCTTATTTCTCAACCACCTTACAGAGGCCCTAACCAAATACACTAAGCTAGATCTTGAGTCTCCCATCAGGGCTACAGTGTTAGCAACCCATTTCATTACTCAATTGGCCGATGATATCAGAAAAAAAAAAAAATCTCAAATGAGCTAAGGAGGACCCTCAGACCCCTATCTGAGATCTGGTAAATATGGCCTTTAAAGCAAGCTCCATTGCAGAAAAAAAAGGTAACACCCTAAACCCAGGCCTTGGCAGCAGCCCTGAGGCCTACATCTCCAGCAAAAGTTTCAGAGGGGAACCAGCATTCCTTTCCACTAGAGGCTTGCCTCAAATATGGATGCGAAGGTCACTGGGCTAGCCAATGCCCAAACCCATGGCCTCCTTCCAGGCCATGCCCCACCTGTAAGCAGACAGGACATTGGAAGATTGACTGCCCCATGACTGGCCCTTCCTCGGCACCTTTACGCAGGGGTATGACCAGTCAGGCAATCCCTTCTCCTGAACTTTTGGGATTCACAGAGGACTGAAGAAGCCCAGATTCAAAGACCCCCTCAGCCCTCTTCGAGCCCAGGGTAGTGCCCCAGGCAGCGGGTAAGTCCATTCCTTGTGGACACGGGGGCTACCTATTCTGACTTGCCTGCCCATTCTAGGCCTCTGTTTCCTTCCCAGGTCTCAGTTATGGGGATTGATGACAAACCCTTTTCCCCATACAGAACTGTAAAGCTGGCCTGTGCCCTGGAGTGACACCCAGTCACTCACTATTCTGGTCATTCCATTCTGTCCAGTTTCTCTCGTAGGCAGAGATGTTCTCCAATTATTAGGAGCCACCCTCCAATTACACCCCAAGAATACTACCACCCATCTCTTTCGGCCTTTAACTCTTACTCTCTCTAATGACCTGACAGTACCTACTGTGCCATTGCCCCCTGATCTAGTTGATCCCTAGGTCTGAGATATCTCCATCCTGACTTCTTTGCCTTCACATGGGAAGACCTTACATTCTTTAGGTTTCAACAGCTGACATGGACAGGCCTACCCCAAGGCTTCAGGCACAGTCCCTACCATTTTGGTCAGGCCTTGACACAGGATTTAACTGTTTGTAATTTGGGGATAGCACTCTCTTACAGTTAGATAAAAGCCTTCCCTACCCCCAGGAAAACTGCTGACACTGTTGCCTCCATCCTCATTGAGCAGATCATTCCTAGGTTTGAACTTCCTGCCTCCATCCAGTCAGATAACAGTCCATCCTTCACTTCTCAGATTGTTTAACTGGTTTCCAAAGGCCTTAATAGCACTTGGAGGCTCCACATCCCCTACTGACCCCAATCCTCGGGAAGGTTGAGAGGCCTAATGGCATTCTCAAGGATCATCTCACTAAACTTGCTATTGAACTCAGACTGTCCTGGCCCAATCTTTTGCCATTGGCCCTCACCCAAATTTGGGCAACCCCTAAAGCCCCCTTAGGCCTTAGCCCCTTTGAGCTGTTCTATGTGTACCTTTCTTAATCAACTAAAACTTTCCTGTCACTCCTCCTCCCCTTGTGTCCTACCTGCCCTATCCCATGTTTCTATACAAATTCCTAAGAGAACACGCAGACTGGTGTCTTCCTGCACCATCTGTTACTTCTGTTCCAGCACAACCAGGAATTAAATCGGACCCTCTTCAACTGGGTGATGCAGTCTTACTTCGAGAGCTACCTTCTCAGTCGTTGAAACCTCGCCGAACAGGACCCCACACAGTCATATTTCCACCATGCTGGGGCCCACCAAACTCAAAGTGTCTCGCCAACCCTCTCCTGTTACTAATCATTAATCTCTCTCAAGCTTCTATCCCAACCCAAAGATGGCGCTTCTACATCCAAGCGACATGGCAACAGGATGGCACCACCCACTCTCAGTCTATGGGCCAAGGCAATTGCCCTTTCACTGGCTGTAATTGGGCCCTTAATGTTACTGGATTCAACTGCGCCACCTCACCCCACTTATGTTCAGCAATGCTATGCTTCATAGCAGATCAAACTGAGGAATCCTGTTGAAGCCATATCACCAGGAGGCTGCCCCACCTGCTGATGACAAGACAACTCCAGAGGAACTTCAAGAGTCACCTCCTAGACCTCCCCTTTACTCCTGCTCTCCACATCCCAACTATCCTCTAAATCTTCGTCTGTCCTGTGTAACCACCCATACTCCACCATGACTCCCACTCTTCTAATTGGTATTTTCACTGTCATCACCCTTCTCCCGGGGACATCATCCTCCTCCTCTTATACTTGGAGATTCAAAGTTAGAGAGACATATGTCCAAGGCAGCACTCGTTACACTCGCCTAGTTTCTTGGGTTGATTGCGCCCCTACAAGATGTAATGCATCTATCTTCCTTCCTCTCTCCTCCCAGAATTCTGAACTTTTAAAAACAGCCACTAGGCCTTACCTTTGCTTCTTATATGATCAGACACAGGATTACTGCAAATGGTGGCCCGAAACCTATGGGGGGTGCCCCTATTGGTCGTGCAACATTCATAACCTACATGCATGCATCGGGGATTCCTGCGTTGGAAATTTCAGATCGATCTCAGGGGGCTATCAATTGGCTATCACTGACCCCAACCATTCGCGCTGGACCTCTAGGGTAAATGCTTCCTTCTACTGTGACATATCCTCTTCCACCCCCCGTGGCTCCATCTCTATCTCCCGGGAGCTTCAACCCTCCCAGCCCTCAGTAGCTATAATCTCTACTGATATAATGCATTCCGAACAGCAGTTGTTAGGCTCCATACAGGATCCATATGAGCCTAATACTGGGAGTTTACCACAATATTTATGGCTACGACTACTTGCCGAAACTGTAACCTTCTTAAATCAAACCCTTCCCGCCATTGCACCAACTCATTGCTACCTATGCGCCTCTCTGACTCTATCTTTGCTTGCAGCGGTTCCCTTAAACTTCTCGGCTTCTGACCTCTCAAATTTCTCCACTCCATCTGCCTGCCGTTTTCTCTGGACCCTTTCACCTGAGGCTCCATTATGGGAGCCCGAGGAGTCTAACCATACCGTGATTCCCCGACACTGCCTCCTGGGCTTGGGTGTCTCTCAGTCAGAGTTTTGCCACTCTAACATCATCTTTAACTTCACCCTCTATGAACCACTTGGCTCATTCTTCTGGTGTAATGGTTCTCTCACCACTATCTTATCCACCAACACCTCCACCCCATGTATACTGGTAACGCTTACCCCACAATTGACCCTCTATACACCTGCTGAAGTACAGGCCCTCTTGTCTCCCCCTGTGTGAAGTAGGCGGGCTGCTTCCAGTAACTGTGGGTCTCTCACTGGCTGCATCTGCGGCGGGAGCAGGAATTTTTGGTGGAGCTCTAGGACACTCCTTATGGGCTGTACAGGACTTAAATTCTAAACTTGAACAAGTGCTCACTTCTACGGCAGAATCTCTAGCATCTTTACAAAGGCAGGTCACATCCTTGGCTCAAGTTACTCTTCAAAACCGACGAGCTATAGACTCACTCATGGCTGAAAAAGGTGGAACCTGCCTCTTCTTGAGGGAAGAATGCTGTTACTACATCAATGAATCATGCCTTGTGGAAACTAATGTAGTCAAGCTCACCGACCTGGTTACCTCTTTGAAAAACCCACCAAACCAAAACCCATTTGCCACCTTCCTTTTAGCCAACTTCCAATCATGGCTGTTGCCTCTTTTAGGGCCCATATGTCTCCTTTTTCTGATGTGTCTGTTCCTGCCCTGTCTGCTTTGCTTCCTACAGGGCCAATTATGGAAGATCTCAAACCAAACTTTCAACCAGCTTCTGCATAGGCACTATCAGCCTCTGATGACCGATGAACCCCCAACATCTTCAAGAGAACAGCTCACTCAGTGTTGAAGCTCAATATCAGGCACGATGGAATGCAACGGACATCGGACAGCAGGAGACAACGAGCCCAGAGAACCTCTTAATCTGCCATCCTGGATTCTTGAGCCTTTATGTCCTTTTAAGCCTCCTCATAGCCCTTGGCCTCTTCTCTGTCAGTCCCCCAACATGGAACTTCTGCCAAAAACTGACCTTTGCTTTAATTTTTATCTTCATCCTGCTTTTATTCGCTCTGATCTTCTTCAGGTGCTGGTGATGCCATGTCAAGGCAATGCTTCCAATATTTCCTACAGTCTCTGTTATAGGACCAGTGGCTGATACCAACTATTTCCTCCATCCAGGACTGGTTCGATGCCATCGATGACTTGTGGCTTCAGGGAACTTTCCTAGACTTCACCCCTACGGAAGTAGCTGTCTATAGCCACTGGGTTTTATTTCTGGCTGCCATGATATCCCCAGACCTGCCCCCTAAACATTCCTCTACTTCCCTTTCTAGGCCCCATGCCGCCTCCACACAGCAGGAAGCAGCCAGGTCTGACGAATGACGCCCCAATTCCTAAGAAAACAAAAAGGGAGGAATGTTGGGAAAACATATAATGGCAGCCACACCCCAAAAACCCCAACATGGCGCCTGAGGGGCTTCTCTTCCTGCCTCTCCCTTTCCCACTGGCGCCAATTCTCCCACTGGCACCAATATTCAAATCCTGCTGGCGGGAAACCTTAGCCCCAATAAGAACTAACTTCTTGGGCTCTGGAGCTGACATCTGGAAGAACTTACCAATAAACGGGTGACCCATCATTTACCTAAGCCCTGCCACCTCTCCTTGGATCTATATAAGCCCACAGCCTTTTGTAATAAAGCGGAAGCTCTCTGGTGATTTGTGTCATGTGGTGTCTTCCATTCATAGTGCAGTGCGGTGTCTTTCATTTGCTATTTTCTATTTTATTTTAGCCATTCTAAATGATCTAAATGATCCAAAATGGCATTTCGTTGTGGTTTTGAAGCCAAATTTAAAGATAGATAGTTAGTGCAGTTAGGTAAATCGGGCCTGATATGGAATCTAAAGAAGAAAATGGAGTCCATAAAGAAAATGAAATCTGAGCCTGGGAAATCAGAACTACACCAGGGAGATTAAAATGTTAATGTCCCCAAGGCCCAGGCCCATTCTAAAAAACTGTTAATGAAGCAGCTCCCAGCAAATAGGGAGGTGCTAATCAAATCACCCTAGGCCCTTCCTGCCTGGAGCACTCCCCCCAACCCCCATCGACCCATCTGTTTTTCACCTTTTGGCCTTCCCATCTGCATCCCCCAACACTTGCAGGATAGAGGGAGATAAGCAAGATAAAGGACACTAATGTAAGAGAACAAAAGATGACCTTAGATATAAAAGGGATAAGACCTCCCCACCTTTCCGGTCCCCTTCTTCCTGGGGTGTGGGGGAGGCTTCTCTGCTATCCTTTAATGAAGCATTTTACTTTCCACTCTACACTTGGCCTTGGTGTCCTTCTCTGGTGTTATACTTCAGCATTTGGGGAATCTAAGACTCCTCCTGGACTGGTGGTATCAGTTTGATTTACAGTTGACTGTTGACTAATGATATTATCTTTTCTTGTGCTTATTGGCCATTTGTATATACTCCTTAGGGAAATATCTAATTCGATACTTCCTTATTTTTTAATTGAGTCCTTTGTCTTTTTATCATTGAGTTATACAAGTTCTTCATTTATTCTAGATACAAATCCCTTATCATATACATGACTTGCAAATATTTTCTCTTATTCTATGGATTGCCTTTTCACTTTCTTGATGATGTCCTTTGGAGTTTATATTTTCTTTTTGGGGCTGTGGATAGAACCTAAGGCATTGCACAACTAAGCACGCTCTACCACTAAGCTACACCCTCAGGCCAAAGTTTTATTTTATCAAAATAAAATTTACTCATTTATTTCTCTTTTTCTGCCTCAGGTTTATTTGTGTAAACTACACAGGTGGACACCAGCCCCATGCAGACCCAGGGAAGTTCCTTTTATTCTCACATGGCAGACAGAGGCTTTTGCTATGAAGATTTTGTGGGGTCTGGAGAGCCAGAGCTAAAGCTGGAACTGCAATTGTGGCATGTACTTGGTTTGAGCCTCAGCTTTGGTTTTTGGCTGGCAGAGCTTTGACCCTTGGCTCTCTGAGCTTGGGGTGAGCAATATAGGTAAGTCAGGTGAGTGTGTATCTGAAACCCTTTGGGATCTCTGGCTTAACATCCTTGGGCTTTGTAAGTTCCTTGAGAACTTCATCTTGTACATTTACGGCTTTGGCATTCTTTGCTGTGTCTTCTACAAGCCCTTCTTATTGTGCTTCTTGGTAAAACACGTGTTCCTCAGGCACTTGGAGTTTGACCTCTTATGAGGATTATCTGTTTGTGATCAGGGTGTCCTCATGCCATTCCTGGTGTGGTTCTTGGACTGGACACTTCTGCATCATGTCTGAAGCACCCAGGCCTGGAAGTGCCATTTTTTTTTCTTGTTGCTTGTTCTTTTGGTGTCATATCTAAGAAATTATTGTCTCTTTACAAGGTTATGAAGACTTATTCCTGTGTGTTCTTTGAAGAATTCTGGCCCAGGCTTGCACCTCCTTCACAATGTTAAAAGAAACATTCTTTCGTCATTCCATGACTGTGTGTGTGTGTGTGTGTGTATGTGTGTGTGTGTGTGTGTATGTGTTACTGGGGTTGAACCCAGGGGCACTTAACCACAGAGCCACATCCCCAGCACTTTTTATTTTTTATTTGAGACAAGGTCTTCCTCAATTGCTTAGGCCCTGGCTAAGGTTGCTGAGGCTGGCTTTGCATTTGTGATCCTCCTACCTCAGCCTCCCAAGCCACTGGGATTATAGGTGTGCACCACCATGCCTGGCATAACTATAAAATCTTAGGAAAAACAACAACCACAACAAAACTCTGATGAAGACAGGTTGCTTCATGCTGCGCAGTGGTTGAGCCTGGAGGATCTCAAGTTCAAAGCCAGCCTTAGCAATATAGTGAGGTGCTAAGCATCCAACCCTGTGCCTCGACACATGCTAGGCAAGCACTCTGCCACTGAGCTACAGACCCAGCCCGGAATCAACTTTTTATTTTATTAATTTTTCTCTATTGTTTTTCTCTCCCCAGTTTATTTTCTGTTCTAATTCTGTTTTCTTCCTGATTGCTTTGGGTTTATATTGTTTTCTTTTTCTCTTTGTCCCTTTGGCTTTATGCTTTCTTTCTTCTCTAAAACATAGAAATGCATGTAAAACTGAAGTCCTTTAGAATCTATTCTCTAAGGAATTGTTCCTTTTTAGTTAAAACATTGTTTCCTCTAGGAGTTCTTTTTAAACATGAAGTGCTCCCTGCAGAAAATTGCCACCAGTGGTGGAAAATTGCCACAGTGTTTGCCACGTGAGAGTGAATTAATTGCTCAGATATTTTTAAAAGCCCAGTGTGGTAACTGCTGCCTGGTGGAAATGGAAAGAGGGAATAGGAAGGGGAACTTCCCTGTTTGAGGAAGGGCCAGGAGGGTCAGGAAGGGGTGCTGTACAGCAGACTGACTGGTTTGACATTTGGGGACCTGATGAAGTGGTGAGAAGAAGAGGCACAAGGGAATGAAGCCCATGAGGTAGCACACCTGCTAATCCCAGCATGTGGGGAGGCTCAGGCGAGGGTGGGGAGGATGACTTGAACCAGGACAATTTACCCAGAGCCACTCTTAAAAAGGGGAGGAGGGGGAGGGGCAGGGAGAGAAATGAGGACACTAAAAAGAAAAAGGACCATAATTCACTGAATTCATGGCCCTTCCCTCATTATTATTTCCTCCTCCTCTTCTTCCTCCTCCTCCTCCTCCTCTTCTTCTTTTTTAGTTTTGCAGGGCTGAGGACACATTATTTACTTCTCAATCAGCACAAAGACATTTCCAGCCACTGGTTGAATTTCCTTCAGTGTTTTGTATCATGCCCTTTGTGTTGTGTCAGCTACTTCCTATTTGAACAGTGATGAACTTTCAGGATCTACAAGACAAACAAATCTGATTTTTACAAAGATAGAAGAATTAGTGAATATTTACATTACAAACATTTGCTAATATTGCAAACAAAATTCAGTGTAAGGATCCCTAAAATTGTTGGCCTCTTTAGAGGTTAAACGATTCCATTTCCAAAACTTCTCAGGAACATATGATTTTTTTAAAAAATTATTCTAATCTGTTATACATGATGACAGAATGCAGTTCATTTCATATTACACATATAGAGCACAATTTTTCAAGACACTGATTGTACCCAAAGTATTTTCACACTTTCATGTCTTATACATGTACTTAGGGTAAAGATGTCTAACTCATTCCACCATTATTTCTACCCCTTTACCCCCTCCTTTCCCCTCCCTCCCCCTTGTCCTATCTAAAGTTCCTCCATTCTTCCCATGCTCCCCTGGCAATCGCCATTATAAGTCAAGATCCTCATATCAAAGAAAACATTCGGCTGTTTTTTGGGGATTGGCTTGATTCACTTAGTATAATATTCTTCAACTTCATCCATGAGGATGGAACCCAGTACCTCACCCACGTGAGGAAAGCACTGTACCACTGTGCCTCAGCCCCTGGATTTCTTTTATTAGAGGCAAGATTCTTAGAACAACTGATCAGTTTGGTCCTTATTTAATTCACTTACCAGAAACATGCAAACATAATATTTTGTTCCTGAAACATGTCCAGAGGCCCTGAGACTTTTTTATTTTTTCTAAAGCTACTTATTGACCCCTAGAACCCTTGTCCCCACTCCACCCTCATGCTCAGAGCACTTAGTCAGCTGCGTGGCAGACAGTTTTAAGCTTTAACTTATTAACAGCTGAGGAAGTTTAGAGGATTTGCTGAGATATATCTAGCCTGCACCACATGGTTGGAGTCCAAACCAGCCCTCTAATCATTAATGGTCCTTAATAGTTGGAGGTGATCCAGTGAGGATATTTTGTTTCTTTTGGCCACTTTTCTGCAGGGGAATTGGATTTCCACAGAATTTTTCTTTAGGAGATTTATTTATTTATTTTAGTTTTTGGACTTTAAAGAAAGCTGATATTTTTTCACACAAGTTCTTCTATTTAGTTTTTTTTTTGTACTGGGGATTGAACACAGGGCCTTGTGTGTGTTAAGCAAGGACTCTACCACTTAGCACATCCCCAACCCCCAAATTCTAATTGCTGCTTATAACATCTTTCCCTGGGGCCCAACCACAAGGAGGCCAAAAGTGTCAGCCCAAACTGGTAGTTTTGAATTCTGTTATCCCTGCAGATATACTTTTCAAAAAATAAGGAGACCTGAGTTCTCATCCCTGTTCTCTGCTTTTTTTGCCTTCTGTTGTTCTGGGATGCTGGCAGCTGCATGTCCTAAAGGCCTGTCAGAGAAAGGTTCTGTTGTGTACCCTGCCCAGGGGAGGGAGGGGTCATTAGCAGCAGAGGAAAAACAACAACTGAGTGGTCCCCAAACAGAGGTGCTATCTCCTCAGGCTCCAAAGGGACTGGCTGCCTAGGTTAAGCCATCCAAGATTTCCAAGCCTGGTCTCTGGCTCTTACATCTTCCAGGTAAGGGGAGTTTCAGGTCCCATTTTCTGAATGGATGAGGCTGATGCCAGTTTCTCCCAGAGCTCAATTTGTCTTCCTAAAATCAATCCTCACTTCCTTATTCTGGTCAGATCTGAAGATACGAAATTCCAGGTTAAACCTTGGTATCATGATTATTGTTGCTAATTGCATCTTTCCTAAACTGCAATGAGCTAGCAATAGCCCCATAATATTGTTTTCTTAAATTTTTGCCAACTTTGTCAGGATCCAGAATCCCCAGCCATTCTATTTGGGTTGCCAAAACTGTAGGATAGTTTATATTTACTCATTTCCCTCTGAAGATTCAATAATTTTAGTCTGTGAAAGAAATGGACAATACATGGATAAAAACACAACTTCATTACATGCCTGAGGCATGGGAGTATTAGACTCCCACAAATAACTTTTAAAGTAGATTTTATTAATAGAGCTAATACCTTTGGTTGTTTTTTGCTTGTTTTTGTCATACTGGGGCCTGAACCCAGGGCCTCGAGCATGTAAAGCAAGCACTCTAATGCTGATTTTACATTCCCAGCCCTAAGTCTTTATTTTGATTAGTCTCTCTGCCTTTGCCTACACCTAGATGTTCTGAAATAATACTGCATTGTAACAACAATCTGGCAGGCACAGCTTTTTCAAACAAGGAAATATTTCTGGCCAGCTGAGACAGAGCAATTACTGCTTTGAATATCCAGGTTTTGAAACAGACCAAATATGGGGACAACCAGCCCTCCTGTGAAATTAAGAAAATACAGATGAAGCCCTAAGAAGTCCTAGCTCCTTTTGACATAATAAGGAAATCTCCAGAAACTCAAAAGGAGTCAAAAATCTGTGAAATACCCTAGGAGGATGCTATAGGGATGGGAACACCCACCCTTACAGCTGCCAAAAAAGCTAGGAGGAAGATTGCCCACTGCCTCAGGCCTGCATGCAGGCTGGCCAACTAAATAAACAGCTGTAGATCATGTCATCTGGCTTGTGTTTCATTTCCTTGCCTTTAAAAGTTCTGCTTACCTTCAGGAACTTCCAAGATGGAATATTTTTTTTTTTTTGGTTGTTTGTTTCTAAGTTTATTTTATTTTATTTTATTTTTAAGAGCTTTATAGTTATACATACTAATTGGGGTGAGATGGAACTTTTTATTTTAATATATATTTTTAAGTTGTTGATAGTGATAGACCCAACCTGATTTTCTCTCAAAATTGGGAGCCATCTCACCACAAAGCCATGAAAAGCTAATTTTGGCTTTACTATAAATTACTGCAAATTCTGAACCTGCTTGGAATGCCCGCCCGTGCCTTGAACTCACCCATGCCTGGCTCTCTGACCAGATAGCAGCCTTCTCTGAAACCTTAGTGACACCTCATAAATATTGGCCTTCCCTGGCCAGATAACGACCCTCTCTGAGGCTCTAATGATCCTCATAAATTCTGATGTTGGGGCCAGCAAAAATGTAAACTACCATTTGTGTTATGCTCCTCAGAGTTCTGTTATCTGTAACCCCCCTTTGTGTAACTTTCTGGGCTATAAAGCGGGGCTGCAGGTAAGCTGCGGCTGCTGTCTTGTTCCCGTGGTTTTGGGTGGGAGAGGCAGCCCGGCTGGTCGAAATAATAAGCTTGCTTTAATTTGATTTTAATTGGAGTCAGTGGTCTTTTCTTGCATCCTGGTCTAACAATAGGCCTTTATTTATTTATTATTTTTATTATTTATTTATACGTGGTGCTGAGAATCAAACCCAGTGCCTCACACATGCCAGGCAAGTGCACTACCGTTGAGCCTCAGCCCCAGCCCCAGCCTGAGATGAAACTTTTGAAACAACAAAATTTCTTCCATCTTCTTTCAAAGCTGCCTTTGAATAAAATCTATTTTCCTACCAGGTGACTGCAAATATTTCTGGTGTAGCTGGTGGCATCTTGAGCCATCCTGGCAGCAGTTTCACATTACATGTATGTAGAGACTTCGGGAGGCTCTTTTCAGTCTTGGCTGAACATTGGAAACTTGAAGCAGGTTCCATTTCCATTTGGAAATCCTTTTTTGAGTAGCTCCCCCTTTGTGATAGATGGTGGTTGTAATCAACTTGCCTTTCAATAGCTTGGTTTATGTGGGATTATTTTCCTGTTGAAATATTACAAAGGGAACACGTAGTATTGGGTTTCTTCATTTACCTATTTTAAGTCACAGACTATTTCCAAAAACCTCCCTTACCAAGCTGCAGTTATTACCATTAACCAGGAAACTAATTATTATTATTAGTAGTATTATTATTACTATTATCATCATCATCATCATCTTTTTTGTTTGTTTGTTTGTGTGTGTGTGTGTGTGGTGCTGGGGATTGAACTCAGGCCTTGTGCATTCAAGGCAAGCACTCTCCCAAATAAGCTATATCCCCAGTCCTAATTGGCAAACTACTTAGGAGATCATCTTTATTTCATGCAGTGGCTGGCGTGGGTGGTGGGTGGAAGGCATTGAGTGTCTTAGAGGAAGCCAGAGAATGTCACTCCTGAGTCCCAGGGGTTTATTGGTAGGTGTTGATTATAACCAGCTGCCATTTTCCCATCCAGAGAAGCTAGGTTTGCTCCTCCTCCTCCTCTGCTTCTTTCTCCTTCTCACATTCAACACATAACTAAATATAAATTTAACCAACAGAAAATACCAGAGGACACACATTCCATTCATTCTCAGAAATTATTTATTAAAGGTCTAGATTTTGCTAGGGCATTGGATGCAACAATAAATAAGACAGATATGTCCCTGCCTTTGTGTCTTGTCTATTGGGAAAGACAAGACATAAAAGTAAAAAAAAAATGAAATTATAGCAAATCATAATAAAATTTAGGAAAGAAGTACACCATGGCTAGGCATAAAGAATATTAGGGGGGTACTTCTGTTATATGGGGTAGTTCTTCATCTCTGAAGAAATGATACCTGAGCTGAGACCTGTGGGGCAAGGAACCAGTCACTTAAAAAGTAGGAGGACCAGAGCTCTGGGGAGAAGGAATGGTGCATGCAAAAGACAAGAGCCTGGAAACCAGAGAAGGCCACTGTGGCTGGAGGGCAATGAGCAGGGGAGGGTGGCCTCAGAGGAAGGCCAAAATTAATGTGGACCCAAATGACACTCAACTTTTTACGCAACTGTGTTAGCTGCTAGGGATACCACAGCAAAATGCCAGACTAGGTAGCTTCAACAACAGAAATGTATGTTATCCAGTTCTGGAGACTGGAAGTCCAAGATCAAGGGGTCAGCAGCATTGGTCTCCCGAGGCTTAATCTCCTTGGCTTGTAGAGGGTGGCTTCTCTTAGCATTTTCATGTGAAATTTTCCCATGCCTGAACATCCTTAAGGACTCTCTGTAGTCCCTGATTTCTTCTTCTGACAAGTACACCAGTCACATAGGATTAGGGCTCACTCAGGCCCTCTTTGAGCTGGGCATGGTGGTGTATGCCTGAAATCCCACCCAGCAACTGAAAGGCTGAGGCAGAAGGATTGCAAGTTCAAGGACTGTCTCAGTAATTTAGCAAGATCCTGTCTCAAAAAAAAAAAAAAAAAAAAAAAAAGACTATTTTAAAAATTTTAATTATTTCTTTAAAGGGCTTATTTCCAAATCCAGTCACATTCTGAGGTTCTAGGAGCTAAAGCTTCAACGTATAAATTTTGGGTGGACATAATTCAGTTCCAAATAATGGCTTAAAGTATTTCAAATTTAAATTTTTTTTAATTAAAAAAATCTTTTAAAATTGTCGATAGATCTTTGTTTTATTCATTTATATGTGGTGTTGAGAATCGAACCCAGTGCCTCACACATGCTAGGCAAACACTCTGCCACTGAACCATTTCAGAGAAGGCGATTGTTTTACTGCTATTGCATTACTGTATGTGCCTGTGCCCTAAATTCTTTCTCCTTTTTCCTACCGGGGAAAAGGATACAATGCTAGGAGGTACAGTAGCCATCTTGCAGCCAAGAGGATGGAAGTTTCATGCCAACAATATAGAGCAGGCAAAACAACCACAGGAATGCAGGCAGGTAGAATCTTGGTTTTCAGATGGCATCCTGAGCATTTTATAAGCTCTAGTCCGCTCACACCTAGACTACCCAGGGGTGCTCTACCTCTGGGATACACTCCAGCCCTTTTTATTTTTTATTTTTGTTTTGAGATAAGTTCTCATTAAGTTAACCAGGTCTGTTTCAAACTTGCAATCCTCCTGCCTCAGCCTCCCAGGTAGCTGGGATTTATAGGCATGCACTACTGTACCTGGCTAGACTTTTTGTTATGTGTGAAAAATAAAACCCTTACTTGTTTAAATCACTGAGGAATGGATTCCTATTACAGTTGAATATATTCTTGACTGATACAGAGGGTTGGAGTGGAAGAGGGAATACTAGTGCAGAGGCCTTTGCATTGGTCCAGACCAGAGATGACAAGGACCTGGATCAGGGTACTGGCAGGGGACTTGGAGCAAAGTGGATGGATTCCAGATATAAGATACCTTGCCTGAGCAGCCGCCACACAGATACCAAGGATTTCCCCCTCACTTATTCACTGAGTCTGCCTTGTTTTAAAAGATTGATCTCTCTCTCTGTCTCTCTTTTATTTTTTGTGTTGAGGATGTAACTCAGGGCCCTGCACATAGTAGGCAAGCATTCTACCATTCGCTATATCATCAACCCCAAAAGGCCTTCTTTTATAGTCCTCTACTCCTGCCCAGCATGGAGGAACAAGCCTCTAATCCCAGGAGACTGAGGCAGGAGATTTCAAGTTCAAAGCCAGCCTCAGAAATTTAGCAAGGTCCTAAGCAACTTAGTGAGTCTTTGTCTCAAATTTTTAAAAAAAGAACAAAAAGGCTGGGAATGTGGGTCAGTGGTTGAACACCTCTGAATTCAATCCCTGGTCCTACAGTCTCCATAAACATTTTAGAACACCTACTCTGTGCTAAGTCCTGTTTAAATCACTGATTTAAGCCTTTTAAGAGGTTTTCTTCTAGTTACTCAAATTTGTAGTGATTGCTCCTTGTGATGTCATTATTTTCAAGCGGCATGCTGTAATATTTTCCATCCTATTATACTCCGTTAAAAAGAAAAAAAAAGATTATGGACCAGAAGTGTAGTTCAGTGGTAGAGGGCTTGCCTACCACGTGTGAGGCACTGGGTTCAATTCTCAGCACCATATAAAAAATAAATAAATAAAATAAAGACATGGGTCCATTTGCAACAAACAAACAAACAAACAAAAACAAATAAATAAATAAATAAATACTTTTAGAAATTAGATTCTGGTTACTTTTGCTATCCACTAAAATTGCTTTCAAGTCAAGTCAGTGTGGTGGTATATGACCATAGTCTCAGCATTTGGGAAACTGAGGTGGGAGGATCATTAAGCCCAGGAGTTCAAGGCCAACCTGAGCAATGTATCAGGGTCTATCTCAAAAAACAAAAATAAAGTTCCTTTCATTATGCACTTAATGAGTCAAGATCCATAGTTTTTGTTTGCTTAATCTGTGGTGCTGGGGACTGAATCCAGGGCTTTGCACATGGTAGGCAAGCACTCCACCACTGAACTACATCCCTTGTCTAAGGCCTATAGTTTGAAACTTCAATTTATATTATTTTGTTGGCACTCATTCTGTATTATCCAGTGAGAAATCTTGCATTAATAATTTTTTTCCTGTTCTGGGGATCTAACTCAGGGGTGGTTTGCCACTAAGCCACATCCCAGCCCTTTTTAAAAGCTTTTTATTTTGAGACAGGGTCTCACTAAGCTGCTGAGCCTGAACCCGCACTCACAACCCTCACAACCCTCCTGTCTTAGCCTGGAAAGTCACTGGGATTGTAACATGCCTGGATGTTATTTGAACTCTTAATGTTATTATTAAATAAAATCTTAAGGGCTGGGAATGTAGCTCAGAGTCAGAGTGCTTGCTTAGCATGCCTGGGTTCAATATCCAGCACCACGAAAAAACAAAACAAAACAAAACAAAACCCCACAAATCTTAGATCTTGGTGCTTTGAGTTTTCAATGAATGGCCTGGTTGATCTGGGAAGGTCAGTGTCCCCTAAGATGCTAGCAGAATTGAACTAGGGCAGAGGTACTTTTTCTATGAAATTTCAAGAAAACTAGGAGAAAAGGGCCACGTGATGGGGTGGGCAGTGGAGCAGGGAGAGTTTATTGGTAAGGCAGGCCCTTTGGTCTTTGTCACACTATCCTTGGATCTGCATTAGAAGAATTGTAGAGACTTGAGGCCTGGGCAGATCTGCAAGGTTTCCCAGAGTAGGTAGACTAGAAAGAGCCAATAAACAAGAGACTGAAAATAACTTTATTTCTGGAGCAAAGTTCACTCTTCAGTCTTGTGTTCTCTGGGCATGCTGCCTCCATTTATTAATAAGAGATTCTGCCTCCTGCACTTCTGAATGTCCTCACACTATGGGTGGGAGGTGGAAATCTCCTGGTTTGCAGGGGCAGCTCTGGTAGGCAGGCCACTTGCTTCCTGTCACTTTGGTTTAGGGGAGGGTTCAGCTAACGCTGGGATGGTCACCATTTGTTGCATGATGAGAAATCACTTTTCTTAAAAAGAATGCAGCAGCTTTAATTAGGCAATCTGGCAGGCTCCAAGGTACACTGTCATGTGAAAAAAAAAAACAAACAACAAGGTGTAATAGCATGTATCATCTGCTATCATTAAGGGCAGAAAAAGGAAGGATATTTATTCATAAATGCATATTTGCACATACACAAAATATCTCTGCAAGAACACATAACAGATTGGAACTCATACAGTATTATGTTTAAGAACTGGCTGGCTGGGTGACAGGGAAAAGGGGAGACATTTTCTTTATTTTTTTCTTTTAAGACAGTCTTGCTATGTTGCCCAGGCTGGTCTCAAAGTCATGGGCTCAAGGGATCCTTCTGCCTCAGCCTCCTGAGTTGTGCCCCACCATGTTTTTTTTTTTCCTAAGAGAGAGAGGGAGGGGGAAAGAGAGAGAGAGAGAGAGAGAGAGAGAGAGAGAGAGAGAGAGAGAGAGAGAGAATTTTAATATTTATTTCTTAGTTTTTGGCGGACACATCTTTGTATGTGGTGCTGAGGATCGAACCTGGGACTCACGCATGCCAGGCAAGCACGCTACCACTTGAGCCACATCCCCAGCCCTGCCCCACCATGTTTGACTGAGACATTTTTCATGTTTTTTTTTTTGTTTGTTTTTTGTTTTTGTGTTTTACCTTTAAGTATGTTTAAATGTTCTAACCCATTCAAATGATCTCTAAAAAAGGCAATTTACATAGTGCCTAAAGGTGATATTTATGAATCATATATAGCAACATAGCTTATTTAAGTAAACATAGCTTATTTAAGTAAACCAAATATATCTATGTATAGAACAACTGGGTCCAATGACAATATCTGTAACCCCAGCTACTTGGCAGGTTGAGGCAGGAGGATGGCAAGTTCAAGACGATCCTGAGCAACTTAGACTCTGTCTCAAAACAAAATATTAAAAAGGGCTGGGGGTGTGGCTCGGTGGTATAGTGCCTCTGGGTTCCATTCCCAGTAATACACACACACACACACACACACACACACACACACACACACGACTGTAAGCGCACATATCATAATATTAATGGTGGTTTCTGAGACTATAGTTAGTTTCTTTTTTTTTTTTTGAAACTTTTTTTTTTATTAGTTATTCAAAACATTACAAAGATTGCAGAATCACATCGGTTACACATCCACATTTTTACATAATACCATAATAGTAACTGTTGTATTCTGCTACCTTTCCTATCCTCTACTATCCCCCTATAGTTAGTTTCTTTAGCTCTTCCTTTTTTTCATTATTTTCCAAAATTTGTTTAATTATTTTATTTCATAATGATGAAAAATAAACAAAAATTTAAAAAAAGTATGAAGGGAGAATTGCTTTCCTTCCCAGGTGGTACTAACTACATTGTCCAAACAAAGACTAACCCACCCACATGGTCTTGACTCCACATATGTCAAAAAGAATTTGATTTTGACCAGAAATGAAGCTTTGAGCAGTGAACAGAATCCAACATGGGACAAGACAGGATTTCAGTTGCCTTCCACCTGAAGGGTTTTTTTCACCGTCACAACCGGTGTTTGTCCACTGTGGGAGAGTTGGGTATTTCTGGGTAGAAGGACCTATTCTTTAAAGCTTTCTCTGCCTGTGGTGTGCTCACCTTATGTGAGTGATCGCCTTCTCTTCTGTCTAGTTAGTAGCTTGTGATTTCACGCATCTCCTATACTGTCTGTTGTCCATTTTGACTCTCTACCTCTGGCTGCTTCCCCAAATGGTGCTAAAATGTCTCTAACCTGCACCTCCTGCTCTGCATCTCTCTGCCTGGGGCAGAGCTCAGTAGTAGAGCACTTGTCTAGCATGTGTGTGGCCCTGGGTTTGATCCCCAGCACCCCATACAAACAAACCCTACTTTTATATAAAGTCTCTGCCTGCTGGAGAGCACCCAGGTACAGCAAACAGAATGAAGTGAACACTCAGTTCCCCTGCCAAGCCCACTGTTCTTGTACTTCCCAGCTCTGTTAATAGCATTACCACCCACCTGGGATCTCAAGAGTTTATCTTCACTTGCTCCTGCCCTATCTCCTCTCTCCTTGTCCTGGGAACTCTCCTCTTTTCTCCATATACTCTGCCTATCATCCTTCATCCTTCAGTATCCCAACTTTAGTTCAATTTATCACAATTAAAAACCTGATTAAGGCCATGTGTGGTAGCTCCGGAGACTGAGGCAGGAGGATCGTGAATTCAAAGCCAGCCTCAGCAATTTAGTGAGGCCCTAAGCAACTTAGAGAGACTCTGTCTCTAAATAAAATATAAAAAAAGGGCTGGGGATGTGGCTCAGTGGTTAAGCATCCCTGGGTTAATCTCTAGTACCAAAAAAAAAAAAAAAAAATGACTTCCAGCAGAACTGGATTCACAGGATAAAAATCCAGATTTCTTGTGACTGGGGTTATGGAGCAGTGGTAGCATGTGTGAGGCCCTGGGTTTGATCCTCAGCACCACATAAAAATAGATAAATAAAATAAAGGTATTATGTCCAACTATAACTAAAATAGAAAATAGAAAAAAATCCAGATTTCTTATTTGATAGAAAAGATTCTTTGTAATCTCCTCCGACCTGCCTCTTTGGCTGCATCTTCCACCACTGCCTAAATTGCACCAGCCTTCAGTTACTTAATGTTCCCTGATCAAAATATGTTCTGTATAGCTCTATGCTTTTGTGCATGCTATTTTTCATCCCTAGTAATCTCCCACTCATCTTTCCAGGGTTTCTTGAATCATTACCTCTTTCCTGAAGCTTCCCAACCTCTCTGTTAATCTTTGCTAATACTCAAGAGTAGGATTTGGATCTTCTCTTCCTCCTTTCCTCCTCCTCCTCCTCCTCCTCCTCCTCCTCCTCCTCCCATCCTCTTTCCTTCTTTCTTCCTCATCTTTCTTTTCTTCTTCTTCTTCTTTCTCCTCCTCCTCCTTCTCCTCCTCCTCTTCCTCCCTCTCCACAGCCCTCTTTTCATACCAGGGGCTTAACCACTGAGCTGCATCTCCAGCCCTTTTTATTTATTTATTTATTTTTTATATAGATGGACACAATACTTTTATTTTATTTATTTATTTGTGGTGCTGAATATCCAACCCAGTACCTCACATGTGCTAGGCAAGTGCTCTACCACTAAGCCACATACCCAGCCCCCTTTTTATTTTTTATTTTGAGACAGGTTCTTGCTAAATTGCTGAGGCTAGCTTTGAATTTGTGATCATTCTGAATTTGTGATTCTGCCTTAGCCTCCTGAGCCGCTGGTATTTCAGATGTGTGCCACTGCATCTGGCTCTTATTCTTTGTTATATCCCTAGAATATATCCTTGCACAGTAGGTAGAGACCAGAAACACCTTTTTCAAAGAAACCTTCCCTTTTACCCATTTGGTTCTCTGGTCCAGTGTTTCCCCCTGTCTCTCTCAGTCAGCACACCTGGGCTATGTGGATGATGGTATGCATGATAAAGCACTCAAGCCTTTGATTTTATTCTGTTCTTAATTTTCATCCTGGTCTTTGTAAAGTTTTAATAAATAAGCATGAATTCTCTCTTGGCATTGGTCTGCATTTGAAACAAGAGGATTATATTACAGCTAAGAATCATCTGAACAAACAGGGAGGGGGAACTTCAAATTGTGCGAGAAGGAAAATGCCTTTCAGGCCCTTGGAAGAAAGTTGCCTGCTCTGATCCTCTGGCTTTGATCTTCGGGGCTCCATTAGAACAAGGTATTAGCTTTAACCAGCTTGTTGTTTCTGTGCCAGAAAATGTAGGTCAAGGGGTCGTACTGAGGAAAAGGAATAATAACAACAATGGATTGCTTTCGGCATCAGACAACCCAGCACTAGGAGACAGGTTCTTCTCCAGCAGGGACAGGGAGTAGGAGCAGCCATGACTAGGATCTAGATGGAAGAAGAGGTACTCTCTCCCTGTCCCCAAGTGTGGTTAGCCAGCTTCCCTGGAGCAGCAGTCCCTGCTGACCAGAGAGACCTTGCCCAGGACTTCCTGTTCCCACCTCCAGAGGATTATCTCCACGTGCACAGAGTGGGGACATGAGGGGATGGGAGCCACCACTAAGAAATCAACAACTGAGTGAAGCAAAGGGCACTGTTGGATGAAATGCTGTTTCTTTTTCATTTGGGTGTGGGGGAGCAAATCTAGCCTCCAGGCATGCTAAGCATATGCTGTGCCACTGAGCTGCATCTCCAGTCCCAAGATCCCCAGGATGCCCAGTTTCTTCCTTTTTGTTACTGGGAATTGAATCCAGTGGCACTTTACTATCAAACTTCATCCTGGGATGTTTTAAATTTTTTTTTTTTTTTAAATTTTGGACAGGGTCTTACTAAGTTGCTTAGGACCTCACTAAGTTGTAATCCTCATGCCTCAACCTCCCAGTTTCTAAGCTGGGAACTTGCAATCCTCAGTTTCTAAGCTTTTTCACTACTATGACCAAAAGACCTGAAAAGAACGAATTTAGAGGAGGAAAAGTTTATTTGGCACACAGTTTCAGAAGTCTCAGTCCATATATGGCCAACTCCACTGCTCTGTATCCATGATGAGGCAGGACATCATGGCAGAGAGTATGATGGAGGAAAGCAGCTCAGGATGTAGCACCAGGAAGAAGGGGTGAGTGCTGCTTTTGTCCACTTTCCAGGAACAAAATATATGCCCCCAATGACCTACTTCCCCCAGTCACATACTACCTGTCTATAGTTATAACCCAGTTCACTGATTAGACATATCTCATACCCAATCATTTCACCTCTCAACTTTCTTGCTTTGCCTTACACATGAGCTTTGGAGGGACCTCATGCCCTAATCATAGCATAAGTACTCTCATCACTCTATAACCCTACTCCCATGCCAGGGTCACAGGCATGTGTACTTTCCTTTGAGCGTCCTTCCAATTCTGTTTCACTGTTTGCTGCAGACTCAGGTAAAAGGTTGTAATTGCCAGGATTATTATGTAGAGTTGTGGTTTGACTTAATATAATTGAGATGAAATAGGAAAAAGTAAGGGTAATATTTTTGAGCTCAGGATAATCCTTTTAGCAGCAAAACCATACTGACAACCAAAGAACACAATTCCTTTTAACCCAGCAAAGACTAACCTCCTCTCACTTCTAAAATTCCAAAGTCATCACTTCTAACCACCAAGACTGTGACTTCTCTTTGCTTGAATCCTCTTCTTGGGGAAAATAATAGTATCCTCCAAAAACCAGGAGGCTAGGAAGCAGCTGGTCCCTCCTTCAGGGCTGTGAAGAATTGGGGCTGGTTTTACTTTTTAGGTGTACACCCCTCCCCATCAGTGCAGCACCTTAGTTGTATCTCCCCCTACCCCCCAGCATAGACCAACATCCTCATGCTAACTGCCAGGACACAGGACACCAGTGGAAGAGAGGCCACAGCAGATCCTCAACTCCAACTCTCCAACTGTCATCTCCTTCCTGTGTTTGTTTCTTTCCTAGGGCCATTGTAACAAAGTGCCACACATAGAGGGAATTGAAGTTTATTCTCTCACAAATTTTGGAAACTGAAAGTCCCAAAGCAAGGTGTCAACAGGGTTGACTCCATCTGGAGACCCCGAGGGAGAATTTTGTTCCATGCCTCCCTCTTAGTTTCAAGAGGTCACGGGCAATCCTCAGTGTTCCTTGGTTTATAGACATATCACTAGAGTCTTTGCCCTCTTTCTTATTCTTCTTCTTCTTTTTAGCAATATATATATTTTTAAATTTTTAAATTAAAATATAAAAAATCCCCACTATTTATGGATACCATGTGATGCTTTGGTATCTATCTTTACATGGTGTTCCTTGTGTATCTCTGTTCTCACGACACCAGGCATTGGATTTAGGGCCTACCCTCATCCATACCTAATCCAGTAGGACCTCATCTTAACTTTTACATCTGTAGTGGTCCTGTGTCCAAATGAGATCACATTCTGAGCTTCTGTCTGGACACGAACTTTTAGGGACATTATTCAAACTAGTATGGTGTCTTCCCAACTATGATGTTGTCACTGCTCTCATGCTTTCTCTTTTCCCCCTCCTGGGATCTCCCTTCTCACTGCCCCCCTACTTTGTTCTCTGTCCACTTCTGACCTGATCTTTACTTTCTCTTGTTCTAACTTCTTCATCTTCTTCTTTTTTTTAATTTGGTACCAAGAATTGAACCCAGAGACACTTAACCACTGAGCCACATCCCCAGTCCCCTCCCCTTTTTTTACAAAATATATTTTTTAGTTGTAGATGGACACAATACTTTTTAATTTTGTTTATGTGGTGCTGAGGATGGAGCCCAAGGCCTCACACATGCGAGATGAGTGCTCTATTGCTGAGCCCCAGCCCTAGCTCCTCCCCAGCCCCTTTTTTATATTTTATTTAGAGATAAGGTCTTGCTAAGTTGCTGAGGCTGGCTTTGAAATCACGATCTTATTTCAGCCTCCCAGTGCTGGGATTTCAGGCATGTGCCACCACACCTGGCTTGCTTTAACTTCCTGTTGTTCCTTCTACAGCCTCTCTCCCTCCATGTGGACACACAGGCTTTAAGGAAAGCATAGAGGGGCACAGTGGTACGCTCCTGTATTCCCAGTGGCTTGGGAGGCTGAAGCAGTAGCATCTCAAGTTGGAAGCCAGCCTAGGCAGATTAGTGAGACCCTAAGCAGTTTAGTGAGATCCTGTCTGTAAATATAAAAAAGGTCTGGGAATATGGCTCAGTGGTTAAGGGCCCCTCCATTCAATCCCTGGTAAAACAAACAAACAAATAAATAAAGGAAAGCATAGGATTAGACCATAACAAAACCTGTTTCCAACTACAGCTGGGCTCCCCCTGCCAATCAGAGGTCTTCGGTGTAAAACTGAAGGTTTAATACTCTCCCCAGGCCCTGCCCATCAACCTGCCCTCCTTAGTCTTAGGAATCATTCCCTATTTCATTGAGAAAGTTGAACCCCGGAGCACCAAGAACTTGAACAACTTGCTCCCCCTCCCTTCTTACCTACATTTACAACTAACTTTACCACCTCTCTCCCACCACACAGGGTGAGCCGGAGCCTCTTTGTAGGTCAGCCCAGCTCCTTGTGACCACTCCAGCCATCTCTGCTTTCTCCCTCATTCTACATGCATGTTTAAGCCACTCCTGTCTTAAAACAAGCTCTCCTCTGATTCTTTTCCTCCAAGCCAATGCCTTTTCTCTCTTTTTGTTAGCTAAACTGATTGAAAAATAGTCTCTGTGGTCTATATACCCTCTCTTCCCAATTATTCAGCATCCCCAGGTTCCTCAATGGGATGCAGTTACTCCTCTCTCCTTCTCTGTCCTCAATCCCAATGGCCCGTTTGTCCTCTTAAGGTACCTGTCCCATTTGGAGTAATCGTGCCTCCTATGCGAGATTTGGAGCAGGGTAATGGCAGGGTTTCTGACCTGGCACAGCATAGACATTCTATAAATATCTGTGTATGTGTAAAGACTATAAAAGTCAGCCTGAGCGGGGACACATTGCCTTCCACCAGGCCCAGCTGAGGTGTCAGTTTTCCTTGATGCAGCTGGATGCATGAAGTGGGCCACAGGGACTAGAGATACAGCACTTTAACAGAACAAGTAAACAGATCCCAGTCTCCCAGGATCTCCTCCTCCCTGTGGCTGTTGCTGAAGCCACCTCTGCTTTGAGTGAGTGGCAACTGGTGGCAATTTGGGCAGGCAAAGTAGGACAGAGGGCTGAGAGGGCAGCTATTCCAGTGTGCCAATAGTCTCCTTGCGTTTCCTCTGAGCTGAGGCTTGCACAGGTACAAGATAGCACATAAACAGGGTGCGATGGCACAAGCTTGTAATCTCAGCGACTCAGCAGCTTTCGAGGCTGAGGCAGGAGGATCGCAAGTTCAAACCCAACCTCAACAATTTAGTCAGGCTCTAAGCAACTTAGAGAGACTCTGTCTCTAAATAGAATATAAAAAAGGGATGGGGATATGGCTTAGTGACTAAGTGCCCCTGGGTTCAATCCCAGGTGCCATAAAAAAAAAAAAAAAAGAAAAAGAAAAAGAAAGAGAGATAGCACATGAATCTGTGGACTTACTTCATGTATGGTTTTATGGGACCATTCTTTGAAAGCCATACTCTCTCCTATACCTTCAATTCATAATGTTGGGGGGACTCCTTGCTTCCACATCCAAGTCTCCTATGTCATTCAAAAAATTGCAATGTGACAGGTTCTAAGGACCTGAATGGCACCAATGAAAGCTGGTTTCTTTGCCTATCACTCCATCAGGTCCTTCCAACAACTAGGTCAGGTAGGTGCTATTTACCTATTTTACAAATGAGAAACAAAAACTCAAGGAGATTAAATAACTTGCGTAGAGTCACACTGCTAGCAAATGGCAGAACACTTCCCAAACTCAGCCTGGATGATGCCAAGGTCCATAGCTACAACCACTACTCTAGTGTGTTAACTTTCCGAAGCTGTCACCAAAATACCTGACAAGAACAACTTAGAGGAGGAAAGATATATTTTGGCTCATGGTTTCAGTCCATAGTCAGCTGGCTCCAAGGCAAAAACATGGCAGAAGGGTATGATAGCCAGAAAGCAGAGAGAGAGAGGGGCCAGAGACAAGGCACAGTCCCCAAGGACTTACTTAGAGACCTACTTCTTTCAATCATGTTCCACTTGCCTAGTTTCCACCACCTCCCAGTAGTCCGTTCAGCTCTCAAAGGATTAATCCACTGATGATGTCAGAGCCCTCATGATCCAATCGCTTCCCAAGAGCCTCACCTCTGGCCATTGCTACATTGGGGAGTATATTAATCCACTTTGTTGGGGGGACATTCCAAATCCAAATCATGACACTCACCTGTCATTTCTTCCTCCAGCAAGGTCAACCTGGATCTTTATTTTCACTTGCTCTCATGCATAGTGGTTCTGGGGTATATTTACCAGATGTAAACATCCCCCATGTCACCATTCTCCCTCTCCCCATGCAGATTGCTCACCAGCTGTTGCTAAATACTGGAGGGGTGCAAGAGGAGGAGTGATTTAAAAGGAGTGGAGAGGCGACAGATTCAAGCTCTTTCCAGATCTTATCTAGCTTGAGTAAGGCAGGTGTTGGAGCTATGTTCTACTATGTTCATATCTCCTAGTACCCATAAAAATGTGTTGAGTGAAGATGTATATGCTTTTACTCTTGATCAAAATCTACAAGCACAATTATTTGC